>NC_044309.1:140077260-140377260 GCF_007474595.2 Lynx canadensis | reverse complement strand
TTGATAAGACGTTCCTTCTTCAAAGCCTTTTTCCTGCCTTTAAAAACCCTTCCTTTCCTGGGTCGAGGTGAGGGGGGGTCCCCTCCACCTCCTGGATGGGGTGCTGCTGGGTGGTGAATGATTTAATAAAATCAGATAGATCTTTAAATGTACTGGGTTGAATTTTTTTTTAACAGTGGTCTGGGTGACTCCGGGCTCCTCTGGGCCAGGATGTCCATGGTCCCTGAGGGCGCCATGGGCATCAGTCCCATGGCCAGGTAGGGGGAAAGGGTGGGACAGGCCATGGTTGTGGTTCCCGGGGACCGGGGATTTCCGACTGCTGACTACAGGACACGGAAGCTGCCTGCTCCGTGGAACTTCGCTCATGACCCCTGATTCCCAGACAGCTTCGCCCACAGTGAGGCCTCCGTGTGCCCCCCTGACCTGTGGCCTGTGGTCCCGGAGAGCGTGGGCTTGCTGACTGCAGAGCTGGTGAGCGGCCCCTCCCAGGTCCCAGGATGACTGAGCACAGATGGAAGACGGCAAGGTGCCGAAGGCCCAGGGCCACAGGGCCTGAGCACAGGGTTTCCAGGCCTGGGACTTGCTGGGCAGGTCCCTCCAGGCCTCCCCTCCAGGTTCCCTCTCCAGGCCTCCCCTCCTGGCCCCCCTCCAAGGCCCCCCTCCAGGCCCCCCCTCCTGGCCTTCCCTCCTGGCCCCCTCTCCTGGCCCCCCTTCAGGCCTCCCCTCCAGCCCCTGTCCTGGCCCCCTTCCTGGCCCCCCCTCCCGGCCCCCCTCTTGACCCCCCATCCTGGCCTCCCCTCCTGGCCCCCCCTCCTGGCCCCCCTCCTGCCCCCCCACCTGGCCTCCCCTCCAGGCCCCCCCCCCCAGGTCCCCCCTCCAGGCCCCCCCCCGCCTGGCCTCCCTTCCAGGTCCCCCCCTCCAGGTCCCCCCTCCAGGCTTCCCCTCCTGGCCCCCCCTCCAGGCCCCCCCCTCCTGGCCTCCCCTCCAGGCCCCCCCCCCAGTCCCCCTTCCTGGCCTCCCCTCCAGGCCCCCCCTCCTGGCCTTCCCTCCTGGCCTTCCCTCCAGGCCCCCCTCCTGGCCCCCTCTCCTGGCCCCCCTCCAGGCTTCCCCTCCAGCCCCTGTCCTGGCCCCCTTCCTGGCCCCCCCTCCTGGCCCCCCTCTTGGCCCCCCATCCTGGCCTCCCCTCCTGGCCCCCCCTCCTGGCCCCCCTCCCCCCCCCCCCCCCTGGCCTCCCCTCCAGGCCCCCCCCTCCCCTCTGCACTCCCCGCGCATTAGCATCTCGAAGCCAACCTTCTGGCTTTTCACAGGTGCTCCTTTCCACCCACGTGGGCTAATTCTTTTGTTATCATTTCCTGCCCAGAAATCAATTTCTCCTTTAACTGTGTTCTCTAATGAAACATCTTCCGGAAGTCCGCCTCGGTCTCCGTCCTGTTGCTGCTGAGTTCCTACAGTCCCCCGTGTCTGAGAGAGAACAGTGAGGCCCTGCCAGCGGCTCCTGGCCTGGCTGGGGCCTCAGGCAGGAGGGCGGTCTGAGGGGGCCTGGAGGCCCAGGGCCTGGGCGGTGGTGGGATGGAGTCACTGGGAGGCACAGGGGGACCAGAGGGGACGGTGGTGACTAAGGGGCCCCGGTAAGATCGTCCCGGCGGCGGCCGGGCCCCAGGCCTGCCCTGAATGACCCCAGGCTGCCAGACTCGTCCCCCACCACGGCCTTGTCCCTTTGCTCAGCGAAGTCCTTTGTGGCACGAGCCCCGGGCAGCGTCCTCCCTGTGTGTCACCAGCTCCAGGAGCACAGGGACCCACCTGTCACTTTCTTGCCGAATTCCCAGGCCCCCCGGGCCGTCCCTCGTGCACCATGTGGCTTCAAAGGTACCCGCCTGGTCAGCAGGCCACTGACCACGCAGGTCTGACGCTTGGAGACCCATCCCGACCGAGGTCCGCTCTGGCCGTCCAGCCCAGCCAGGTGGGGCCGGGTCATCCTGGAGGGTGGGGGAGGGCAGGCCCATGGATGGTCAAGTCCAGACCCCACAGACGGTGGGCGGCCCGGCCCATCCCCGTGGGCACAGGCCAGCCAGTGGAGCCCCACGACCTTGGCCGTCCCCTGCCGCCGTGGGGCTCGGCAAGGGCGCACGGTGCTGAGCTCCGAGCTCCGGCTGCACAAGGTGGGGACACACCCGCCCTGGGTCGTCTGGAGTCGCGCGGGGGCAGTGGGGGTCCTGGGGGCTCAGGAATGCTGCTGCTAGCATTGCTCCTTCCCCAGGGTCAGGGGCTCTCACCTCCCAGTGTCCACGGTGGGGGGACGGGCCGGGAGGCCCAGGGCAGCTCCCCAGTCCCGTGGGCCAGGGAGGGCTTTGCCCCCTGCTGTGTGTCCTTGTCCCCGAGCAAGTGGGCAGGGCCCTCTGGGTGGGGACAGGGGGCAGCTTTATCATCTGCCCGATCCTGTCCATGTCCGCATTTCCCCACTGATCGGCCGGTCAGGAAGAACGTCTATGCGGAAGGACCAACCCGTGGAACTCAAGCCTGCCCTCCTCCCTCGGCCACGCCAGTGTGGGGGTGAGCCGTGCTCCGACCAGCCACGTGCTCCCCTTAACGAAGCGGCCCCAGCGCAGCCCATGGGCAGGACCGCCTGGGGGCTCGCTCAGGTGAGGGGGTGGGTTCTGAGCGAGGAGGACCGCGGTCCCTGGTGGACGTGCGCTTTGCTGACTCCTCAGGTGGTGGCACCGCCTGGCCTTCCAGCCTGTGTCCCTCAGGCCCCGGACGGAGCACCGCCCGGGGCACCTGCACCCTCCTGGGACCTTATCAGGAGCAGGAGAGCCGCCAGGCCCCGAACAGAGCACCCCCCCGGGGCACCTGCACCCTCCTGGGACCCTGTGGGGAGCGGAAAAGCTGCCAGGCTCCGGACAGCTCCGGGAGCCACCCTCTCTGGGCAGGAATATGGAGAATTCATTATGTCCACGATGAAAGGAGATTGATTTTTCCGCAGCTTCCGGAGATGCTTATAATTGAGTTTGCTGGCCCTGTGCTTCCGACAGATGCTCGTTTAGAAAACTTTCCCGGTTTTTAGCTGTGTTTTTTCCTTTTTTTGGTGGGAGGAGGCGGAGGCTTGTTTGAGCCCAGTGTTGCAGAGGAGTGGCCGGGACCAAGCCCGGAGGGGGGTGTGTGGGGGGAGGGTGGGCCTGCTCCTCCTTTTCCCCGCAGCCGCCTGCGTCCCCGCCCCTCCTGAGTCCTTCCCTTCGGCAGCTAGAGCCACTTGCCCTGCCTTCGAGGCAGGTGACCCAGCATCACCGCCCCCAAGGCCTGCTAAAGACAAGAGTCTCCCCAGTGCACGGAGGAGGCAGGGAGACGGCTGCAGAAGGTGGGGGCTCGCGCTCCGGCTGGGAGAAGACGGTCAACGAGAGAGGCCTCGGAGCTGAGGGTGTCCCGGTGACACCACGTGCTCACCCGCACAGGCCAGGAGCCTTGGGGCTAGCCCAGTCCCATCCGTTCCCAGGTGGCGATGCTGATGAGGGTCCTGGCTCTGCTCTGGCCTTATGGCACCTCCACGTGGAGGGACAGGAGCTGGACAGGTGTGGGGTGGCGGGCAGAGGGGCACAGGTGGCCTGGCGGGGACCTGGGGGTCCCCATCCCAGCTGGGCAGAGGCCTCAGAGGTACCCCTGGGGAGATGCCTGGGGCACTGACCACCAGGCCCACCCTGCCACCCCCTTCCTGGCACGGGGGAGAACTCCGGGGCAGATATCTGTCCCCCGGGGTGCCGGGGCGCGGCGATCCTGGGAGACGTCCAGGCACAGCCTGTCCCCACCTCCACCCTGGTCCTGCCTTCTGTGGCTCATGGGGAAGGACAGGCTGTGGCTCAGGCCCCTGGACGGGGTGGGGGTCCCCACGTTGCAAGTGAGCAAGGGGCTGGCGGAGGTTTTGCCGACCTCCCGCAACACGTCGATTCAGCGGTGACCTCGGCCTCATCCCTGGACGCACCATCCCACCCCCCGCTGGAGCCCGAGAGCCCCTCCCCTCCCCCCTGTGGGGCAGCAGTCAGGGGACCTGGCCAGTGTCTCAGGGCCAGGAGCCCCGGGCGGGGTAGGGTCGCTGGAACAGGGGCAGAGAGAGGCAGGGGCTGGGAGCAGCGGCCCCCGGGTGGGGTGTCCAGGTCCCCGAGCTCTCGTGACTGGGGACATGTAGCCTCCCTGCCCCACTCAGGTTGGTTCCTAGGTCCTGGCGGCCCCAGGCGTACTCCCGTCTCAACCCGCCTGCGCCTGCTGTATGACTGTCCCTCCCTCAGGGCCAGGCTTCGGTGCCAGCTCAGATGCTGCTGGGCCACAAGCCCCTTCCCCTCCCCACCTGAGCTCCGCCCCCGCCTCCCCCCACTCCCTTCAGCTGCCCCCTCCCCAACCCCATCTGCAAGCCCAGAGACTGATGGTTCAAGAAACGCACAGAGGAGATGAAGGGGACGGGAATCCCCATGATCCAGAATGAAGAAGGAGCCCCAAGCTGGGGGCGGGCAGCTGAAGCCTCGGGAGTAAGGCCCACGGGCACCTCAGAGGGGCCAGGGGACAGGCCTGAGGGGAGTCTCGGAGGCCCCTTCCTTATGAAAAGGGGACTAAAAAACCCACTGGCAGGCTGGGGTAGTGGCAAGGCAGTGAGCCGAGTGCCGGACTTGAGGTGGCTCGGGAGTCGGCTAAGAGGGGCCTGGCACGGAACAGGTGCTCGGTAAGTGTTTGTTGCTGGAAAGAACGCGGAAACCCTTACCCGAATCACGCGTGTGTGCGAGGTGGGCTATATACCCCCTGTCCTGCGGGAAGACCGTTTAAGAGGTAAAAATAGAAATATTATCCAGATTTAGTTCAAGTCCCATGTCCTGGGAGGGAGATGTTTTCACAAATTAGGGCACAAGAGGCTGCCATGGGGAAAAGTCCTCCGGGGATGGGTTGCCCTGAGGGCGGGCCAGGAGCTGAAGACAGAAACCGGAGCGTGTGCCCCCAAAGCGAGAGATGACAGGACATTCGAAGAGATCCCTTAAAACAGGGATGTTTAACATATTTAAACAGAAAAAATAATGCAGGAGACACAAGGCAAACTTAGGACGCTACGCACAGAGGAGGTAGGTTGTGAACAGATGATGGGAAACAGAGGTCGTAGAGGTAGAAACAGTCATTGAACGTGAAAGCGGACAGGCGAATGGTCAACGTGCAGGTGAGAAAATGAGTGAGTCTAAGGGTAGATCTGAGGAAGTCACTTCCTCACAAAGAAGAGACACAGGGAGGGAGGCGGAATAAGAAAGTCTAGCCACATCTACGAAGACCCCAGAACGGGGGCGGGAGGGTGGTGCACAGGCTGTGCTTGGACAGGTAACAGGTAGGGTTTCCAGGACTGAGGAAAGCATCTGCTACTAAGCAAAATAGTTGAGAACAAATACACATCTTGATCCTGTTGAAATGAAATGATGGAGCGCGAAAGCAACATAAGCATACGTATGTCTGAATAAAACAGACACCACGGGACCAATACTGTGTGGTTCCACCGACATGGGTCCCTCGATTGGCCAAATTCTTAGCGCATAGGATCGGGGTTATGGGATGCCTGGAGCTTCCATTTGGTCATGAAGAAGTTTAGGAATTAGTGCTGTTGCACAACATTGTGAATGTAATTAATGTCACTGAATTGTACATTTGAAATGGTAAATTTTATGTTATATATACTCTATGACTAAAAAAAATCTAGGGGCCCTTGGGGGCTCAGTCAGTTGAATGTCCAACTTTGGCTCAGGTCATGATCTCACGGTTTGTGGGTTCGAGCCCGGCGTCGGGCTCTGTGCTGACAGCTCGGAGCCTGGAGCCTGCTTCGGATTCTGTGCCTCCCTCTCTCTCTGGCTCTCCCCCACTTGTGCTCTGTTTCTCTCTCAAACATAAATAACATTAAAAAAAAAATCTCCACAAGGATTCTAATTTGAAGCCCGGGTGGAAAACTATCAGGTCATTTGTGAGACTGAGTAACTGACTCAAGGTGTCAGCTCCTTCAGGAGAGAGGTGGGTTCTTGAGGGGAAAGAATGCTGCCCAGTGAAAGGGCGATCTCATTTTTAAGGGCTCATGTCATCAGGATGAGCCTCATGGGTTCTAATTCCCACATATATAAATATACCTCTTACCTGACTGCCTTTCAACTCCTCTCTTGCCCCACACACAGAAATTTCGACAATGATATAATTAATTTTTTAAAATATTTTGTTTATTTTTGAGAGAAGGGGGCAGAAAGGGAGACACAGAGTCAAAGCAGGCTCCAAGCTCCAAGCTATCAGCACAGAGCCTGATGCGGGGCTTGAACTCATGAACCATAAAATGATGATCTGAGCCAAAGTCAGATGCTTAACCGACTCAGCCACCCAGGTGCCCTGCCAATGATATTATTAAAACACACACACACACACACACACACACACACACACACACACAAATACATAAATACGTAAAAATATTACACTTTACCAGAAGCAGAGTATCAAAAGATAATTAGATTAAAAACAACTTCTCATCAACATCCATGGTTGCAGAGGGGGAATGATATCCTCAAAGTGCTGATGGGAAGAAACTGTCAACCAGGAATTCTATACCCAGCTAAAATACTCAAGAATGAAGGACAAGCAAAGACAGTTTCAGACCAAGACCGGGAGTCTGCTTTCACTGAAAGAGCTTGACAGGTTGTGTTTTAGAATGAAATGCCAGAAATCATCACAATGGAATGAATCGATAACAGTGATAGTAAGTCTCCGTAATTGTGGACAGCAAGCAGAATGGGTGGAGGGGTTTATGCGCTGCCGGAGTCCGGCTCCAGCAGGTCCAGGGGTTCCCGAAGGATGAACGGCATTGGCGAAAAAGTGAAAATAAAACAAAACTAAAACAAAAATAAAATGGATGCAGACAACTGCCGTGTGTTGATCTGGCCGATTTATTGTAGCAAACGTGGCATTACATTTGCTAGTGATTTCCCTGTAGCATACATCATCTATGTTTTCTGGCATTGCCCAATTCTAAAATTGTTCCTTTGTGTCGTCACCCAATAAGAAATAACATGATTGTTCTCTCATAACGTTCCCTCCTGCCCTTTGCTTATTGATTAATTTCTTTTATTATTTTTATTATGTATCTATGTTTATAATCTATAAAGTATTTGCTTTCTGTTTTCATGAAAGGTCATTTATCTCTCAACACCTCAAGTGGAACAGTTACAGGGACATGACCTTTTAGTTGTTTCTCTGAACCATTCACGGTTTTGAAGAACAAAAGTGTTCGCCTGGGTCTGAGGTGCCAGGAAGGGGGCCAAGAGGACCTTAGAAACCCACGCCTTATACATTCTCAGAGAGACAATGCACCTAGGAACCAATGAACCATTCTGTACTTTAACCGACTAGGTTCAATCATCATCTGGAATGCCTCCTGGGGGCCAAGTGGGCCCAGGGGTCAGAGTGACCTGTGTCCATAGATACGCTCCTAAGTTACCAGAGAGGGGCTTTCAAACCTATATGTCTCTCCTTTGTTGGCCGCCTTTGCTGGCAAATGCATGAGGCTATCCTTCCTATAAGTAGAGGAGTCTCCATGGGGGATGGCCAGGGCTAAACGTAAGGCCGCACAGTTTCTTGCGGAACCTTACTTTCTTTCCTAATGGTTCTTTTCCCAGGGGGCCTGCCGAGGACAATTCCCCAACAGACAACACCCCAGGTAGTTTTAAGGCCAAATTACCTAAAAGCGGGAGTACGAGAAGCTCCCCTGTCGGCGGGCCGCCTTGCGGTCACCGATCCGTCCACAGCCCGGGCCCTGCCACTCAGGCTGGGAGAGCTCGGCTTCCCGCAATGCACCAAGCAGGACTTCTGTATCTGGCAGCGTGGCAGATGAAGCACCTAGTATGATCCAGCCAAAAGCGGTTATGAATGCTGGGTGCCATACATTCACAAGATCTTTTCAACTCGTCACCGAACTACCAGGGCAGTAAGGGGTCCTCGGAGGCCAGGGTCCCAGGGAAGTGGACGCTGGGGGAGGGTACGCTGAGCACACACGGGGCTCTGGTGGCTAGAGTGCAGGTGCTGGTGAGGGGAGAGAATCCAGCAAGAAATTGTGATGGAAGGGTTTATATGGAAATGTGCCTGTGATTTTTTTAAGTAGGCTTCACGTCCAGCATGGGGCCCAATGTGGGGCTCGCACTCATGAACCTGAGATCAAGACCTGGACACTTCTCTGACTGAGTCACCCAGCTGCCCCTATGTGTGATTTTTTAATAACATTTAAAAAAATTTTATTTTTGAGAGAGAGAGAGAGAGAGAGAGAGAGAGAGAGTCAGTCCCACGGCAGGCTCCACAATCAGCATGGAGCCCGATGTGGGACTCGATCCCATGACCCCAGGATTATGACCTGAGCCGATTATCAAGGGTCGGATGCTCAACTGACTGAGCCATCCAGGCACCCCTCCCGTGTGTGAATTAAAAAAAAAATGTTTATTTTTGAGAGGGGGGAGGTGCAGAGAGAGAGAAGGGGGGAGACAGAATCTGAAACAGCCTCTAGGCTCTGAGCTGGCAGCACAGAGCCCGACGTAGGAATTCAGACGCTTAACTGACTGAGACACCCAGGCGCCCCCGCTGTGTGTGATTTTTAATATAGCTGGCATCGCAGATCAACGGGTAAGGAAGAGGTTGTTCAATAGTTGAAGCTGGAGAAATTGGTTAAAATCTAGAAGGACAAAGAAAAAGAATTCTTACCTCACTCCACACATAAAAATCAGTTGCAGGTGGATTAGGGCTTAGTAGTAGTCTAAACATTTATAAAGTTTTCATAAGACAACATAAGAGAACATAGTATGACCATGGACTAAAAAATAATTAAAAAATGTTTATTTATTTTGAGAGAGAGAGAGAGAGAGAGAGAGAGAGAGAGAGAATCCCAAGCAGACTCTACGCTATCAGCACAGAGCCCAACGTGGGGCTCGATCCCATGAACTATGAGATCATGACCTGAGCCGAAATCAGAAATTGGACGCTTAACCGACTGAGCCTCCCAGGCGCCCCCTAAGGAATAATTTCTTACACGACCCCCCAGAAGTACAAACGAAAAGGAAAAAATTGACAAATTCTGCTGCATTAAGATTCATCAAAGACCGCATAAATAGATGGAACACAGAGGCCAGCCGCTGAGAGAAGATATTCGCAGTGCGTTCCGATACCAAAAGATTAGTGTTCAGAATGTGTAACTAACTTCTGAAAATCAATAAGAAACAGACAAATAAGACAAAAATGAAACCATCTTAAGATAAGAATGAGTGGAGGATTCGGACCTGTGAGAGGAACAGGCCTGGCCAAGGGAGAAGCTGCCGGCGTTCCTCCGAGTGCCGAGTAAAACCCTAACTAGACGCATTGGCAACGTGTCACCCTCCCGTGCACGGCCTGACAACGTCATGTATCGGCGAGGATGTTGGGAAGCTGGTCTGGAGTGGTCGCTCCGCGAGCCCCTGTGTGGGATGAGCCACCCTGGAGATGCGTGTCCCTGAAAGCAGTGCTGGCATCTTCCACCGCGGCCCACACGTAAAAGGACAGAATGTGCACGTGTTGCACGGTGATGGTCCTCCATGCCTGTCCGTGTGCATCACCTGGACACCCGCGGCACCTGTGGGAGCCCTAGAGAAGCTTCCACACTGGGGGTGGGGCCCATGGGGGCATGTGCAGGAATCTACCTCAGGGCATGTTTTGAAATTTTGCAAAAAATGAAAATAACCCAAGACAGCGGGGATGCCATACAGTCATGAAAGTGAGTGACCCAGACACGTGCATCAGCGTGAGTGCTCCCTGGGACCTCAGGTCGACAGCGCAAAGCGGTGTGGCCCGGTGTGGCCCAGTGTGCCAACGAGGTCCGTTTATGCCGAGCTGGTGGCCAATCCAAGCAGCATATCACCCAGGGGTCCTTGCAGGTGTGCAAAAATGACTTAAAAAGCCAGGGGACGGGAAACACAAAATTCAAGATGGCGTTTCACCCGGGGTGGAAGAGGACTGGGGAGGGCCATACAGGGTGCTTCAGAAATTCATTTTTTTTTTAAGGCTGGGTGGTAGGTATTCAAGTGTTCGTTTATAGTTACTCTCTGTATCTCATTTATAATCTAAACGGTCTTTTTTTTTTTTTTTTTCTTTTTCACAGGATAAACGGTCTTTTTATCTATCGAGTAAAAGGGATGATATGAACCTGAGTCTCATAGACCTTGTATCAGTTAGCTGTTGCTGCGTAACGAGTCAGTCCCAGAGCTTAGTGGCTTAAACGGCCATTTATCCGGCCCACGATGCACTGCACCAGAACCTTTAGCTGGACTCAGTGGGGAGGTTCTTCTGATCTCAGCGGGATGTGCTCATGTGTCGCTGGTCAGTGGTCAGTTGGCTGGGGGTTGGGCTAGGCTGGGGGCCCAGGCTGGGAACTCACCATGGTGCTTCCGTCGGCCATGCAGTCATGAGCCAATCCTGGCCCACTTCTTTTTGGGGACAGCTGCAAAGGGGACAGCTCCCGCCTGGAGCCAGGGGCAGGCAGGAGGCGTCTGGGTCTCCCTGTGTTTGTGGCTCACGGACTTTCTGGAAAGTGAGCCCCGGCCTTTCCTGCTCACTGCTGGATCCATGTGGGTCGTCAGGCGCCAGGGACATCCTCACGACCAGCTCCCCCCACAGGACTCAGGGGTATCCTCTGGGTCAGCCCGGAGGCCCCCACTGTGCCCTTCTCTGAGCTCCCCAGGGATGGCAGCTGCCTCCATTGGCCTGTTAGGTACTTGCCTTTACAAGGTTCCAGACACGGTGCCCTCTACTGAGGCCTGCCTGCTCTGATTCATTGAGCTTCCAACCGCCCAGCCGGGCGGGGACGGGGTGGGGGGGAACCCTTCCCTCTTCAATGTGTCCCCATCCCATTTAGGTGGCCTCAGTAGTGAGGACCCAGATTAACTTTCATGTTTGTCTTCCCCCCCACCCCTGGCTTCCACCGTGCTGCTCTGTCTCTCTCCATGTCTCTCTGTCTCTGTCTCCTTCTCTGTCTCTCTCCCTGAAGTGCCCTCATGCCCGTGGCCCCCAGGGTCTCAGAGAGCTGACTGTCCCTTGCTCCCCCGATCAGCTGCCCATGCGCAGACACCCCAGTTTAAAGCAGAGGAGAAAGGTTTCTGTGGATTCCGGAGAACCCAGTGATGTCCTTTTTGAGGGAAGACGTATTGGTTGCTGATATCTGCAATAACGAACCCCAGAAAATTACACAAATTACCTCTCGAATGGCAGCTTGACAAATGTCACCTCTAGAGGAGTCCACAGAAATGTCATTTGCCAAACTCATATTAAATATTCTCCCAAGACAGATTTAAAATAACGTTGGGGGTAAAAGTCTAAATTGTACAGACATAAAAGTGACACCATATGCTAGTTGGAATTATATATTTGTGAGCTAATTCTCGTATAAAATTAGAGTTAGCAATTATCTTGTAACCAGTTTGAATCTATACTCAAAAACCTCATTTAAATTTTTCTCACAATGTGCTGCGTAAGGGAAATTGGCCCTTTAAGAGAATAACTCGGGGAAAGTTTTCCTTTTTAAAAAAAAAAATTTTTTTTTAAGTTTTCCTTTTTTTAAACCCTGGGGCTGTTGGGCACTTTGAGACTCCCGAAGTCGTGTGGGGTGGCGGAAAGGAAAAGGGCAGACGCGTCGTGGGGACACGTGGAGACCCCAGACACGGATGAGAGAAGGTGCCATGGCCCTTGTCGACCACAGGCTCGCCGGCCTCCGACACTTCTGTGGCTTCCGTGGCCTCACGAGGGCAAGGTCACAGGCTTGGTCTGAAGGCCGCTGCTCAGAGAAGACCTGTCTGGCCTCCACTGCCTCCTGGGAGCGGATTCAGAAGGCAGGAGGAGAGGGGAGACGTTCAGGATCCTCTCCTCAAAGTGCCAAAACTCGGATCATCACAAAGCAGTGCCGGGAGTCCGTGCGCCTCCGGCCTCTGTCTTTCCTGGGTCTCCACCCAGATGGCACCAGGGCCGGTGGTCCGCGCGGGGGGATGGGGGGGGGGTCGCAGGGCCGGCGGTCGTGGCTCGTCCCTGCACTGGTGAGAGGGGACCGCCGCGTGGAGGGACCACGGGCTGCCGCCTTCTCCTGCGGTAGCTGATCTCGTGCACCCGCGTCGGGGCATCAGAAGGGGGCGCTGTGAGCATCTGCCGCCCGGTTTTGTGTGGACACGTTTTCTGTTTTCTTGGGCAAATGTGAGGAGAGTGATTTCTGGGTTGATGGTAAGAAGCCGTGGGGGCACTTTCCAACTGCGCGTCCCGCGAGAAACGAAGGAACGTTCTCGCCACCAGTAAGGCCCCGGCCTCCTTTCCTGGTCCCCCTGGGCGGGTTGGCTGGAAATCCTCCCAGAGACGGGCTGTCTCACGTGGCAAAATCTGGCCCCAGACCAGGCTCATCTCCTCACTGCGGGTGTCTTTGCTCACGTGGGACCCCACGCGGGGGATGACAGGTCACGGGTGGGGGCTGGGCTCTGGGGACAGCTTTTGGGGGATAGGGGAGGCGGGCAGGTGGCAACTTTGCTGACCCGTCGTTGGGCCCTCTGGCTCCCTGGGCCCCCGGCGCCCCTGGCCTCTGTCCCCCCATCATCAGGGAGCCGCCGTCTGACCTGCACCAGCCCCTTCTGCCCGCCAGGCGTCCCAGGGAAGCCGCCGGGGCCTTCTCGGCCTTAGTAGGCCCGGCCGCCGCCCACCTCAGGGGGAAGCGCTCCCGGGTCCCCAGGGAAGGAGCATCTTGGCAAGTGGGAAGCAAACCTCCCCACAGGCAGGGGACCCGGAAGCAGGACAGCCGGGTGGGTGACACGCCTCACCATCGCGGGGGCGACTGCCTCTCACGAGCCCGGCCAGGCTGCCATCAGCTGCCACGGTGTGCGTTTGCCAAGCAGAGAGGCGGTCCCAGTGGCGCTGTGCTGCGGTCCGTGGAGGGGACGCAGCTGTGGAGGGGGAGGAGGCCGGGCTCCGGGTCGCGGCGGACCAGGCTGTCCTGGGAGGGGACAGAGTGACGAAGTGGCCGGCGGTCCCCCGCACTGACCAGCTGTAGCAAGCAGCCCCTTTCCCATGGATGCGAACTCCTGTCCCCTGGAGTTTTCCTTCTGCTTCCGGGGGGAGGGGGGACAAAATCAAGGAAGAGTCTGATGAATCGAGGCTCGTTGGCCCCGCAGACAAGGTGCAAGCAGGGTAAGCCGATGGACAGCGGCTGGGATGACCTGGGCGGGGGGCGAGGGGGCATCTCAGCCGGGGCCTGAAGGAGGCGGGGGACAGGGCACGAGGTCCAGGGAGGACGGGCAGCCAGTCGCCTCGTCGGGGAAGGGCTTGGGCTCAGTCGTGCCTGCTGCAGGCTCCGTGCCCAGGGGCTGCCTCGGAGACGGGGCGTGGACCCCACCCGGCTGGCAGGGCCCGTGGGAAAGGGTGACACTGCAACACTTCTCTGGAGGAGTGAGCGGATGAAGGGGGCAGAGGAGAGACCCCGTGATGTCCCAGGGCTCGGCCTGAGCGGCTGCGTTTCGGAGCCGGCAGGACTACGGGAGGGACGCTCCGCGAGGCCCCGCCCGGGGTGTTCGTGGGATCAGCCACACGCTGCCGCCTCTCCGTGAGGGTGCCGTCTGGGGGGCAGCGGGGGTCCGTGGCGGGACCTGGGGGCCGGACGTGCCTTTGGGGGGTGAGTCCCCCCGCTGTCCTGTGTCCTCCACGGTTCTCCAAGGAGGACATGGATGTTGCTGTTAAGATAAAGGTCGTGGGCCGGGTGACAGGCAAGCGGCCACCGCCAGGACTAATTCCAGCCAGACGGGTGGCCAGTGGGGCATGCGGACACCGGGAGAGCTCCTGGGGCCTCGACCTGGGCAGTGAGGTGTTAGGGCTCCCCAGAGGATTCAGGGAGTCTAGTCTCAGGCTCATAAACACCTTCTGCAGAGCTGAGAGCTCCCCAGAGAGCCAGCATAAACAAGTCAGAGATGATGTTTCCTGTGCCCTGGGGCCCTTGGACGGAAGGTTGGAAGGCTGGCAGCTCCAATCCCCACCTGCTCCTGGCAGGCAGTCACCTCCCCTTCCCCGGGTTTGGGTCCCCTGGTGGAGGCGCGCACTCCCCCAGACAGGCCCGGGGGGCTGGGAGAAGCCCTCTCCCTTGGGGGTGGCTGCCGTCCTGTCCTGCGATGTCCGGCACTGCTGTCGCGCTCTGCTTGGGTGTGGGCACCTGCGCGGGGAGGGGGTCGGGAAAGCTCAGTGACGTTGGCTGGGTCTGCCCGCTGCCTCCTGGGTCATCGCATCACCTGTTGTTCGGCCAAAGCCCAGGGCCTCCTTCCTCCTGCAGCACGAGAGGGCTGAAGGAGCTGTGTCACCTTCCGCCAAGCTCTCCGATGGCTCCGGGGAGGGTCCTAGCCTCTCCTGCCCCATGCTGCCCCCTCCCTCTGCACACACAATCTGTCACCAGGTCCAGCTAAAGGAAACCCCCGGCTGACCAAGTTACCCCCTCTCTCCACCTTGTTTTGCCTTGTTTCCACCAAGGAAACAAGCAAGAAGAAATTAATAAAGAAAAGGGCAGAACTCAGTGAAATAAGGAGCCTGACAACATCTCTTGGACCAATAATGAAGAAAGAACAAGCTCAAAGCTATTTATGGAAAAGCCAATCAGTAGACTGATGCTGTCAAAGCCACAGAAAAGGAGAGAAAGTGTAAATAAAATACAGAGTGAAATTAAGTGGAATTACTAAAGGGCAACTAGCAATTACAAAATAATAAAAGGGTTTTAGGAGGAAGGCCTGGTGATAAACTTGAAAATCTAGAGGAAAACACTTCTAGAAAAAGATGTGTCAGTTCAGGCAAGGAGAAATCAGAGTCATGGGAGGGTGAGACCTGAAATGGTGGGCAAAGACCTCTCCCTGCAGAAAGCCTCCACCCTCTTATCCAATGTGGCACTGAACGTCCTGATGATACGACAGGGCAAGAGAAAGAGATAAAAGACGTATTTATTGGAAATAAAAATATAAAGCTGCCACTATTTTCAGATGATGTGATTGTCTATACAGAAAACCCCAAGAAATCTACAGAAACAAAACAAAAACCAAACTAGAACAGATAAATGAGTTCAGCAAGTGGCAGGATACGACACGAACATACAAAAAGCAGCTCTATTTCTACACACTAGACACCAACATGAGGAAACCGAAATGAAACGCACAATGCCATTTACAACTGACCCAAAGAAAATGAAATACTTGGGTATAAATCCATCAAGCGCGTCCAGGATCTACATGCTAAAAATTACAAAATGCTCCTGAAGGAAACAAAGGCTGAACTGAATGGAGAGACATACCATGTTCATGGATGGAAAGGCTCCAGAGGGAGATGTCAACTGTTCCCCAAACTGACCTACAGGTTTAATGCTATTCCTCCCTAAATCCCAACAAGGTTTTCTTTGTAGACACAGACAAACTTATTCTAGAATATGTACGGGAAGATTCAGTACCTACAATAGCTAAAAGTGGGTGTCACGGAATATTGCTCAGCAACAAACGGGCAATCTCCAAGGGTGATATATTGATACAATCGTGTGGTCCCACTTCCAAAGCGCTCTTGCAATGACAAAATCGCAGATGTAGAACAGATCTGTCATTGCTGAGGGGACGAAAAGCGGGGAGGAAGGGAGTTGGATGTATCTGTGTGTTGGCTCTGGTGATGTCTGCACTGACCTGCACACGTGACAAAATCACAGAGAGTCCCCCCCCCCCCGCCTCCCGCCCCCACCCCTGTGAATACATGGAGAACTTGGGAGAACGGAATAGGAATCAAGGTAGTGGGTTGTATCAATGTGGGTTTCCTGGTTGTGATCTTGCACTGTGGTTATGCAAGATGTTACCACGGGGGAAACCCGTGAAGGGTACACGGACTCTCTCGCTATTTCTTACAACTGCCTGTGAATCTACTATTATCTCAACATAAAAAGTTAGAGAAAAAACCAAACCTCGATGGTTTGACTAGCGAGATCCACCGAACGTTCAAGCAACAGTTCGTGCCAGTGTCGATCAGGAGATCGGAAAAGGGCCATACTCTACTCGTTTTATATGGCTAGGGGATCTAGAGTAAGTTACAAACAGATGAGGCTAATAAAGGAATAAAAACTTATAGGCGCATCTCATTGACGAGCCTAAACACAAAAATCCTAAGTAAAATACTGGCTGACCAAATCCAAGAGATCATAGAAAACAGTTTGTCGGGGGCCCAAGGAAGCTTCAGCATCGCATAAGGCACACGCAGCTCCCCACGGCAGCCAGGACAGGGCAGGGCAGGGCAGGGCGGTCTGCAGGCACCCCAGTGACACCAACTCGTAGGTGTTGTGGATTTAATTGTTTTCCACGGGAAAGCACTAGCGTACTTCACTTCCCTGCCGGGCAAAGGTCTGGCCTTAGGAACTTTCCGGGGAGCCTGGCGGTCCAGGCCCCACTTTCTGCTCACAGGAGCACCTGGGGCTTCATTATCTCGGTCGTGCTGGTCTTGTCCGTGGACCGGAGACAAGGTGGCTTCTTGTTTAAAGTGCCGCTGCCTCTCCCCCAAACCCCTGTCGGAGACTGAGCGGATGGTGGCCGAGTTTGCGCGGGAGCCCACTTGCCGCCCGAGGCTGCGGGGACGCAAAGGGGCTGATCCAGGCCAGGGAGAGGCGGTGGCCGAAGACGGCCTTCAAGTTCGTCCACGCAGACGTGCGGCCCGTCCCCGGCCTCTCGCTTCGCAGCTGCTCGATTCTGGCGCGGTCGGTGCAGATGGCGCGCCTCTGGGAGGCGGACATCGCCGAGGCGAAGACGAAGCCCTTCAGGGCCACCGGGAGGAGGAAGACCACGGGGGCGCGCGGCGTCGGCGAGCTGAGCGCGTCCCAGTCCCCGCGCGCGTAGCGGCGCAGGGCGGGGCCTCCGAGCCGCCCGGCAGGTGCAGCGAGCCCAGCGCGGTGTAGAGCGCGAGAAGCACGAAGTACTTCTGGTCGTCTTCGCCCACGCAGTTATCGACCCAGGGGCAGCGGAGGTCCACCTTGCGGGTGCGGCGTCCGCACACCGTGTAGTGGTGCGTGCGCGCGGGCCGGGCACTGCCGCAGAGGCTACAGCGGGGACCGCCCCGCGCTGCGCCCAGCGGCACGGCGCCCGCGTCGGTGAGCGCGGTCCGCGCGTGCGCCGCCAGCGCCAGCAGCTGGAAGAGCGCGTCGTGAGCCAGGAAGTAGGCGGGGCCCCGGGCGGGGAGCGACAGCGCTCGGAGCAGCCCGTCCCCCGCGCCCGGCACCAGCACCCACGTGCCGGCGGCGCACGCGATGCCCGGGATGTCGCATACGAACCACTCACGGTGCGTGCGCCCCGGGGCGGGCAGCGCGGGGACGCGGGCGGGCATCGTGGGCGCGGGGTCGGGCCGGGCGGGGTCCCTGCGCCTCTGCATGCGCCTCTCGCCGCCCCCTGGCTGCGCCCGACTGGCCTGGGGGCCCCCCGGAGACCCCTCAGTGTTCTAGAATGTGCTGCAGACCGCGGTTTGTGGATGCATAAAGGGGGGGCCCGATGAGTCCCTGCCCTTTGGGGAGAGGCTGGGCATTGGATCTCCCCCCGGGGGGCGGGGCGCGGTGGCCTTGCCTGGGGCTTTGCGGGAAACCTGGAAAACTGGGAGGAACGGGAGTGGGGCAGGGGTGGGGACGACAGGTGCTTTCTGCGCAGTAACTCACGAATTCTCACAACTCTGACGGTAAGAGCTTTCGCTCTCCTGCTTTCGGATGGGGAAACCGAGGCACCGGGACATGAAATAAACGGCCTGTATCAGGTCAGGAGTCCACGCCTGCTGCTGGGGGCTGGCCCGAGGCGAGGTCTGGGACGACCGTGGCGGGTGGCGGGAGTCTGCTCTCCGCCCTGCTCCGTGTCACCTGCTGAGGGCTGCGGCGGGCACCGGCCCAGGAGCGACCCCGCTGAAATATGCGGGGACGCCGTGCCGACATTCTGAAACGACAGCTCTCGAGTCCCTGTGAGAAACGGGCCCTTGATAAAGACAGCGCGCGGGGCACAGCCCTTAGGTCCCCGAACACGGGCCGAGGCTGAGCCGCTGTCTGACTGTGAGCTGAAGGGCGCCGTCCCTGCCCGTGGAGAGCGGGCGCTGCCAGGCTGCGTCGGCGGGAGCAGAGCGTGGGGACGGGGGAGGGGACGGCCCGCTGTGTGTGGCTGGGGGGGGCGGTGGCGCGGAGCAAACGCGTGTGCGGGGCTCGCGGGCAGAGACGTCGGCGGACAACCTCGGGGAAGGCGGGGCCGGACGGGAAAGGCAGGCCCAGCGCCCTCTCCCGTGGCCGCTCTCGTGGAGGCGCCGGTGGCTTGGGTGCTGCAGGTCCGGGGTGGAGTGCGGCCAGGGGGGTGGCGGGAGAGGCACCTCTTCTCCGGGAGGAGGGTCCCCGGGAGCACAAGCCGGTGGGCGGAGGGGAGTCTGCACAGCACCTCGCCGCCGCGGAGCGCCGGCCGGAGGGCCTGCCTGCCTGGCCAGGGAGGGGCTTATGTGTCTGTTTTTTTTTTTTAATGTTTATTTATTTTTGAGACAGAGAGAGACAGAGCATGAACGGGGGAGGGGCAGAGAGAGAGGGAGACACAGAATCCGAAGCAGGCTCCAGGCTCCGAGCTGTCGGCACAGAGCCCCACGTGCGGCTCGAACTCAGAGACCGTGAGATCATGACCTGAGCCGAAGTCAGACGCCTAACCGACTGAGCCACCCAGGCACCCCTGTTTGTTTTTAAATTAATAGATTTAATTATTATTATTTTTTAATTTTAATTGTATTTTTTTATATTAAATATAATTTACTGTCAAATTGGCTTACGCCCAACACCCAGTGCTCATCCCGACGGGTGCCCTCTTCCATGCCCATCACCCACCTTCCCTTCTCTCTACCCCAATAATAGATTTAATTTTTAAAGCAGCTTTCGGTTCGCAGTGCACTTGCGCAGAAGGTGCAGGGATTTCCCATAGGCCCCCAGAGCCCCCTCCGCCATCAGCGTCCCCACCGGCTGGTGCCTTTGCTGTGACGGGTGCCCCCGTGTGGACATGTTCTCACGGCGTTTGTAGCGAGCTGCGGTCTTGTACGTGGGGTGGGTTTGGACAGCTGCTTCAGGGCACGGGCCCGCCGTCAGGGTACAGACACAGTGCTTCCGGTGCCCTGACGTCCCCGCCTGGGGACGGGCCCCTGGCCCCCGCCCCTGGCCACCACTGGTCCTTTCGCTGTCGCCGTCATTCCGCCTTTTCCAGATGTCATATGGCTGAAAGCATACATACGTAGCCTTCCTTTTCTTTTCCTTTTTAAGTTTATTTACTTATTTTGAGAGAGACAGAGAGAGGGGGGGCTCCCACATGAGCAGGGGAGGAGGAGGAGGAGAGGGAGAGTGGGGGAGGGCAGACGGAGAGGGAGAGAGAATCCTAAGCGGGCTCCACGCTGTCAGCACAGAGCCCGCCGTGGGGCTCGAACGCTCAAACCGTGAGATCATGACCTGAGCTGAAATCCAGAGCTGGACGCTTAACGACTGAGCCCCCCGGGCGCCCCCAGAGGTGGCCTTTTCTGGCCTCTTTCACTCAGTGATGCGCAGCTGAGGTCCCTCCAACCTTGTCATGGCTCCACGTTCTGTTTTGTGACTAAAAGCCTGACACTAAACGTGAAACTGGGTCCTGAGCAGTCCTGGCGTGGCTGACGCGTGGGTGCAGGGGGCCCTGGGCCGGGAGGGGCAGCGATGGTCCTGAGCAGGGGACGCTGAGAATGTCCTGGGGGGGGGTTAGGGAGCCACCCTGGTGCTCATGAGTTTCAGGGAGAGGGAGCGGAGCACGGGAAGGGGCGTTTGAAGGCCCCCGAGTCTGTTGAGCCCTTGAGACGAAACGGCTGCGCCCCAACCGGCTGGCGGGGAAGCAGGCCAGGCCGACTGGCCAGGGGACCCACGGTGTCCCCTGGAGCCCGTGTGTGGGTTGGCGGGTGGGTGAGGTCGCCCGGGGCGGCTGGACCCCCGGGGGTGTCCTATCTTCCTAACTTCCTAACTTCCTAACTTCCAGCAACGACCCCGCTGTGGCCAGCGTCTCTCTCCAGGCCCACACCCAGCTGCGTGCAGGTTGCCACCTCCGAGCCGTGCCACCGGCCCCCTGGGCACGAAGCGGGCTCCGGCCTCGGGTGTGTGTGGGGGGAGCACGGGGTGGGCTGGTTTCTTTCAAGCGGGGCTCTTACCCGCCTTCCCATCAGCCACACCCCAGAGTCCGTGCAGCTTGAGAAAGAAACCTCGATCCAGGGCCGCTGTTGTGTCGGGGACTCTGTTTACTGCGGGCCCGGCCCGGCTGGTCCCGGGACAGCACTCTGTCTCCCGTGTCTGAGGCCTCTGTATTAGTCACTGTCCCCACCAGCAGGCGTGGCAGCCACGGCCCGTTAAACGCGCACCTTTCCGCTCCAGCGGCCACATTGCCCTCGAAAGGTCCGCGGTGGTGCCGGTGGCTTTGGGAGGGAGGCTGCAGGTAAACTCAACGTCACCAGCGGCCCGGGGGCAGCGTCATCGCTGACCCTGTGTGTTCTTGCCATTGGCCATGCGCGGGCCGCCCCGAACGCCAGGCCCCACGTTACAGACCCCAGCGTGTGCTGAGAGCCATCAGCGAGGTTTTCAGTCCCAAGTTGTGAAGTCGAAAGCGACAGTTCATCCAAGTGCCCCTGTCATGTGGCTCCAAGCGGGATCCCGGGGACCTGGGCTTTGCTCCTGAAGGGAATCCTTTCCCGAGGCGGAGGGCGGCTGGCGCGAGCGTCTGGGCAGAGACGGTTCGGCGTGGGGCCCGGGTCCCCGTGCGGCCGCGCCCCCTGTCCCCGCGGCTGCCCTCCTGTCCGGAGTCCCTCCTCCAGCCAGAGCCTTCCGTGGCCTCCCCATCCCAGGAACGTGCCGTCCCCACCAGCGGAGCGTCCTGCCCCAGGCCCTGCCGCGGAGGCGTCCCCGGGTCCCCCGCATCCCTGTGGACTTCGCTCTTACAACAGAGTCACCATGTGGAGCTGCCGTAAACTCGGTTTTTATTTTTTTATTTATTTTTATTTATTTATTTTTTTATTTTTTTTAAATGTTCATTTATTTTTGAGAGAGAGAGAGACAGAGTGTGAGTGGGGGAGGGGCAGAGAGAGAGGGAGACACAGAATCGGAAACAGGCTCCAGGCTCCGAGCCATCAGCCCAGAGCCCGACGCGGGGCTCGAACTCACGGACCGCGAGATCGTGACCTGGCTGAAGTCGGACGCTTAACCGACTGCGCCACCCAGGCGCCCCTAAACTCGGTTTTTAAATGTTGGTTTCCTGCCGTTTCTCACTCGGTGCCGAGCGCGGCCGGCTGGGGTTCTTGGGGCCGCCGTGTCCTGTGACCCTGGCGAGCTCCCTGCTGCTGGTCTCAGGGGCCCAGGCTCAGGGGCTGGACCCCGAGTTCTCCGTGCGGGCTCCCGGCCGGAGCGGCCCTGGGTGTGCACAGGTCAGTTGGTGAAGGGGGTGTCCCTGCAGAAAGGAAAACAAAGGAAGATTCAGGGGTTCCCAGTCACGAGGGCCCGAGGCAGCCTGGGCTCTGGGTGCAAGGTCGCTCAGGTCCAAGGAGCACCCCAGGCTCAGTCTTCCCTCTGCCCCAGTGTCCCACGTGGGGGTGGGAGCGTCACGCTGCCCGGCGGGGGGCAAGGACGGCCCCTCTGGTAACGTCCGGTCTGTATCCAGGACAGGAGAGGAGCCCTCAGGGTGGGGGCAGGATGAAAGTCCGAGCTCTGGCTGGAGCCCCCTGGTTTGGGCCTTGGCATCCCCCCAGCCCTGCGGCCCCAGCCCGGCCCCCACAGGGACCCCGGCCCAGGTGCAACTGGGGGTCAGGTGCAGCTGTTCGAGGAGCCCCGATGATCCTGTGGGGGGTTGTCCCATTGGGTTACTGTCCCCGCGTTCACTGAGCAATTGTTAGAGCCTCACAGATGTGCAATCCTCGACCCCCTCTTCAGGCGGGGACACTGAGGCATGGGGAGATGCAGCTCCCCCAGGGGCACAGTGTTTGGACTTGGGGGCCCCCGTCACAAGTCACATCCTGGTGTCAAAGGGCCCAAGAAGGGGGGAGGAGTAGGCCTGTCTCTGGGAGAGGAGAGGACCGGACTTGGGCCTCTGTGCTGACCACCGGCCTGGGGGCAGTGATCTCGGCTGCACATGGCCTGGGGGCGCCCCCGTGGGGGTCTCATCTCACCCACTTGCGGCCTCGAGGCTCCAGGAGTCGCCCTGTGAGCAGGGGCAGCCCTGCCCCCCACCTCCCCGCCCCACCCGGGCACACACTTCTGCCTCTGGGCCCTGGGGTCCCTGCCCTGACCCCTCTGGTCACAGATGCTCCTCCCTCCCCGGGTCCCAGCTCAGCTTTCTGTTTGCTTCCCAAATTCGCTAGAGTTGTTGTCAGTTTCTCAGTGGATTTTTTGCCCCCAGTTTTCAAGGTTTACAACACCTGCAGATACTTCTTACTCTGCTTTCCGTTGTGTGTTGTGTGTTGTGTGTCGTGTGTTGTGTGTTGTGTGTTGTGTGTCGTGTGTTGTGTGTTGTGTGTTGTGTGTTGATGAAAGCCGACAAAGTCGCGTTAAACGATGGTGGGTATTGCAGCCCGCGTGTAACGGAGATTTTCACCATTACCCTTGGGAACGAATAACTGAGAAATAATATTTATCATTAAAAAGGAATGCTATTTTATTCCTAGAATATTAAAAAAATATTTCTTCCTCTCTCTGCATCAAGAAGAGTTGATTTTTACCAAATAAGTTTTATGCTCTGTTGGAAATGTCATAATAGCTCCTCAGACCCAAGGCTGCTCCCCCCCACTCCCCCCTGCCTCCCATTTTCCTGTCTGCCTTCATGCAAACCTGGCCCGAATGCGGAGTACAGGTTCTGTGTGCTCAAGGCGTGCAGCCCGCGGAATGTGCCGCTGAGCCCGCATTGCTGGGGTTTCAGTTACTTGCAGGTGAGATTGGGCCGCGGTGCGTCCTGTTCTGTGTGTCAGGCTTCTGGAATTAGAGTCTTCCTGGCTTCAGACGGGTTCAAACCAGTCTCCCTGGTTTCTGTGCTTCAGATTAGTCCCCACGTCGTCGTTTCGATACTCTCAAGCACTCATCGTTGGAACTCTGGGCTCAAACCCATTTTCCGGGGGGGTCTTGGATCCTCTTTCTAGCCGGTTAGTCTCCCAGAGAGACATGAGTCCTGTTGGAACCCTCAAGTGCATGGGCAGAGCCGTGCCGCGGGCCCCGAGGGGACACTTTACTGAAGATGAACGAACACCTTTGTTCTTTTGTAAGTAACCACGTTTTGTAACCTGGTGTTTGCCGTTGGTTTTCAGAGTTTTGCCTACTTTCCCCGGCTTTTCCAGAGAACTGGCTGTTTTCCAAGGCTGTGGAGGGAAAAGTTCTGGTTCCTCTGGTGTCTGTGGTCCTCACAATCCCGCTTGATTTCGGCATCGGGACTGGGCGTCCCCAGAACCGCCCTTCACGTTCCCACTCACGGAACCCCTTGTTGGTACTTCTGGGGAGCTCACTACTTAGGATTTTGATCTCCTTTGCAGCCAGAGAATTATTCGTGTGCGTGTGAAACTGTGTAGACTTGCACCATCCGGCTTTAAACCTTGTTTGTTTCTGTCCTGTCTCCTGGTGTTGACTTACCGTCCGCGCACTTGTGGCTTCTGTCCGGGTTATCGTGGTTTCCGTTCTGGGACCTCGTTTGTGACCGGTGTTTGCAGATCTTCCCCGGTTTAGAGGAACGGTGTGGGCTGTGTCCGTGCCTGGTGCTCGCGTCCCCCTGCTGCCCCGTCCGTCGTCCCTGCCGCACTATTTGAAGGTCACATTCAGGCGGGGTTCTTCCGCCTAATTGCTCCTCTGTCCAGTTGGAAGATGTTTTTATCAGCCTCTATCGGCTTTGTGAAGCACGTCGTGTTTGTGGTGGCCGCGCGGGGTCCCTTCCCGGTCTGTGTGACCCCAGCTGCTGTCTTCGGTCCCTTGCCTCCTTGCCTCCTTCCTTCCACTTCCCTCCACCCTCTGCTGGTCACACGTTTCACCATCCTGGGGCCTTTGTCCGCAGAATGACTCAGCTGGGCCTTTGTTTTCCCTGAGGTCATTCAGGGGCACCACGGACCTTCAGAAACGAATGCCTCAGCGCTTTCCTCCCGAGACCAACCACCCTTATTTTGCCGTAAGGCTTGGGAGTAACCGTCTGGTTCAGTGTCGTTACTGCTTCGGGAACATCGTTTCTGTTTCCGCAGGAAAGTCTGGGATGCGGGGTGGCTTTCCTGCAGGGCTCGGCCCTCGGCTGCTCCCAGGGGGTGGGGGTGGGACCGGCCGGTCCAGGTGGACCCCCAGCCCCCAGAGAACGCTGCCCAGACCCGGCTCAGGCCCTCTTTCCTGCTGAGTCTCGAGAGCACAGAGAGTGCACGAACGCGGGGTCCCCTGGGTGGAGTCCACGACTGAGCGGGGTGGCTGGACGGGGCCTCTCCCGGGCGGAGTCCTGGCCGGAGTACCTGTGCCGCCGGCCACTTCCCAGATCATCGGGGACGCTTGTCCGCATTGTTCTGTTTGCTCCTCACAAGCCTGCACTTCCTCTGTGTCCCGCCGCGGACCGACACAGCATTCGGGTCGAGGAAGGGGATGAGGTTCAGTGTCCCCGAGGGGCTCTGGGGGCCTAGACAGGCCGGGCCGGTGACTCCCGGGGCCTGCTGGGGCCTCCTCTGCTCCCCTGCCTCAGCGAACAGACTCCTGGAGAACGTTCTGTTTCCGCTTCTTGTCACTGTCCGCATCGGAGCCCTGAGTCCCCTAGAGAGAACCGCGGGTGGCTGTGACGAGGGACGCGGGTCTGCGGCTGGGTGTAGGTTTCCACACCCACACACGCATCGGGCTCTGCTCTGCACTATGTCAAACATGTATTTACGGGGAAGTGAGTTCTCTAAATCACTTAGAAATAATTTCTTTGAAATGAAGATGCGCAGGGATGAGATCTTCTGGGCAGTCCCCAGGCTTCCGGGCATTTAGAAACTACTGGATGTGGGACAGTCCTGTGTCACCCTGTGTCCGTGGCCCTGGGCGGGGGACCTCTCCCCGCGGTGAGCCGAGCTGGTGGCCGTCGCCCGGAGACGGAGGGCTGCCGGGGCCAGAGGGGCACCCCCGGGCTTCCTGAGGGGTTGAAGTGAAGGGCGGGTCGGGGCTCGGTGAAGTGATGGGAATCGGGGCTCGGTGTTTGGGGGTGACGCCGAGTGGCCAGTGCTGCCCGGACCCAGCCGCCAGCGTCTGCTTCTCCGTTGATGCCCGAGGGTGGTTGTGGGGAGGGGGTCCCCTCTGCCCGGGCTGGGACAGCTGGAGAGCGGGGCCCCTCCCCCGCAGCCCTCAGCCCTCTCGGACCCCTCGTGCCTCTGTGCCCCCCAGGTGAGGCTGCAGGCTGCACCGGCCCTTCCCTCCCTGTCTCACCTCCCTGAGCCCCGCGGGCGGGGGGGGGGGTTCCGGCCACTTCCCACGGCAGCTGTTGCGTGTGGATCCTCGTCTGGGCTGCTTTTGGGGCGCCCGACAGGTTGGGTCTCCACCCTCCAGAGCCACACGTCTCCAAGTTCTGGGCCTCGTGCCAGTGCTGTTGACTCACAGACTCAGGTCAGATGCCTGGAGGTTTCCACAAAACTCAGACACAGGTGTGGGTCTCAGACACAGCAGATAGGCGGTGGGCCGAGACCCCCGGTGAGTGGGCAGCCTCTTCCCGGGGCCGTGAGCATGAAACCTCTGCGGTATTTGAGATGATCCCCTGGGGCAGTTTCCCAGGAGTGAAATTTGCAGGCAAAGTAGTGCATAATATAAGCAGCCTATTGTCAAAGCATTTTCTAGACGGGTTCCCTGAGCTGGCTTCTCCCAGGCGCGCGGGAGAGGGGGCTCCTGATCCGTCCGCCCCAAAGTAACGTGTCTTCTTTGTTCTTGTGAGCTCAGTTCAGCAGAAACCGCGGCTTCTGCTGTGGCGGTCGACTCTGGGATCGGTGACCGTGGACAGCTGCCTGTGTCCCGAGCAGCCGTACTGCCTTTTCAGAACAAGGTTGAAGGAGCAAGTAAGGAGCACCGGGTGTTATAGGGAAAATAGCCGTGGGTAGAAATACGATAAAATGCACGCAGTTCACCCTCTGGAGACGTGCTCTGCTGATGGTCAGGTTCATCACGTGCTCTTGGCAAGGACTCTTTCCAAAGAGGTCCCATCGACAGGTTATGGGCAGAAGGACATTAATGCATGCTTTTGGGAGACACAGCTGTGAACAGAGGACTCCCTTACTCTCCCCAGGGATCCTAGGGGGTCCCCCCATTTTACAAATGTGGGAACGGGCCAGATTGACATTGGGCGGGCTTCACGCGGTCGAGGAGGACCTTGTGGGCGGTGGCCCCGGGAGACTGGGGGTTCCGGTGTAAAGGGGGGGCCATGTCCACCAGCGCCCTCCCCATGGGTGCTACCGTGGCCACAACATAACCCAGCGCCACAGGGATCGCCTGGGCGTGTGACGGTCCAGCTTTCCCGTAGGTGTGCGAAGGGCACACTTACCTCACGTTCTTTACACAAAACTGGGACAGTATCTGTAGGTCCCGTATTTATATTAACATCTGGGAGTCTGGTATTTATTTATATTAGTGCAGGGGCTTCCCCACCAGGGGCTGCTGCCCTGTGTGTTATGGGTGCCTCAGGTTATCAGGCACTTTGTTGTGAACGCCTGCTGGGCCCGTCTCTAATTAGTGTCGAAGCACAACTTTCCCACAGGGTGGTTTCCCACATTCTCCCTGCCGAGAGTTTTGGCCACTTTGCTCGCTGTCCAGGGGCACAGATGCCGGTTCCTTTCTCCTGAATCTTCGCAGGGTAAACGGCCCTTCTTATGCCTTTGCGTCTCTACCTTGGCGGCTGATGGATGGTGAAGGTATTTGTGGTGTTTCAGTCTGCACTTCTTTAGTTACCAGAGGAGTAGAATTTCCGCCACGCTTCTGGAAACGGCCCAGTTGGTACCATCAGGATCGGCCATCTTACTATATATTTAAAAAAAATTATTTTTAAATGTTGATTCATTTTTGAGAGACAGAGAGAGAGTGAGCACGAGTGAGGGAGGGGCTGAGAGAGAGGGAGACACAGACTCCGAAGCGGGCTCCAGGCTCCGAGCTGTCAGCACGGAGCCCGACGTGGGGCTCGAACTCACGGACCGCGAGATCGTGACCTGAGCTGAAGTCGGACGCTTAACCGACTGAGCCACCCAGGCGCCCCCCCATCTTACTATATTTTTAAATTTGTTTGTTTACTTGGGTAACACGGTGAACGCTCTAAACCCTTCATCCAACTCCAGGATTCAACAGTAGCGAAAACTCATGTTTATCTTCATGTTTACTGCTTCATATTTCTGCCTTCAGGAAGTTAGTGTTTTCCTATTACGATGTTTCGCTCATTTCTGACATGGGTGTGCTTATGTCTTCAACGCATCTGTTAATGGCGCTAAGAGGGCATCTCAGGTGTGTGATATGTCGCACAGATGGTGTGTGGGGAGTCGGCACCGGCCATACAGCTCACACCAGTGGGCGAGGCCGGGGCACAGAGGTCCGTTACGCACGGGGCACTGTGCTGGCCGAGCGCCCCCAGGTCTGGCAAGGCAGTGGCGGGCTCAGGCGGGAGAGTAAACCCGTACGAGCTGGCGGCCGGGGCCAGCCTGCATGCCCCTCAGAAGCGGACATGAGATGCTCCGCCTCGGAGACCCTGGCAGGCAGGAGGGGGGCACGGGGGCCGTGGGGCCACACTCCTGTGCTTCTCTAATCCGTTTGATGAAAGCCGTGATTTTGGAAACAGTTTTGAGTTCTTTTGAGAAGGGACCCCTGGGTCCTCCCCTACCTTTTCTGAGATGGGAAGTTCCTCAGACGTGTGCCCGACCACACCATCTGTCTCTTTTGCTAAATGGGGCAAAACCACCTCGAAAAAAAAAGCCCCCATTTATTTCACCTTCACTACCCCTACCCCGTTCACTGAGCCCCACACTGCTGCAGGTAAGTGGGGGCATTTGGCCAAAAGGACACTCCTGTGTCTCAGTCGCACCGACTCAGGACCAGAAAGGCGGGAACATGGTCGTAGCAGCTAAATGTGTACGTGGAGAGGGGAAAGTCGGTCCGGGCCTCCCCATCCCGTGCAAACTCGGTGTAGACAGAGGCAGGTGCCCAGGCCGTGCCCTCTGTGGGGTTGGTCTCCGCAGCTCACTGGTAGTGGGTCGGACGCACCGTCACGAAAATGCGGTAGCTTTCTTTATTTTTTTTAGAGAGAGAGGGAGAGAGAGAGAAGCGGGGCTAACCCAGGGCTCAAGCTAACTCAACACGGGGCTCGAACTCACCAACCGTGAGATCACGACCTGAGCCGAAGGCAGATGTTTAAACAGCGAGCCGTGCAGGCGCCCGAAACGGTGGTAACTTTCCACACGAGGGTGCGTGTCTTCATCTGGGGTCCTCCTGGCCCATCCGCGTGGGGCCACCGGGGAGCATTTGGCGTCGATCGTGGCGCGGCCCCCCTACAGCGGGACGACGACCCTTCTGCGCCCCCTCAAGCTCCCTGTGCATTTGGCCTCTCGCCGGGCCGTATTTTCTCGTCGCTGCGGGTCCAGGGCGCTATGACTCGCCTTCCCCTTTCGTGGGTGGGGTCTCTTTGCTCCGACCCCGAGAAGCGGCCGTTCAGGCTCCGCGGGGGAAGGGAGAAGTCGCGTTTCCAGGAGACGCTCCGATCTGGCTTCTCATGGGGTCCACGCGCCAGGCGGTGGGTGCACACTTCACGCCGAGCCAGACGCGGGAGCCGGCGGTTGTGGCGGGAACACCTCGCGTGCGGCACACGGATGCCCCCTGACGGTGCGTGAAAGCCTGAGCCCCCCGCCGGAGGCTCTTCGAGTCTCCACTAGCGAGTCTGAAGGGGCCGTAGCGCCGAGGGACCCACGACATCGCGTGCGTGTGCACGGCTGGGCCGTCGGGGCTGCGTGAGGAAGAGGCTGGAAAACCAGGCTGAGTAGAAAGTCCTGTCCAGGCCGACAGGCCCCTCACGTGCCCAGAGGTGGCCTGTTTTATGAGACGCGGGCCCCTCCTGCCTCGAGCACCCACTTCTGTCTCTCCTGTGGAATCACTTCCTTCCGTCTGTCTGCCTGTCTGTCCTCCTGCGTGGACGTGGCCCCCTCTCCTGAGTCCCAGGCCCTCCACACAATGACTGCAGACTGTGTGGCTCAAAACAGCAGAACTCACCCTCCCACCGTCCGGAGCCCCAAGTCGGAAACCCAGGCGTGGGCAGGGCTGTGACCCTCTGGAGGCTGCCTGTGTGGGTCTGGGTGCATCTGGGCCTGGGGTCCCATCACCCCAGCCTCTGCCTCGGCCCCCCCGTGGACCCTCGTCCCGTGTGAGGACACTTATCACTGTGGCAGGGCCCCCCACAATCCAGGGTGACCTCATCTCAAGATCCTCAACTGGCTGCATCTGCAAAGACCCCATTTCCAAATTAGGTCACATTCTGAGGTCCAGGCGGACATGAACTTTGGGGGGGACCCCATCCAACCCCCCACATTCCTCAACCCCCAACCAGTGGGTTCAGTCTCCATGTTTCTTTGGCCGCACCTCCGGCTTCCCCGGAGGGGCTGTGGGGTCTCCGATCTCGATGTCCACGCAGCTGGGGCTCCGGGCGCGTGCCGTGGGGACTCCTCTCCTCCGTCTTCATTAAAAGTGGTCGGAAGCCAAAGCGGACGCCCGTTGTCCCCGCAGGTGCAGACTCACGGGCCGTGTGGGGCTGCGCTGCTCGGGCCCCTCGGCTGTCCGCCGTTTCACGTGTCATTTACCCTGGAGCCTCCAGAGGCTCCTCTGGGGCCTGGGGACTGGGCGTGTGGGGTCCCAGCTCCCGGGGACACGCCTCTGGCGCAGGACTTCCCGTGAGAGCCGCCGGCGCGCACGGCCCTGGGTCTCTGCCGCTGCACTGTCTTCCGTGATTGCTGCGTCCGCTGGGGTGGGCCTGGGGCCACGGTGTCCCTGCCGCCCGCCCGCAAGGCCGCCTTCCCGAGGTGTCCCCAGGCCTGGCGGAACCTCGGGGGGTGTGCTTCCTGGGGGCTCTGTCTCAGACACCCCGGAAGTGTCCTCCTTTACGTGACCTCGCCAGGAGCGCGGGCCGCAGCTCGGGGACCCTCCCAGGCGTGTTCTGTCCCCAAGCGGTGTTTGACTTGGGGTTCCCCACGGAAGAGCCCCTAGCCCAGCCCAGGGCGCGGCGCACGGGGGCCTCACCGTGGCTTGACTGGTTACAAGTCAGGGAATTTGGTGGCGCAGCCCGTCTCGTCCCTGGGCCCCTGTCCGCCCTCCCTTCTGGCAACGGGAGCCCCCAGGAACGGGGAGGCCCGACCTGCACCTGCCTCTTTCTGCCAGCTCAGGAAGCCACATCCACCCTGGTGCCCCCGCGTGTCTCCCCAGTGACACAAACCGACAGGGCCAAGCACACGGGCTGTGAGGACCCGGCCTTCTCTCTGTCCCTCTGGCGCCTGGGTGGTGGGCACCTGGGGCTGGATGCGGAGGGGAGGGCGGGGCTCTTGGGTACCGACAAGGACGGGTCCCCTGAGGTGGTTCAGGGCCAGCCAGCCGACCCTTGGCACCGCGGGTGTGGGCCCCTCCTTCCCCCCTGCCCTGGGGCGGGGGTGGCTCACCTCCTGGGTGTGCCCCTCCCCCAACGAAGATTCTAGCAAACCTGACACGGTGCTGGGCCCTCGGGACGTGTCGGCGGAACGGAACTTTCAAATACGCGTTTACGGCTCTCGGGGTCGGCGTGACAGGGTGTCCCCAGGCCGAGTCCCCGCTCATGGTGATGAGGCACATCCATCCGCCTCGTGCCTGCTTGGCCGCCGGGTGTCCTTTAGGTTTGAAAACACAAGCCCTTTACCTCACATTCCGTTTCCTACAAAGCCTTTATGTCAGAACGAAGGTGGCGTCCCTCCTCCGCCGCCGGCTTCTCGGGAACCACCTGTGCGGGAGGCGGTGCTGACGAGCCAGGCGGGCGCTCAGCGGGCGGTTTCCAGAACCTTCCCAGCCTCCTTCCTCATGCCTGCAGCGACAGCCTCAGGACCGGGTGTGTGGCTGATGCCGTACGGGGGAGGGGCTCGTTTGTGGACAAAGTGGCCGCCGAGCCCCTGCCTTCACCTGCTGTGGTCTCACTGAGCTCGGAAGGCTTCCGATTTTCCCAAGTGAGAGCCCCGTCTCTCCACACACGGGCCACAGCCATTCGTGGGACGGCGGGCGCGGGGACCCCGTGATAAACCAGCGCGATGTGGTTCCAGACGTCCTGCCAGCATCTGGTGGGTGCGGGCAGCAGGGGTCTCTTCCCACCGAGATTCACGACGCCCTGGTTTCCGCCCGGGTAGTGACGAGGGGCCGCCGGGACCGCAGCTGCCAGCTTGTCCCCGTCCTCCCCCGGCTTCTGCGGAGAGCGCGTAAGGATGCTCGCCCCCAGCACCCGCGACCCCACCGTTTTCCCCCAAACAGGACATTTCGGAGCGACGATGTGCTTCTGGGTTTCTGGGAGATGTTAGAACCGCTCTTGCCAGGCCAAGACGGAGAACTAAATTTTGACATCTGGATGGTTTTTGACGTACCTGTGACGACTCCCCGAGAACAGAGCCATTTGAAACAGGCTCTGAAAAGCCGCTGGGATTAGGGAGCAGCGCGTGCAGGTTTGGAAGGGACTGGAGGGCACCCCGGTCCGGCTTTAGGTCTTCCCACACTCAGGGGCCAACGGGCTGCAGGTGAGGCGGGTCTCCTCGCCCCTCGTCAGCAGGGACACATCCACCCAGGCCGGCCGCACGACGCGGTGAGTGCCCTGTGTGTGCCCGGGGCCTGCAGCCCCCCTGGCGTGGGGTGCACGTCGGTGCGGGAGCTGCCCCGGCCGGAGGGCCCTCTGTGCTCGGCTCCTTCCGCCGTGTCTGCGGGGCCTTTGAGAACTGCGCTCGGCCCCGAGTTGGCCTATGAGGGGCTTATCTTATGGTTGACTTACTTTCCTCCTGGTGGTCCTGGCCAGCCCACCCCCCATCACCTGATCCCGGGGGGCCGTCTCGTTCCCTCTTCCAGCCAGGCTTCTCTTCCCACCCGTGTGACAGGGAGGAGGGCACGTGAGGGGGTAGGGGCCGGGCTGGGTGGGGCGTGTGTGCGTGTGCGAGCCGGGGGCCTGGGTGGCCAGGCCTGCTGGAGCACATGGCCATCCCCGGGGCTCCGACCCTGCTGTCTCCAGTGGGGATCCCTCCCTTCAAGCCGGCCAGCCCCCCAGAAGCTGGGTCAGAAGGAGCGGGGCCCAGGCTGAGCGCAAGGTGAGGCCCGGGTTGCCGGGTCGCTTGTGGGCTGGTTGGTGGCTCTCCCAAGCTGTCCTCACTGGCTGGCCCTGGAGGGTCGTCAGGGCTGGGCTTCCCCAAGCCCCAGACCGCGTGAGCCCTGGCGGCTCACTGCGGACTTGGCTCTGAACCCAGGGAGTGTCGTGGATTCCCTTTACAGACCATCGAGGTTGGGGAGGGGGCTGCTTAAAATGTGGTGGATGCCCGACGGAAAACGCTTATGGCTTTTTGAAACATTTTCTTTAAATCGTAAAATGTATCAGAGCTATAAAAAACTGCACAAATTAAAAGAGATTCTATTTTTTTAGTGTCAGCTTGTTTTTTAAAAATTCTTTTAAAAATTTTTTTGAGAGAGCGTGTGCGCACGCATGCGTGCAAGTGGGGGAAGAGCAGAGGGAGCGGGAGGGAGAGGATCTTAAGCAGGCTTCGTGCTCAGCACGGAACCCGACGCAGGGCTCAGTCTCACAACGGTGAGATCATGACCTGAACTGAAATCAAGAGTTGGGCCCTTAACCGACTGAGCCATCCAGGTGCCCCTAGTGTCAGCTTGTTTAATTCTTATTTTTTTCTGCTTCATTGACTTATAATTGACAAAATTATAAGATATTTAAAGTACATCATGATGTTTTGATATATGTGTACCTTATGAAGTAATTTTCCCCAACTCTCTAATTAGTATATCTGTTATTATATCTATCGTCCATCCATCCATCCATCCATCCACCCATCCAGACTTCCGCCCACCCATCCAACCATCCAACCATCCAACCATCCATCTATCTGCCTACCCATCCATCCATCCATCCATCCATCCATCCATCCATCCATGCATCTTTCCATCCATCCATCCATCCATCCATGCATCTTTCCATCCATCCATCCATCCATCCATTCATGCATCTTTCCATCCATCCATCCATCCATCCATCCATCCATCCATGCATCTTTCCATCCATCCATCCATCCATCCATCCATCCATCCATCCATGCATCCATTCATGCATCTTTCCATCCATCCATCCATCCATCCATCCATCCATCTTTCCATCCTTCCATTCATCCTTCCATCCATCCATCTGCCTACTCATCCGTCCATCCATCCATCCATCTTTCCATCCTTCCATCCATCCATCTTTCCATCCTTCCATCCATCCATCCACCTTTTCATCCATCCATCCACCCATTATCCATCCATTCATCATTCATCCATCTATTTATTTTCTTTGATTTTTGTTGAGAAAGGGTAAGTTCTACTCTAGAAAATTTCAACTGTATAATACAGTATAATCATCCATGGTTCTTTTTTTTAAGCATAAATTTCCCCACAAAGGGAATTTTATTGAGGGCACTAGTTTTTTTCATGCTCAAAAGACCAACTGCAACCAGATGAAGTGAACATAACCTTAAGATTTTATTATCTTCATAACGTAACAAAATATGAAGCTTAGACCCGGATCACTTGGCGCTTGATCTTCTTATCTCCTCCCAGTTCAAAATGCTTGCATCTCTTAATATCCAGCATTCTCTTACATCCGCAGTTGGGCTCAACACATTCAAGCCTCAGCACAGTCTTCTTTGTGGTTTTAGCCTTTTTCCGGAAAATCGGCTTAGATTGCCCGCCGTAGCCACTCTGCTTCCTGTCATAACGCCGCTTTCCCTGGGCATAAACAGACTCTTTGCCTTTCTTGTACTGTGTCACTTTGTGGGGTTAGTGCCTGCCACACCTCTTGCAGAAAGTCCGGCGGGTTTTAGGAACGTTCACCACGGCTGCGAGAAGGCTATCGGCACGGAAAGAGCCGTGGTTCTTACTTTTAAGTTATTTTTTTAAATCCACATTTTCCTGGGGCGCCTGGGTGGCGCAGTCGGTGGAGCGTCCGACTTCAGCCAGGTCACGATCTCGCGGTCCGTGAGTTCGAGCCCCGCGTCGGGCTCTGGGCTGATGGCTCAGAGCCTGGAGCCTGTTTCTGATTCTGTGTCTCCTTCTCTCTCTGCCCCTCCCCCGTTCATGCTCTGTCTCTCTCTGTCCCAAAAATAAATAAAAAACGTTGAAAAAAAAATTAAAAAAAAAATCCACATTTTCCTTTGACATTTAGGGATTTTTCTTTGGGCTTTTGAAGGGCTTCATTCTATCCTGAGGTCACAAAGGTATTTTTGTATCTTATTTTTTAAGAACTATAAAGTTTTGTCTTTTGTTTTTAGGTCTGTGGTTCAGGAGGATTGAGTTTTGGGTATGGCAGTGGTTAGCAAACTATAGCCCCAGCGCTAAATGTAGCCCTATTATTGTTAATAAAGTTTTATCAGGACCCAGCCATGCCCAGAAGTTTCCACATGGCTGCTTACATACTGGCAGAGCTCAGTGGTGAGACAGAGGCCAGCCATGTGGCTTTGCCAAGGCTGAAATATTTACTCTAGAGTCCTTTGCGGGAAAGCTCTGTTGGCCCCTCGGCGTGGCGGGGGTTGGGTCTTCACGTGGATATCCGGGGCCCCGCATCGCTTACTGAACTGTGCTCCCTGGCGGCTCTCAGCCTCCACCCCTCTCATGTGTCGGTGTCCATGGAAGCTTGTTCTGATTCTGGTCACTCCACTCTTCACTGACCTCTGCCTGACCTGGGGCCACCGCCACCCTGTCCGAACCACTGTGGTTTTATGGCTGCAACTGTCTATTAGGGTTCCTCAAGAACGCTTTAGCCGTTCCTGACCCTTGCACTTGAATGTGAACTGTGGATTCATCTTGTCAAGTTCCACAAATTGCAGATGGTTTGGGGGGGTCAACGTCTTTACGATATTGGCTTTTCCGATCTGTCAATCGGGATATTCGTGTAAGCACGCTGTTCTTCTGAAGTGCTTCTCTGTGATGGGTCCTAAATTTCTCTGGATGTCTCAGGGCTTCCTTTGTTAGATGCATTTCCAGATCTCACCCATGTTAACATATTCTTGTAGATGGTACCTTGCAAAATGTTCATGTTCTAGCTGTTTATGAATGTGGAAATAATTTTGTCCTCTGCGGTCTTGCTACCTCCAGTGTATCTATAGTTACTGCTCTTGTCATCGGTGGGTAGGTACTGTCCTGGCTTCCTTTTCAATCCTTGTCCTTTGTTCTTGCTGTTTTCCTTTTTCTCCTCCAGCCTGTGTGTGAGTTGCAGCGATGGAAACAAGGGTCGGATTTTCTCTTCACGTCAGAGACATCTTACTGTCTCGCAGCCGAGTGTGACGTCTTGGGTGATCAAAGTTATCTTGTGTTCTTAATTAACTGACGTTTTAAGAATCTTGCTTCGACGAGTGCTGGGTTTTTATTTATTTGGTTTTAATGGTGGGTTTTTAAGATTCTTTTTCTGTATGTCTTGTTCTCCCTCATCTGTCGTGGGGCTAGTCACATCTGCTCTGTGTGAGACCTCGAATTTCTGGGACAAATCCATTTGACATGAAGTCCTAGTCTATTATTTAATTATTAAAAATTTTTTTTAAATGTTTACTTATTTTTGAGAGAGAGAGACAGAGACAGAGAGAGACAACAGAGGGGCAGAGAGAGGCAGAATCTGCAGCAGGTTCCAGGCTCTGAGCTATCAGCACAGAGCCTGATGCGGGGCTCAAACTCACAAACTGTGAGGTCGTGATCTGAGCCAAAGTTGGATGCTTAACAGACTGAGCCACCCAGGCTCCCCTGGTAAATTTGGTTTGATTATGTTTTGCTTATGATTTTTGTCTATGTTTATGGGTTGGATTGGCCTGAAATTTTTCTTTAAAAAAACTTTTTTTAAACATTTATTTATTTTTGAGAGACAGAGAGAGACAGAGCATGAGCAGGGGAGGGGCAGAGAGAGAGGGAGGCACAGAATCCGAAGCAGGCTCCAGGCTCCCAGCTGTCAGCACAGAGCCCGACGTGGGGCTCGAACCCATGAACTGTGAGATCATGACCTGAGCCAAAGTCGGACGCTCAACCGACTGAGCCACCCAGGCGCCCCTGAAATTTTTCTTTTAAAAACTCTCTTCAGTAGGTTTTTGGCAAGAAATTATGCTAGCCTCATGAGGACCTCTGGAGAGTTTCTTCTCTTTCTCATCTCTGGGAAATTTGTGCAGGGCCGGGTAGGACTTGCTGTGAAGCCACGAGGGCCTGGACGCACCCCTGTAAGAAGGTCTCATTTCTGTTACGGGATGGATTTCTCTAATGACCGTAGGGCTCTTGGGTTCTATTGCTTCTTGAAGACTTTTTTTTCCCCCTAAGAATCTGTCCAAATTTCGGACAAATTCTGGAAGAAATTTCATCTGAATTTTTAAGTTTATCGGCCAGGAGTGCCTGTGTGGCTCAGGTGGTTAAGTCTCCAACCTTGTCTCAGGTCATAATCTCACAGTTCTTGGGTTCCAGCCCCGTGTTGGGCTCTGTGCTGACAGCACGGATCCTGCTTGGGATTCTCTCTCCCTCTCTCTGCCCCTCCCCTGCTTTCTCTTTCTTTCTCTCAAAAATAAATAAATAAGCGTTAAAAAATACTTCATATCAAATTTATGGGCCGTAAGTTTCTCGCAGACGTCTGCTCAGTGCCCGCCCGCGAAGCGGCTGTGATCTCCTTATGCTATATCGGTAGCGTCTGTTTCACGTCTTGAGTTTCCAGAAGTTTCTCAACTTCGTTCTGTTCCTCTCTGCTGTATAGTTGTTTTCTAGTTTATTAATGTTGGATGTTGTGTCTGTTTTTCCCCTCTAAGTGTTTCAGTTTATTTTGTTGTTCTCACTCCTGGAAACATCAGTTCTGAGGCTGCGTTTAAGGCCACTTTTCCTCGAGGGGCCACGTCAGCTGCACCGCCCACATCTGGCCCCACTGCTTATGGAGACGCTTCCAACTTCGGTCCTTTGTCTTCTACTCTAGAAATTATTTCTCTGTTTGCAGACTCCTGGGGACTCTGATCACTCCTGCCAGGAGTTCAGAGAACACCCCTCCCGGGACGTCAGTGCCTGGAATACATGGGGGCTGGTTTCATGGCCCGGCTTCCAGGCAGCCGTCATGAACATTTCACGAGCATTGAAAACAGTAGGTAGGGTGTGTGACCCTCTGTGTTCTGTGTGCATATTCGTTAGGTTATGTTTTTGATCACGACGCCGAGTCTCTGGTGCACTGGGAGGCCAAGCCCCACTCCTCGGGACCGATGACCCCGAGAGAACGGGCAGTCAGGGCGGCGACATTTGCTCCACAGCCGTGAAGGGGGAGACTAACCACAGGCCTCTGCGTTGATTGGAGAACATTCCACACAGGCTTATTGACCACCCGCTGCGATGGTGGGGGGGGGGGGGACACCACACGGGGCGGCAGGGAGGAGCGGGGCCGCCGCGGGGTCCCTGACTGGCCACCCCTTCCCAGTCCCACTTGGGCTCTTTCTCGGGGGCCCTGGCTGGCCGGGTTTGGGGTTCGTTGGCCCCAGTTCCATCCGCTGGTCTGCTTGCCAGACGGGATGCCCCGGGGATTTCGTGTGGGGCTCTGTACCCAGGGTCCCCGTCCGCCGATGACTGGGGATCCCGTTGGCCCTGCGGTCTGGCCGGGCTCACATGGTGGGGGGTGGGCCGGTGCCTCTGCAGCCAGCGGGGGAGGGGTGCTCCCATCGAGGAGGGGTCCCTGGGCCCCTGGGGGGCAGTGCCTGCACGGCTGAGCTGGGTGCCAGAGTCACCCGCTCAAGCGTGGAGAGAAGCAGCCCCTCCCATCAGAAGAAGAACTCCGACGTCTCAGGGGCAGAACACAACAGGATCCGGAGGGCGATGCCACGTTTTTGGACTTGCCCTTCCGGATGGCTAATTTTACGGGATATTCACCCCCAGCGGGGATGCGGGCAGCCCCCTCCCTGGCTGCGGCGGAAGAGCAGCGTGCCCGGTGCTGGCTGTCCTTTCTCGATCGCTGGCGTCTCATCACCCGCGCTCACGGGCTGGCGCTCGCCGAGTCGTGCTCAATGCATCACGGTTTAATCAGACGTGGCAGCTGTTGGGTGCCGGGCCCGGGGTCAGCGTGCAAGCCAGACGATCTGATCCTTCCAGAACATCTTAGTGCCGTCCGCGGGCCTCGAGCTGAGCCTACGGTAGGCCCTGCCGGAGGGATGTGGCTGTGTGCGGGGAGGGCAGGGCCGCCCCGGGACGGCTGCAGGGCCGCGGGAGGAGGTGAGGGCCCGTGCCGCGTACTGGGCGCGAGCCAGGCCCTCACGGGGCTCAGGTGTGGGGGACAGTGTGATGAGCGTGGACGCTGATGCCACGGAGGGTCTTTGTGGGAAGCCGCTGAGGTGGAGATCCCGCGTGGGGCGAGGGATCCATCTGGAGCGGGGGTAGAAATCTGTGAGCCGAGTTCCTGCCCAGCCGGGGCGGGGGGGGGGGCTCCAGGCATGAAACCCGGAGATCTGGGGTCCGGGGTGGAAGGTCGGAGGAGTGGGCCACCGCTGAGCCACGAGTGGATGTGGGGGCGGGGGCACCCGGGTCTGTCCAGAAGAGAGGTGGGGGGGGGGGCGGTAACCAACACTTTGCGTCTCTTGTTCAACTCCAGGTGTTTCTGGAACGTTGCCTGGAGATGCCCGCCCGCCAAACGCTGTCTGTTGAGGTAGCTCTTTCGCTTTCGCTCCCCTGCAGGCCGCGGTGAGAAGGGCTCCCGCCTCCCCTGACCCGCGCCCGCCCGGCTCTCGGGGTGTGAGGCCCTGTGGGAACAGGCCTCGGGCTGACCAGCCGGCTCCCTGACTCAGGTCTCGGGGTCTCCCCTGGAGCTGAGGAGCCCTCGCCCCTTCTGCGCCCCGTCTGCTCCCACCACGAGGCCCCCGACGAGGACGTGGACCACACTTGGTCTGTTGGCTGATTCCAAAAGCTGGACACAGATAGCGTCTACTCAGGGTGACGGTACGGGGACCGTTCCTGAGGTCAGGCCACGCAAAGATGGTGACCCACGTGCACCTTCACCCGGGGACAGTGACCTGTGTGACTGCAAAACAAAGCAAAAACGTGAGAAGAACTCAACACAACAAAAGAAATGAGTCACGACTCCCATGTGAATTAAATACGACCCATTTAATGTCCTCTGACAGGCCGAATTCTCTCTGAATATTTACATCCACAGATTAATTCACAGAAACCGAGTCGCTATTGCGTCGACTTGTCTCTAAGAAAGATTTAGCGTCCGGAATGTCCTAAAGATCGTCAGCGCGTCTCTCGGTTTCGTCTTCCGAATCGGCTGTGGAGCAACGGCGGCTCTAAACAACAGATCGGTGCCAAAACGCATGCGCGCTTAATTTTTAATTTTAGTTAATGAGCAATAATCAGAATTAATAGCTGAAATGTTCACAGTCTCCAAAGCACAGTCCTGTGTCGTGCCCACGACACAGAGGAAAGAGTGCCATCCTCCCGGGCTCCCGGGCCCTCCGTGGGGACGTGCTGTCCAGAAGCCCCAGGTGGTGCTGCGGCTTTACTGTCCCTCCAGTGGCGGCTTCACCCGCCTACTTGGGTGCCGTCCACCTCTGTCCTCTGTCGTCTGTCCGCCCCCAGGAACCCCCGGGAAGGTGCGGTCGGAGGGCAGAGCCTTGTCTCTTCATGCTTCTTCCCGGCAGCTCTTGGAACAGTGCGGGCACGCAGTAGGTGCCTAATCAGTGCTGGGAGAACGGGTGGATGGAGCAAGGGGTCACCTCGCCACCTGGTCTGTCTTGGTCATGAGATGTTACATACGTGTAATCAAATGCTGGAACTTTCTGGAATGTCCAGGCCATGCTCTCCGAGGACCACCTGTGCCCAAACCTAGGAAACCCTCGTCCTTCCACCTGAGTGAGGGTCTGGGGGTAAAGGCAGGCATAGTGCGGTGCCGGGTGGGGGTGGCGGGGCCGAGCAGGCTGCCCTGAGGCCAGAGGTGAGGGTCTGCGGGGGGCTCGAGGGGAGGGACCAGTGCCTGAGCTGCTTAGCTCCCACCCTGCAGCGGGGCAGGGCCGGGGAGGCAGGGGGCTCGCTCTCGGCGTCCTCGAGGGGGTGCGGGCTCATTTCCCCAGGAGCTCCATGCAGCCCGGTGCTGCCTCCTGCAGGTGCACTCGGCTCAAACAGGCTTCCGGAGCCCCGGGCACGCAGCGCGGGGCCTCTGGAGAGTGGGGACCCCGGCCGGGGTTCCCAAGTGTGAAAACCCACAGACGGAGGCCGAGGAGCTCGGGGAAACTCGTGTCCGCACCCCCTCAGCGGACCCCTTCCCCTCTTTCACCCTCGAGCTCGGCAGGTGAGGCTGCCACCACGCTTCGGCCATTTCCAGGCTCCACGAACGCACGCGGTCACAGGAGGGGACCCCACCGCTAACAGGGTCCTGATGAGGGCGCCAGATCTCATTTACTGCATTTGCTCCAAAGGATTGTTTTCTGAAACATAAGCAACGGGGTGAACAGGAATTACGGGTCTGTGTTTGAAATAAACGTGTCGTGATGACCGTGGCCCTCATCTGAGCAGATTTCTCTGGGGGCCTTTCTGTGTGACCCCTGCCTACGGATCGGGATTGAGCCGTTGCCCGAAGGTCACCGAGGAAGGAGAGACCCCGCATGGCCTCCTCTCACCGTTCCCAGGCGGCGGCCACCCCCGAGCCTCCCTCTGCCTGGGGGGCCGTGGGCAGGGCCCTGAGAAGGGGCTTATCTGTCGGCTGTGCCTTGTTCCGTGACCTGGATCCCGTCAGTGTGAAAACCACCTTGAGTGGGTAAGACCCTTCTCAGGAAACGTGCCCTGAGAGAAAGGTCTGGTTTCTGCAAAGGAGTGCCCAGCACCCCCGGGTTGGGGCCGGCGGGCCGCAGTGGACCCTGAGACCCCCTGCGGGGCCCACGGCCGCGTCTGCGATGCCCTCCGAGGGCCAGACTTCTCTCTGCCACGTGTCAAAAAACTCACTGCATCGACCTGGGCCGCACTGCTGTCCGAACCGGCGTCTGTTCGACGCCAACAACTAAGCCACAGCCAGACGCCCGCACTCGGCCTCGAAACGGCCCAGGAGACGGCAGGCGGCTGGGTGAGGAAGCTACTCCCCCACCCACTTTGGGCCAGCCTGACTGCTTTCGGAGCTGTTTCTTGGTCGGTTGAGGGGCAGAAGTGAATCGAATCCCCACCCTGGGAATCCCCACCGGGCCCGGAGCATCTGCGAACTTTGGGTCCCCCTGCGTGGTGCCGTCCTGTGGGGCCAGTGGGCAGAGCCTGGGGGAGGCCACGGCCAGGGTCGCCGGATGGGCTGGGCCGGCAGGGGCGTCGCCCACAGCTGGGGCCGGGGGTCCGGGGGCAGAGCCTCAGGACAGGCTCACAGCAGCTGGTGGGTGGTCCCCACTCCTGTCGCCAGACACACCAGGCCAGCCGCAGGGTCCTGGGTCTGCACGAGGCACGGGCCAAGCTATGACCCAGCCTGGCCGCCCCACGGTGGGCTCGTGTGACAGCTGCTGGCTGGCGGGCTCCTGAGGGCTCTGCTTGTCCACGGTCTGCCTGGTGACCCCAGGGACCTGCCCCTTGGAGCCCGGGCCCGTCCCGACAAATGTCCTGGGGGGCGCTGGCTGCCCGCCGCGTCCCTCTGGACGGGAGACTGCTCTCCTCTGCTCCTGCGGAAAGCCCACAACGCAGGCAGATCACACCGTCATTCGCGGGACCGGCGACAACCGCTTCCATTTCTGCACCAGGGTTTGAACTAAGCCTGACGGCCTGACGGCCTCTGCACATCGATCACCTCAGCCTCTCGCGGGGGCGGGGCTGGTCCAGCCCCACCTGGGCCTCGAAGCAGCTGACGCCCCACCTGACGGGCTCCCAGCTGCCTCGGGACAGGTGCGGCCCTGTGCTCGCCTCCCCTGAAGCCCGTGTCTGCCAGGCTGCTGTGCTGGGGGTGGGGGTGATGGCCCCCAGGGGACCCCCAGACCGGTGGACGTGGAACTAGGGTCTTAGCAGACGTACTTAGGGTCAGCAGCTCAGGACGAGATGCCCTGGAGTAGGTGGGCCCTTGGTCCAGAGACTGTGTGACCCTATGAGGGAGGGGGAGATTTGACACCCATGGGGAAGCCGCGTGACAACGTGGCGGCTGGAGTGACGTGAGGACACAGGACAGGGGTCTGTCCACCGGGAAGACACCCCTGCAGGACTGCGCTGCCGACCCGGATGCAGCAGACGGCGCCCTTCTCAGGGGAAGGGATGTGGTTTTCGGGTGGGGGCTTGTGGGCGGGGGCTGCATCCTGTGTGCCCCTTCGCGGCTTGGCCATCTGCAGAGCCTGGTGACCGCACACGTCCGGGAGCACAGAGGCTTGAAATCGTCAGCAGTGCCAGGAGAGGGGCTGGCGAGGGGCCGGGAGGTGGGGATAGGGAGGCGGTGGCCCCGGGGCCCCGCATCGCTGTGAGGACGGAGCGGGAGGGACTGACGGACAGAAGTCAGGACGGAGCCCTCCTGAGGTGCTCCCCGGCAGAACGTTCAGGAAGGCAGGTCCAATGCCATCGCCCTCCATTCTCAGGGCCGATGGCTGGAGCTCCTGCCCCGGGGCCGGACGGGACGTGTGACTTTGCAGTGGCTCCGTGACGGGGCCAAGCAGAGCCTCAGCTCCTCCGGTCCCCGCCCCCCCTCCCCCCCCCGCCCCGCTCCCAAGGGGTCTGGAGAAGGACTGTGCGCCCGTGGAGGCCACGGCCAGCGGGGGACCTCGCTCAGGGTGGCCGGGGGCCTCACGGGGGTTTTCCGGATGTTTCTCTAGCAGCCAAATATGACTCAGAAAGCTTTCTGTGAGCTCATGATGAGACACTGGCCTGTCCACGTTTTATTTATTTTTTTTTAATTTTTTTTTTCAATGTTTATTTATTTTTGGGACAGAGAGAGAGACAGAGCATGAACGGGGGAGGGCCAGAGAGAGAGGGAGACACAGAATGGGAAACAGGCTCCAGGCTCTGAGCCATCAGCCCAGAGCCTGACGCGGGGCTCGAACTCACGGACCGCAAGATCGTGACCTGGCTGAAGTCGGACGCTTAACCGACTGCGCCACCCAGGCGCCCCCTGTCCACGTTTTAAAATGAAGTCTTCTTACGAGATTTTTCACAGGAACACTCGCTTACTTAAAACCTGGAGGGAGCCCAGACCAAGAGGGGGACGGTTAGCAGACGGAACCACCCAGGCGCCCCCATATGTTTTTTTAAACCTGCATTACAGACAGATACTTCCTCTCCCAGACCTGTTCTCTTGGCTCACAGGGGTGTCCATCGTGGTTTGCACTCACGAGTACGTGTGCCACCGAAAGTGACCTGCCATCCCTGTGAGACGCTGTCCTCACGTTTATAAAATGTGCTGTGCCACAACGTGGTCCTCTGTTTCTTCCAGAACTATTTGTAGTTGATTCTCATACGTGTAGTTCACCCATAGTAAGAATCTGCCAACATTACTTTTTTGTCCGTTGAACATTTGATGAGACTTTAATTTTCTCGACTACGAACAGGCTCTCTGGGCGGGGCTCCTGAGCTGTCTCTCTGTGTCACACACGCACGCACACATGTGCACGCCTGACGGAAGCGTTACAGTGCAGACTCTGATGCAGCGGGTCCGGGCCGGGGCCCGAGACTCTGCATTTAACAATAGCTGCTAACACCGTGGGTTCGCGACCGCACTCTGCCTGCAAAGCTCTGGGCAACTATCGGGGAGTGCAGTGCCTGGACAGGGGACCAGGCGTGGCTTCACCCAACGGTCCTGGACATGGCCTGGCACCCAGGAGAATCTAGGAGATTTCATAAACATGTTCTTTAAAAAAATTTTTTAACGTTTATTTATTTTTGAGAGAGAAAGAATGTGAGCAGGAGAGGGGCAGAGAGAAAGGGAGACACAGATTATGAATCAGGCTCCAGGCTCCGAGCTTCAGCACAGAGCCTGACGGGGGACTTGAACCCCTGAACCGTGAGATCATGACCTGAGCTAAAGTTGGACACTCAAGCGACTGAACCCCCCAGGCGCCCCTAGACACGAACATTGTTTATGCCTTTATTTCTGCCTCAGTTGAGATTATTCAGGCTGACTCTTCCAGTCTCTTCATGTAGTGAATTACACAGACCTCCAGCCCCTCCAGGGTCATGATGAATACATTTAAAAGTACTAATTTTTAAATACTCATATGTATTTGTATTTATGAATATTTAAACTTACTGATAACTTATTTAGTCTTTTCCCAGCTCTGGACCTCCTCCATTTCTGATGAAGCACTCGGCCGTATTTTATACGCTGCTTGTCTCTGGCTTTCTCCAAGATTGTATTTTAATTTGACTTTTGGAACTGCCCGTGACGTGTCTAGGACTGGTTGTGTTTTTGCTTATCCTGCTTCTGGTTTGTGGAACTTCTTGTGTCTCTAAGTTAACTTTTCCACCAAATTTTGGAAGTTTTTGGCCATTATGTGTATTTGGCAAGCATCTGTATTTTTCCTGTTTCTCTTCTCCCAGGATTCACATTATGCAGATATCATCGCACTGGTCTCTGAGGGCCTGTTCTTTTCTCTTCAATCTTTTTTACTTTCTGTATTTTGGATCAGGCAGTTTCTACTGTTCAAGTTTCTAATCCTTTCTTTGGCCACCTCTTAACAGATATCAAGGTTACCTTGGTAAATTTATATTTCAACTGTAGCTACCAGTTACTACAGTTACGGGTTCTAGAATCTCTGTTTTTTTAAAGTTTATTTATTGAGAGAGAGAGAGAGAGAGAGAGAGAGAGAGGGAGAGGGAGGGATGGAGGGGGAGAGAGAGAGAGAGGGAGGGAGAGGGAGGGATGGAGGGGGGGAGAGAGAGAGAGAGAATCCCAAGTGGGCTCCTGTGCTGTCAGCACAGAGCCCCACTCAGGGTTCGAACCTGTGAACCACGAGATCAGGACCTGAACTGTAATCGAGTCAAATGCCCAATGGTCAGGGCCACCCAGGGTCCCCAGAATTTCTATTTTTTATTGTTTCCATTTGTCTGTGGAGATTTCCTATCTGTTTATTCATTGATATAATAATTTTTTTTTAATTTTTTTTTTCAACGTTTATTTTTGGGACAGAGAGAGACAGAGCATCAACAGGGGAGGGGCAGAGAGAGAGGGAGACACAGAATCAGAAACAGGCTCCAGGCTCTGAGCCATCAGCCCAGAGCCTGACGCGGGGCTTGAACTCACAGACCGCGAGATCGTGACCTGGCTGAAGTCAGACGCTTAACCGACTGCGCCACCTAGGCGCCCCGATATAATAATTTCTTATACTTCTTTATATGTACAATTATTTTGAATGCATGTTTATTTTTTGAAGATATTTATGACGGTTGCTTTGATGTCTTTTCTGTTAAAACCAGTACTTCCAACTTAGAGTCCATTTCTATTGGCTGCCATTTTCCCCACTGTGGGTCCACCCCCCTTGTTTCTTTACACGTCTAATAGTGGATTAAACACCGGACGTGGCAGATGATACGTTTTAGTGACTCTGGATTTCCGTGTGTTCTTCTGGAGATTATGGCTGTTCCTGTCACCTGCAGGCAGCTAACTCTTCCGGATCACACTGCAAGGATCCCCTTAACTGTGTCGTGGCTTATGCCTCTGCTCTGTTTTCGTGGCTTCCCATGACTGTCTTCTTCAGCCTGGCTCCCCCACCGTCTCCTCAGCGCCTTTATAATTTGGAGGTCGGCCTCGGGTTCGGCCAGACGTGGGACTTGTCTCTGAGCGAGGCCTCCGTGTCTCCAGAGCTCGCCCCTCGCGCTGGCGGTTCTGCCGGGGCTCTGGTACCTCTCGCGCATGGCCTTCAGCTTTCTGCGCCAGACCTCACAGGTGGGAAGGGTGCTCAGTTAACAACAGCGGCGGCTCCTGGCTCTGGTCCGTGCAGGTGTGTCTTCCGAGAGTAGGTGTCTGTCTGGCCTCTGCCGTGTGTCCGTCGGGCCCTGGAGTCCTTCCCGTGGGCGTGCCGCAGAGCCACCACCCGCACACTGGGCAGTTAACACTCAGAACTTGGATCGCGCTTCTCCCAGTGCCCAGTTGCCAGCTTCTCGTCTGGCCCAGAATGCTCCCCTCCTGAACTTTCAACCAGTGAGGCTGTGACTTTCCTCTTCCGCTTGTCAGATGGAGCCGTGGGGGGCGAACCCTTGGTCCCGAAAGCGACCTGTCCTGGTTCTAACTCCTTTCGGCTGCAGCCTCTCAAGACTGAGCCTCCTGTCATTTCTGTCCCTGTCGGGGAGCTTTCCAGCATCTTTAGTTTCTGGTTGTTTCACCCAGTGCTCACGGTGGCCGTCTCTTAAAGGGGTCATGCGCCCACTTTGCCCCTCTGCTGTGGTTTTGCATCTCAGACTTGTTTCTGTTTTCGTGTGAGTCCCTTCTTAATTAATCTTTTTCAAAGTATTCTTAAGTATTTTAATATTATTTTTATTTATTTATTTAAAAAATTTTTTTTTCAACATTTATTTTTGGGACAGAGAGAGACAGAGCATGAATGGGGGAGGGGCAGAGAGAGAGGGAGACACAGAATCGGAAACAGGCCCCAGGCTCTGAGCCGTCAGCCCAGAGCCTGACTCAGGGCTTGAACTCCCAGACCGCGAGATCGTGACCCGGCTGAAGTCGGACGCTTAACCGACTGCGCCACCCAGGCGCAGTTATTTTTAGATTCAAATTCATTCTTGGATGGAACGACTTTGGAGTGAAGACACTGAAGTCTACCTCATGCTCCCAGAAGGCTCCTTGTGCAAAGTGAGCGGATCTTCCCTTTGAATCCCGGGGATGCCTTCGGGTCTGAGGATCTGGGCTTCTCCAGTGACAGAGGGTCCGGAGCAACTCATCGGGGAAACGATTCTTAAACTGGGTTTTGTTTAATTTATCCTTGAGCCAAGAGTACAGAGTCCACTTCCCATCACATTACCTAAGACAACTCCAGAGATCCTCGTTCTAAGATCGGTTTCATCCTGGAGTGGCATCCACTTAACACGAGAGCCCCGTGCTTTTAGATGAATAAAGGTCACACCGTCCACATCCGGGCGAGAGGGCCACACACGGAAAGGTTAATGGATGCAAAGGGCTGGCTTTATCTCAACAAGCATGTAATGATGCCTGGGAGCGGACATTTCCATTTTTATTGTTGAGCGGGTGGATGTTTGTGATTTTCAGTTCTGACTACTCCATCTAGGACGTTCGTCTGGGAACCACCGTCTTCCAAGGGTCGAGGCTGCCCTGTGCAAGAAATGTCCTCTTTATTATCTGCAGGAGTACAAAAAGTGTCCCTGAAGGAAGCAAAGATGATAGATGAATAGATTACGGACCCCCTTTCCAATAGCCCCCGGTAAAGCCATGTGCATTTTAATCAGTCCCCGTCTGGTGGAAGGGGGAGGGGACCTCAGGCGGCTCTCCCTGGGATGGGCTGTCGCTGCTGCACCTGGGTGAGAGCCCACGTAAACCCATCCACTTAATTAAAAGTACCAGGGGAGAAGCCACCGGTTTAGGACCCAGGGCAGCCCCGGGCTGGGGGCATGCTGCCCCACCCGCTGGCGGCTGGGGAAGGCGGGAGTGGTTTCTCAGGACCAGAAGGGCCACGGCCAAGGGGCTCAGCTCCTACCTTGGGCCACCCCAATGGCTGGGAGAATTCTGAGGGAAGCGTTACCGGTCACTGTGTCCAAGAGACTGGGAGAGGCAGACACAGTGTGTGGTTGATGCGCCCTTGTGCCTGTGTGGGCGCCTGTCGGAGAAGCCGGTTCGCCCACTGTGGGGGAGGTTGGAACCTCATGGACACCTGGTGGCTGGTGGGAACCCTCACCTCAGGTGTATTGGGGACCACACTTAGGGGACTCAGTTCCCTTCAGATAACACTCGGAGCAAACCTCATGCCACCCTGCCATGTTCGGTCAGGGTGGGGTCTGGGGACCACACAAGTCCCACTGGACACAGCCGTCAGCGAGGGCGGGACCACGGGCAGGCTTCCAGGTCGCATGGCTGAGCCAGCAGTGCCCACAGAGGAAGCGAGTTTCTGGAAGATGCCTCTAAATTGACCAGGGGGTCCCTTGGGGCCGAGCACCTGATGACCCCAGGGGACGGCGGAGGTCAGGGTGGGGGTGGGGGTGGCGGCTCGCTATGCTCCCCGCTGAGAACGAGGGCAACGAGGGAGCCACCGCGCGGTGCACTCCATCTTCTGGCTGCTGGGGATGCAAGTCAAATCCTTTCCGTTTCTCCGCTGTTTCTTTTCCCCCTTTTTTTTTTTTTTAAAGAAAACCCAGATTAATTACTAGTTTTATTGGATATTGAATAAATATCAAGCAGATGTTAGCAGCACGGGAAGACAAACCGCCCTTGTATGGAACATAACTTCTGTCTCATTACCACGATGTTTACTGATCGCTTTGCAAACATTCCAAGATGAACCTAAGCACTTGGTGTGTCCCTGGAGCTTCTCGGGAGGTCGCGTGGCCCTGGCCTGTGGCGCAGACCGAAGGCTGGCTTCCCTGTCTGCAGCGTCCCACGTGGCACGGCCACTGAGACCCCGGCCCTGGGCCTCCCCTGGGGGGGCGGAGCTGGGCTCGTGGGGCGTGGCCCTGCCCGGGGTTCCTCGCGTTCCCATCCCGAGCCTTGAGCGGTCCCTCTGCTTTCCGTGTGGCTCTTGAGTGGTCCCTCCACAGGGTCTGCGTTTATTCCCCTAACGTTTGTCCGGCGACTTTCCCTTCTCGCCCCTGTTACAGCCCGGGCTGCTGGGTCCCGGGACGCCTTCTAAAGGAGACCGTCTGCAGCGAAATTCTTTCCTTTCAGGTCTCAACTTTGTATCTTTGGGGTGGGTTCCGCCCTTTGTTCCTCATGCGCCATCCGGGGCACAGGCACGTCACCTTAGTCCTAGGTGTGCCTCGTCTTCGCAGTCTCACCCCTCGGGTTGTTCCTCGCGCACGACTGAGCCTCCCCGCAGGTGCAGGCGGGCTCCCCTCACGGAGGGGGTCCGGAAGGTCTACGGACACAACGGCTGCGGCTCCTTCCCTCCCCCGAGCTGGTGCAGAACCACTGCCGGTCCCCGAACCTCGCGAGCCTGCTGTCCTGCTTCCGCGTGGCTCTCGGGCGCCGGGCCAGCGTGCACGCGCCTCACAAAGTTCTTTTTGTCCCTCTTCTCCCGGTTCTGGAGGAGCCCGGCTGGCCTCCTGCAAAGCGGTCGGGACTTACCGCTACAGCTTCTTTTGTGCGTGCGTCCTGACGCCGCTTCTTCCGTGTCTGAGTCCTGACCCAATTTCTTCCGTGTGTGCGTCCTGACGTCGTTTCTTCTGTGGGTCCTGATATTGTTTCTTCTGTGCGTGCGTCCTGACGCCGTTTCTTCCGTGCGTGCGTCCTGACGCCGTTTCTTCTGTGGGTCCTGACGCTGCTGCTTCTGTGCGTGCGTCCTCACGTGATTTGGTAAGTACTGTTTCCCTGCAAAATCGTTGACTTGGACAAAGTTTGGAACGTGTTTACGCGCAGCCCCGCGAGGTGGTCACGCCGTACTTCCAGTTTCTGACGTCTCCCTCCTCATGGCCCATTCTGCGGGCCTGCTCTGCCCTCCACTCACCACGAGATTATTGAGTGTTTTGTGCGTCTTACTCATGTTTTCGAAGAATCAGGTTTTGAACAGATTCTTTACTCTTGCTGTGATTCTAACTCCTTGGTTTGTGTGTTCACCTTTTGTGATGTTATCTTTTGCTTTCATCAGATTTATATTTTTCCTTTCAAACCTCTTTGGGTCAAATGCTTATTTTCTTCTCTTTGGTTTTGTTCCTTCCGCAACACAACAGCTCAGGCCTCCGGGGTTTCCCGCAAGTCCTGCTTGAGCCCCTTCTGTCTGCACCCTCAGCAGGCGCTGTTCCATCATCACTGGGTTTTTAGTAAGTTCTGCAGTTTGGGTGTGAATTTCACTCCGCCTCACGTGTTGTTAAAAACAAAGTTAAAGAAACGTCTGTGCAGAAATGCTTTTGTTTTTCCATTTTCGTATCAATTCCCAGTGTTGCGTAATCTTAACCAGTGGGTGCCGAGTGCCGTCCCTGCTTGCCCGGCTTCCTGGGACTTGTGCTGCACACGCAGAGCCTTCGTTTGTTCGTGTTGGGTGGGTGTGCCTCGGGCCCCTGGGGGATCGCGGATCCCATCGGATTGACTACAGTGGCTGCGCCTGTCGCGGTGACCACATCCCCACCTGTCTCTGGCTGCTTGCATCGCCGTGCACTGGAGGGCTGAGCCGTTTGCTTCCGGGAGAGGGAACCGTGACTCACCCTCGCCTCTCACCCCGCGCACGTGTGCGCTACTCGGCGCTGTCCGGAGTCAGAGCACCTGCGCCTCTGTTTCTGTGGCTCCGCGTGGCCCCTTCCCCAGACGGGGGGCGTCGCCTCTCCCACGGTGCGCACAGCCCTCCCCTCGCCCTGGGCTTGCGCGGACGGGCTGTCTCCTCATCTCTAGCTGCTACCGGTTGGGTCTCAACCTGCTGAGACCTGCTCAGCCGGCCGCCCTGTGAGCCGCGAACAGGTGTTGCCGGCCACTGCGTGTTGCACTTTTCACCTTCTCTCTTTTCCTGTTAATTAAGGGTCTCTACGTGGTCAGAATCCACAAGGTTTCCTTTGCTCGGTTTGCACCCCGCTTGTGTCTTCTGATCCTAGACCCTGAGTTAAACCTCGTTGCTGACAGCAGGCCGTGTCTGGACGGCTGGTGCGTGCCTTCTGGTGGTTTCTGCCGGAGGCCAGGTAAGTTCTCATGCCCGTGGTGCCCGCGTGCAAGTCCTTCCACACGTCTGGGGCGGTCCGGACAGAAAGTTCTCGCTTGCCCTTCCTTTCCTGGGAGTCTTGAGCGAGTCCTCCGCTGCCCTGTGTCTTCGGACTGGCAGCTGTCCCCTTTTCTTTGCCCTGAAGGGTCCGAGCCTTCCTTCCATCAGTCCACAGGGTGGCCGTGGCCAGGACCTGTCCCTGCCGTCAACCGTTCACATTCATTTCTGTGATTTCTCATTTAGCTTGGTGTCTTTTCTTGTCTAAATTAGACTGTAAAGTTATCGATCTGGTCTTCAATCAAAATAAGTGTATTGAACTATTTAAAAAAAATTTACTTTCCACTTCAAATGTTGTAAATCTATGAGATCTGTTGGTCCTGTCTTCTGTGTTCGGGGACGCCTGTCTTTCCATGTGATCTTTTTATTTGTTTCCCTCTATGAAATTCTTTGAGGTTTTTTCTTTTTCTCTCTTAGTCCAGCTTTCTCTTCTGCATCTGCATCGTCTGTGAGATCTTGTATTTCTGCTTTGTGGACTTCCTTTGGAGTTGCAACTACCTCTTTTAAGTTTTTTTTTTAATTATTATTAAAAGAGTTTTTATAAGAATATGTTAAGTGTTGGTTTACTTTTCACTTGTTTTCCAGCCACGTTTCTATGTGGGTAAATTTCCACAGCCTCTGGGGTGCTTCACTGCTATTTCCCGTAGTTTTTCTGATGGCATTTTACCCAGATGCTTCTGTCCCTCCTGTCCCGGGTGTGTTTTGAGTGTGTCTGGTGTCCCTTACCTACACTGACAGGCGGCTCCGGGAGGCGGGGACGGGCGGCTGTGGCTCTGGGTCCCTGTCCCCGCCCCATCCCGTGGCTGCCGGGATGGGACTTCGAAAAGTACCTGCCGGGCAGCCGGGAGCTGCTCCCCTGGAGCAGTGTTGGTTTTGTGTGACTTCTTCCAGCTGACTTGGTGCCTCCTCGGGACTGACTGTCCCTTTCATCCTCAGGGGTGAGACCTTTGTTTTCTTTTTTGTTTTCCTGAAACCTTTCTCTTTTGCTCGTTGTGTTTTTCTTGGCTGTTACTGAGAAGTGTTCTGATTTATGGTCCCTTTAACTGGGAGACTAACTCTTGGGTAAAATCTAACACAAGCAACCTCTTTCTGAGGATCTCCAGCGCTGGTTCAGTCCTGTCCTGTCCCCCAAGGTGTTTACCACCCGTCGCGCGCACTGCCCGTTGGCCGATGGGCTGAACCGCCAGCGGGGAGTCATCTCCCTGCTTGGGGTCACGTGAGTCACTGGGGTCCAGCTGGGCGCTTGGGGAGATGGACTGGTGGAGCCCAGACTGGCCCACGGCGATGACAATCCTATGAGGTAGGTGCTGGCGTATCCCGGGCGCGTGGGCCAGGAAGAGGCGGCGAGCTTCCGGCGAGGCGGTGCCTCGGGCCGAGTCCTGCCGCACCTTCGGTGGCAGGAGAGACACGGCTTGTCCAGCGGGGGCTGAACAGGTGTATGGTCACCCCCAGCGGCTGTCTCACCTCTCTGTCCCTTCCCATCTCCAACTCCTCCTGCTGGCCCGGTTCTTATTGCCAGCTTTCGTACCTGTGCCGTACTGGCTCCCGTGCTCCGTGGCTCCCCGGTGAGTCAGGAGCAGGTCCGTGTGGCTGCACCTGTCAGAGTCCATGCCTCACCTTCGGGGACAACACGGACAGAAGGCGGCTCTCTCCCTGTGACGAGGCCGTGAACGTCGTACAGAAGCCAGACTCGTCCGAGGCCAGGATACACGGCGTAATGTCTTGTGAGCAGGCCGGGCACAAGCTCGCCTGGAGCCGGGAGCTGAGACCCAGCCGTACCTGGGTGGCAGGACGCAGCCTGGGACCCCTCTCCGGTCACTCCCCAGAGACACTGGCCTCACGGTGGCAGCTGGGTGGGGGGCACGGTGCGCAGGGACGCCTGGGGCTGGGCTGTTCTGGAGCCGTTCCCTGTCGGTGCTCATGTCCTCAGGGGAGAAGGCACCTCCAGTGTGGTGACGGTGACACCTTGGCCCCACGGCTCTGCCCTTCCCAGCCGTCTTACTCCTTAGCACGTAGGTGCCGGTTATGGAAAAAGTAAATCCAAGAAGATTTGGCTAACGAGTCAAGCCATCCCACTGAAATGTAAATTTCCTCCCGGTGGGGAAGGTGATGGCAGGAGCAGGGAGGGAGCCACTGCTTGGAGCTTTCCTCTTCCGGGGACCCCGAGGTCCCGGCCTCCACCTTCCCTGCCCTTCTCAGAGAGTTGGAGGCTCCCAGGGCCGGACACTCTGGATCAGAGTGTCCCCTGCCGTCAGTGAGGGCCCCCATCACTGTTTCCTGGGCAGACTTACAGGTGACACCCCCAAGTCACTGACCCTGGCAGACATGCTTTCCAGCCCGGGTGCCCTGGTGCCCTCGTGTCCCCGGGGGACGGTTCCTCGCCCCAAGCCTGTGTGACCCCGTGCGCCGGGTCTGAGTCTCCCCAGCGATGCTCCGGCGGCCGGGGAGCCTCGTGACGCAATGTGCCTGCCCCAGGGGCGGTGATGGCTCTCTCGCAGTCTCGTGTGCTGCGTCTCCCGAAATGGACTCGCTTTATAAACTTCTTGCCTCCTTTGGCCTCGGTCCGGCCGTGATGTGAGTGGAAGGCAATGTTTTCTAATTAGCATATTTAGAGAAACGTATATTGTTACACGGGATACGGTATTTTCTGGAACAGTAAGACAGGCCCTCATTGAGAGTAGCTCACTAAGTGCACGCCCGCCATCGGTGTGTCTGTGTCCGACCCTCCAGGCACGTCCACAGAGCCCTGCCCGCCGTGGCCCGTGGCCGGTGGTCCGGGAGGGGGTGCTCCTGCCGGTCTCTGTGACCACCGCGTTCCCGGCACTGCTTTCCGAGACCGATGGCCCTCCCGGGGGCCCTGTCCACACGTCTGTCCCCTCCCTGCTGGTTTGCTTGTCTTTGCACGGCCTGAGGGGAGTGGATAGTGTCTCACACAAGGACACGTTTGAAATGTTTCGGGTTCTTCTCTTGATGCTCTGGAGAGAAACCTGCCAGGAGTGGGCCGGGTCACCGGTGTCTCAGCCTGTCTCTTGGATGCAGTGTAGACGGTGCGGGTCCCATGCAGGGGCCTGGGGTTGGTGCAGGTTGAGGCGGCCCTGAGGACAGTGGGGGAGGGAGTTTGGCGGAGGGTCGTCGTCCTTCGTGTAAAAAGTCAGGCCTGGCGAGCCAGCGCCTGCCGTCAGCGGCCTTCAGCCTCCAGCATGCGGGACGGGGCTGCCCTGTCTCCGAGGAAGGGGAGCAGCACCGGGCGAAGGGCCCTGAGCTGGGAGGGGGTGGTCCCCGTGGGGGCCCGGCAAGGGGGTCCCTTCTCGTGGTGGCCCATCTGCTCATCCCAGGTCTCAGAGGCCATCACCGACCCTGGGGAGGGCACAGGTGCCAGAGGGGCCTCCCCGGAGGAGCCTGGTCCCTGCTCTGGGACGGGTCAGAGATAGAGGCTGCTGGGCGCCCCAGCTCTCTGGTGTGGGAAACGGAGGAGTCTCTCTGAAGACGCGGGGTGGATCCTTCCGTCGGGGCCCCGTGGCCACACGCCTGGTCTCTGTGAGCGTCACCTGCACCTCCCCGGGCCCCGTCCCGCCCTCCTGGAATGGGGTCATCCCACGGCCCGCCCCACCCTCCTGGAATGGGATCGTCCCCAGGGCCGTTGAGCCCATCAACTTCCCTTTGCCCGTTTATCACAGAATCACCGGCCGTAGAGTTTCCTTGGTCGATACGTTTGGACTGAAGACGCCTGGGGTGAATAGATTTAGTACGTAATCAATAGGGCATTTTGGATGAGGGGGGAGTCAACTGCTCCGTAAGTGGTCGGGTCTGTTGGACCTGCGGTTAGAAAATAAAAATGAAGGTACCCAACCACTCTGTAAAAACAGGTATTCAAGAGCTGACTGCAGCAAAAATCTGTAATACTCGTAGCAAAAAGGAAAGATTCTCTCCTGGTGTTGAATTGAGAAGAGCTTCCTCAGTAAGACATGAACCAGGAGCCCCTACCGGACAGAGACGAGTGGACGTGACCCTGTGGACGTAAAACAGAGAGTCCGGAGGAACGGCGGCTCTGTTAAAGAAAAACGAGAAGAAACAGAGGGAACGCGTGGATTTGCAGGATACGAAACCAACAGCTGGCAGCCTGGCTCATTTACAGCATGGTGACCGTGAACTGACCGGGACCCCGTGGGGTGGGGTCGGACAGATCACAGAAGTGGAGACCATCCTTTGAAAAGAGTCTCCGATATGTTGATAGTCACAGAAATGAAAATTAAAAATGGGGTTATTTGGCCACAGGTTGTCAAATATGTTGCAAGTTGGGAATGAGGAGCGTCGGGTTGTGGGGACCCGGCCCGGGGCCCCCGAGCGTGCTGCCACAGGAGAAGACTGCACGCGGCCCAGGCTGGCTGAAAATTCCACGTTTGGCCACGGGTCGGCCACGGTACCGTTAATGCTTTGAAGCTGGATGTGGATGGACAAAACCCGGAAGCATTTTATTTTTAAAGTCAGCTCCACAGCCGGTGCGGAGCCCAGCACGGAGCTTGAACTCGAGACCCTGAGATCAAGACCTGAGCTGAGACACTTCACTGACTGAGCCACTCAGGCGCCCCTAAACCTGGAAGCATTTCAAGAAAAAAAAAAAGCCACCCAAACCCAGGGCACAGTCTATCCGTGTTACGTCGGATCCCACGTCCGTACTCCCTGAGATACGTGGGGTGCATGTGACCCACAGCTGCCCCACTGGACCGACGACCGACCAAAGCGGAGACGTGTGAGCGTCAGCGTCTCCAGTGGGAATTTCTGTGGCCACTGTGGAGGGCCCCCCGTTCCTGCCCCTCGTGCCTCTGCTGAACCCCAACACCGCAGGGTCCCCCGTCACTTTCTGGCCACTGGGCCCCCAGCTCCATGAGTTCACATGTTGTAAAGCTTTTCCTCACTTGCTCCAGATTCAGGGGCCCCGCTGGGATCCCCCCTTTGGCTGAGTCTTGAGATCCCAGGAAGATGGGGAGGCCCTCAGGTCCTTTGGGATCCAGGAGGAGGAGAAGCAAGGCAGTGCCTGCAGCTTCTCACGACTCCCTCCCGACCGCGGGAGGCTTGGCGGCCAGCAGCGTGGTGGGCAGTGACCAGACCTCCCGTGCTGCGCAGCCCTCGGCTCTGGAGGCGGTCGCTGAACCCGACCGGGGAGAGCGAGCAGATGGCCGTTCGCGTCAGCCCCGCAGGCCCGCGCGTCGGTCCATCCCAGGGCTCCCTCGCGCTTGGTGTCGCTGTAACGTGGTCCCCTTCCCCCAGCAGACTGCCGCGTCCACCGCGGTCCCCGCATCGTCGCGCTGAGGCTCTCGAGGAGCTCTGTTGGATTAAGTTGAATTTAACGCGTGCCGTGTTCCTCTCCAACTTCACTGTGAACTCCTTGAAAACTCGGGTGGGTCTGAGCCCCCTCTGTCCCATGGGGCGGAGGCTCGGTTCTCTGTAAATGACTCTGAGGTCTCCCCGTGGCCCCGGTCCTTATCTGGGCAGTGGGCACTCTGGCTTGGGACTCCGGTCTTTACTGAGCCTCACTCTTCTACTTGCGCGAGGTGCTCTTTTCTCCTTGGGTTAATTATTGCTACAATTCTGGCACGCTGCCACCAGGTGACATCAGAGTTGCACTGTCATGCTGTCTCTGGAACAAGACAAGTATGTCCCTCGCCCCCCCCCCCCCCCCCCCGCCCATTTTACTGTCAGCTACACAAAACGCTTGCAAATCATTAATAGTTTCAGGAGAAAGCCCACCGCCTTTGTCTCGTGACAGTTAACTTCTCTGCATCCTTGCCCTTGAGAACACTTTGCAGGGGAAGGCTAGGTGACCCTGCACTGTGATGCTCCTTCGCCCCGTTACCTTTCCTTCTTGGACTCAGTCCACTTTCGTATAAATGCCTTACTCGGATTTGTTTTTACAATTCGCCTTCCTGATTCTAGCTTGGAATCAAAACCCTTCCCAGGCTCGTGTGTGATTTCATGATGACTCCAGACCCCCATATGTCACTGCCCTTGGCAGTGTGAGCCCGTCCCCATTCTCCATCAGGACTCTTTTTATGATTCCCGAACCCAGATGGCTGCTCGGCTGCTCGGCTGTCCGCGTCTGTGAGACAGAGGTCGTCCCCTCCCCTCTGCTCCTTCATTTCTTTTCTTTTTTTTAATGTTTATTTATTTTTGAGACACAGCGCTAGCGGGGAGAGAGAGGGAGACAGAATCCGAAGCGGGCTCCAGGCCCGAGCTGTCAGCACAGAGCCCGACGCGGGGCTCGAACCCCCGAACCGTGAGATCGTGACCTGAGCCGAAGTTGGACGCTCAACCGACCGAGCCGCCAGGCGCCCCAGCTTTTTAATTTCTTTATTCAGAGGTGGTATCGTCTGTTCTGTTCGCCCTTCCTTCCTTCCATCTATCCATCTGCCACCCACCCATCCGTCCCTCCGTTATTCATCCTTCCATTTTCCCATCCATGTAGCCATTTGTTCATCCATCTGGTGCCCCGTCCATCACCTGTGCGGGTCCATCACTCCACCTTACCCCCACCAGTCACTCAGTGAGCCCCCCTGTTCTGGGCAGTGGGATGCGGTGAGTTACAACACAGGGCGCGGCCCTCCCGCGTGTAGCTTACAGTCTATCGGGGACGAGCGGTAATGATGAAGTCAGGCGAGGCAAGGAAACCACGGCGAGCTGTCAGCACCCTATTTCATAGAGGAGGAAACCGAGGCAGAGAGGGCCCAGGCAGCTCTCCACGTCCCGCACCACAACACAGTGGAGCTGGGGCTGTCGGCTTAGTGGCCGGTCTCCAAAGTGGCGCCCGCGGCCCCCCGGGTGTTCGCAGCACCTGCTGCTTCTCAGGACCCTGCTCTGTGTGGGCGCTTTGTGGGTGAGTCCTCTGACCTTTAGGGGCCCGGCCCTGTTCCCGTGCTCTGCGCGGACTCACCGGCTGACCCTCCGTGACCCTGTGGCTCCTGGCATCCCTGCGTTGCAGGTGAACAGAGAGGCGCGGGGACCTTTCCGGAACCAGTGGCGAGGCCGGGCGGGGCCGGGGATGTGGGCCGCTGCTTGCACCCGCTGCCCGCCCTCCTGCCATCTCAGGTTGGGCACGCGCGGTCAGCTGACTTGGCGGAACGGGCGGCACATTTAAAGGCTGGAGCCACCTGGCCCCGCGGCCGCAGCCGTGACCGTCGCCATCCCTCGCTCTTCACCTGTGTCCACGAGACCAGCACCGGCCCCGTGGCCTGTGTGCCAGCCCGGGCTGGGACCGGGAAGGTGGGGGAGGGGTGGGGCGGTGGGGGGCCCCGGGGAGACCGCGTCCGGAGGTGAGAGGGGCCCGGGGCACGGCAGGGCCACGTGCACCTGCCGTTCGCTGGGACTCGCGCTCCTGCCGCGGCGTGGCCCAGGTGGCAAGGCTGAGCTGCTTCGTGACGGAAGTGCCGCCCGGCCTTCTGGGGGTGGACGTGGCGGGTGGGAGCTGGCGGTGACAAAACTCAGGCGGCGCGGCGAATGTGGCAATAGCGGCGGGCGGCCGTCACGCTCCTGGGTGCGGATCGACCTCCGTGGGAGTGTCCTTTACAGACCAGTGCGCTTCCGGCCGGACAGAGGGCTGGCTCCCGGCCGTGTCCAATGCTTCATCGAGGGGGACGTTTATCCCCGTGGGCGGGAGAGTCCCCGGGAGAGGAAACAGCGGGATTTCTGGCAGAAGGCGCGGCGGGAAGGGGTGGTGAGTGTGGGCGGGTGCTGGGGGCAGCCCCCGGGGTGCAGGGCCCGCTGGGTCCTCCGGCCCAGGTGGGGTCCTAAGAAGCACCACGGACGGGACGTATGGAATAGACTCATTTCCTCACTGGAGGCGGGAGGCTCCAGATCCGGGTGTGGGCCGGGCGGGTTCCTCCGAGGCCTCCGTCTGCCGTGTAGACGGCCGTCCTCTCCCCGGGTCCTCACACGGTCGTCCCCCCGAGCGTGTCTACGTCCTGATCTCTTCGCACAGGGACGCCCGTCCCGCTGGACCCCACTGGATCGGGGCCGCACGCATGGCCTCGTTTTACCTCAACCCCCTCCGTGAAGCCCCACCTCCACGTGCGGTCACGCTGAGGACCGGGGGTGGGGGCTCCGACCCGAATCCGGGGACCCAGCCCAGCGCCTCACAGCCCCGGGCGCGGCTGCTCTCCGCTCTCGCGGTGCGAACTGACCCACGCCCCGAGCTTGCTCGCCACACGTCTCTGCTTTGTAAACTGGCCTTCGGCTCACCTCCCGGCAAACTCGTCCGGCGCGCCGCCTGCCTGTCAGGGCCTCGCCTGACCCCAGAGCCGTGGCCGGCGACGTGGGGCTGCCCTCCGTGTCCGCCGGTGACCGGCACCGAGGAGGCGGCCGTGGGAGCTGCCGCCTCAGGGGAGGCGGGTCGGGCGGCCCCGGGGGCCCCGTCGTGTTCACCCTTCGTCCATCCCGGGCTCTCGGCTGCGTCTCCCTCTCGGCTGTTGGGAGCACAGGCTCTCTGACACCTGTCCACCCGCGTGTTCGGGGTGGTCTGTGTGGACACCGTAGGTGCCACAGGTTCACCTCACTGTGTGCCCGGCTCACAGTTTATCTCCCCGCTCTGCCGGGAGACGGCCGGCTGTTCTGGGGTTTTGCGTCTGCAGACCGGGTGCCAGGAGCCCCTCTGCACGAGTTTCCTGGGGGTGGGGGCATGCTGGCGGCCATCAGGCCCCGTCACCTGGACGGAGGAGCCCCCGCTGCTCCCCGGGGTGGAGTCAGTTCACGCCACCCCTGCTCAGGGGGCAGGAGGCCACATCCCCACGTGCGATCGGCCCTGGATGGAATCAGACTTTGCTTTTGCCGGACGGACCCCCAGCAGCTCCACTGTCGCCGTGCCACCGTCCCGGACTCAGTTTCTGAAAAACCGCGTCTTCAGATCGCCCGTTTTCGGCGTCGTTTCTGCGGCGTTTCAATGCGCAGGGCCGCTGTGTTCTGCCCACTGACTGTTTATCCGCCCCGCACCCTCCGCACTCACGCGTGTTTTCCATGCAGAAGACTTGCATTTTCGTGTCCACCGTGATGGCGGGCTTTACGTGCCCCCTTGGCGGGGCCGTGGGGTGTCGGAGGTGATGCCTTCCCTGCCGAGTCGCGTCGGGGCTTGGCTGGAAGCGCGGGGGCGGGGGACGCGACTTCCCCCCAAGCCGTTGGCCGTGGCCGTGACCTGGCCCTCCGAGGTCCCACTCTTCCCCACATCCAGGGAAGCCTCAGGGGCCCCCAGCACGGCCCCGCCCTTCCGTCCACTGCCAGGACGCTGTTCTCCACCCCTCGCTGAGGTGGCCCATGTCGCTGGCGCTTGGAGGCTCATTCGTGCGTTTCCGTCTCGCGTTTGGCGACTTGCTGAGCTCTCGTTAGGGTTGATGGTTTGCGGTCGACCCACTTGTACATAGAAAACTCCAAGTCCCCGTGCTGAGCGCCAGCCTCCCTGACCACGGGCCCTGCCCGCTGCCCTGAGCGTGTCCCGAACCCCGACCTGCCCTCCGTGCCCTGCCCGGACGCGAGCTGCGGGGTCCCCACCTCACACCCGTCAGAAACCACGGGCCGCCCAGGCCCTGGGATGTCCAGACCTGGCCTTCTAGGCAGACCAGTGCCGGGAGGCCTGTGGGCGGGAGTTTGGGGAGGCCGGGGTCCTGGAGCAGAGCCTGAAGGGCAGAGGTGACCGAGGGTCACTCTGAGATCGGGGCCTCCTGTGCACCTCGTATTTCAGGGCCCGTGTGGATGTGTCTGTGGGTCTGCGGGTCTCGGGGACGGGTCTGTGGGTCTGTGGGGCCGGGTCCTCGGGTCCACGGGGGTGGCAGGTGGTGGTCTGATTCTGATCACCCGCCAGCGGGGCAGACTCTCAGCCTCTGACGCTCTAGGTCTGGGGCAGGGCCCGAGACTGCGTTGCTCACAAGTCCCAGGCCCCTGCCTCATGTGCCAGGCCGCTGCCCATCTAGCGGCACCCCTCCCCCCCCTTTGTGTCACCCTCAGCCTGGCACCTGTGAGCAGGTGAGGGTGGCATCCCCACACCTGGGGAGGTGTGGCCCAGGAGCAGGTGCGTGCCGGGAGCCTGAGGAAGCTCGGAGAAGCGTGCAGGCCGCTGACGGTGGAAGGGTGTGCCGTCCTCAGGCATCTCTGGGCCGAGGGGAGACCGGATGGGGCTGGTCGGGGCCGGGGTGGGGGTCCGGGGCAGAGGGGCAGGGACGGTGCCCCTGCAATGCCCAGGGCCTCAGGCAGCTGAGGTGGGAAGAGGACGAAGTGACAAATGGAGGGGAGCCGGGGGAAGGACTCCAAACTCTCAGAAGTGCAAGGGCTCGCTGGCCCACACCCTGCTGTGGCTGCCTGTCGTCTGGCTCCGGGACCGCGTCTCCCTTAGCCAGGTGGGCCACCGCGGAGCCATCGGCAGAGGTCACTTGAGCCCCAGAGGGCCAGGCTCCCGCAGAGCCGGGGGACCCCGGGGCGCTGTGGGGCCGGGGGGCTGGGTGCACGGCTGCGGAGCCGGCAGGGGAGGCCCGACCTGCTTCTCCACCCTTCTGAAAGCTGGGCTTCGGGCCCGCTGGCCTCAGGGAGGGGCAGGCGGGAGGAGCCCCCGCCGGCATTAGCGACAGCAGGCTGGGAATAGACCCAGATCCTGAAAATCAAATGATCTCAAGCGTCACGGGCAAAAACCCAATTACGGAGCAAATTAACTAAGAGTTACAGATGCAATCGAATAAAGCAGACAAGGCTTGGCGTGGAGACAGGCCTGCGGGCTGCGGCACAGCATGAGGACACGGCGGGAAGGGCGGACAGCCCAGGGCGTCCACGGCTGGGGCCCAGTGACCCTCAGGCCTGCCCTGCGCCCTTGGCCGGCAGAGGAGCCCGTGCCCTTGACACGGGTCGGAGCCTTTCCACACCGGCCCGTGCTGGGGACCGATGGGGAAGTGGAGCTTAGATCATTCCTGGAACCGTGGGCTCCCCCTGTGGAACGTGGCCTTGGAGACTCGAGTGGACGCTCCAGCCCCCAAGCCGGGCATGAGCCCCTGGGAAGTCGGTGGGGCAGGGAGGGGACAGTGCCCCTCGCCCTCGCCCTCGGCCTGGGGGGGACCCGCCAGGGGCAGCGAGCGTGCAGATGAGCCCCCTCCCCACTCCTGCCTCTGCCTCCGGCCTCAGCCCCGGGAGGGGGGGCGCGACCCGACCAGGTTGGTGCGGGCGGGAGGAGGAAGGGCGTGGAAGGCGGGCTCAGCGACAGCAGCCGGGGATCAGAGGGGGCTGGTGTGTGGCTGGGTCCCCACCGGCAGGCTGGGCCGCAGGCCAGGAGGACATGCTAAGTGACGCCTTCCCCAGGCCTGGGAAGGGGCTCCTGCGTCGGCTGCAGGCGGTCTGGGACGAGGGTGTGGCAGACACGGGACAAACCCAGTGTCACCATCATGGCGGGAAGGTCTCCACAGCGGGGAGGGGAGGCGGGCGTCTCTCCGTCAGAGCCCGGGCCGCCCTCCTGCATCTGGGACCTGGCGTGAGGTTGGGTGACCCGTCCTGCCGACGGGCCGCGGGCTCCCGGAGCCGGGGCTGTCGTCCTGAGGGCAGCCTCCCTCCCGCAAGGTGGCCGTCTGTGTTTGAGGCGCGTTCCCGAGGATGCTGGGCTTCTACGAGCATCTTTCTCGAACTGAGCCCTGAGCTGGGCACAGCAGCCCCCGTCCCAGGGGCGTGGACGGGCGGGTTTGCGGGCGCCGGCTCCAGCCCTCAGCCGTGGCCGTGGCCTCCTCACCCTCCACACGCTCGCCTCCGGGCAGGCTGCGTGGACCCTGGGACGTGGACCTAGAGTCTCCCGTGTGCCCGCTGCGCCCCGTGCTCTGCGTAGTGCTGGAGCTCTTGCTTCCGGGGGTGGCCCAACGGAGGCTTGGGCTGGTCACCGGCACCCCTGGGCCCATGACCCCCGCAGGGTCCCCACGGTGCCAGCCAGGAGCCCTCGGCCGTGGGGAGCCTGCTTCTCCACAGGCGCCTGGTCCCCTGAAACTTGGGGTGTGCCCTGGCACCCCATCCCACCTGGGGCTCAGCAGAGGCATCACCCAGTGAGTGAGCCCAATAGGGATGCCCCCATGGCACCTGGAGGCCCCTTGGCAGACCAACAGGTGCGGAACCCGATCGTGACAGATGTGAGGGCACCCGCCTGGACGAAGGGGTCGGTGTGGAGGTCACCTGCGTTGACTCCATGACCGTGACCCCGACACGTAACGTGGTGACCAGGACAAAGCAGCCGCCTAATGGTGACGAGCCAGCCCTGGGTCAGCCACTCCCTGCGCCTCTCAGCCCTCGGCCGCGCGTGGGACAGGAGGAGGCCGTGCCTCCTTTTATGACACGCTCGTGACCGGTCTCCGTGAACGTCACCCTGTCGGCATTGTGTGACATGGACGAGGCCACCGCCGGGGGGCACGTGGCCGACCTTTGGCCGACCCTTCTGGGCTGGTTTCCGCCTCCTCCCTGCTGGGTGCAGGGCCCTGGCACACGGCTGTGTCTGCACGGACGGGTGGGTGCTGCCTGCGGCCTGGACCCCAGACGGCCAGTGGGGGCAGGGCCTGCCTCCGTGGAGCCGCTGCCTCCCCGCTGCACCCCTGCTCTCCCGCCTCTTCCCCGGAAGTGCCACGGGCGCCACCTCCTGGCAGCTTCTCGCCCTGCACCCGCGCACCTGGGCGAGGTCGCCAGGTGAGCCGTGTTGCGCGGGCCATCTCACCGACCTGGGTAACTCCGGGACAGCCCGTGGCATCAGCATCTGCCACTGGGGCCCTGGTCTCAGACGCTGCAGCTGGGAAGCAGGCGGGGCGTCCAGCAGGGCAGGCGGCTGAGAGCACGGGGACCCGCGGTGCTGACGCCCGGGGTGCAGGGGCGCCCGGAGGAGTCAGAACACGTGCACCTGAGGTTGTTCAGCAGGGGCAGGAGATGCGAGAGGGAGCCTCAGGGAGGGGCAGCTCCGGCAAAGCGCAGGGGTCCCGCAGGGTGGGAGAGGGAGTGACCAGGGTGGGGCCGGTCACCTTGTCCCCCTGAGGCTCTGCGGCAGAAGCTTAACCTAATTTAATAAGCTTTTGAAATCCTATCAAAGGGATTGATTGCTTATTCTGAAGTCCACGGGAAGAGCTGATTGGAGTCATTGCCGAGCAACTGCCCGGGTCGTGCAGGCTGGTGGCAGCCAGGCAGCTCCCACGGCCACACGGGCAGGTGTGTGGGGCGGGGGCTCCTGGCTCCGTCCCCCCCAGGCGAGGATGCCCGACCCGCTCCTCCAGCCTGCCTCCCGACAGTTCCAGGTAGCGGGCGGGCTCACTGGGGGGCAGGGCAGGGCAGGGGTCCCGTGCTGGGGGCGTGAGCACCGCGGGGCCGAGACGGCCGGGACAGCCCTGGGGAGGGCTGGAAAGCAGTGGGGGTGGGGCAGGCGCACGTCCATTTAGCTCCATTAAATTACCTGCACATTTTGCAATGGAATGCATTATTTCAGAACCATATATTCCTATTTTAATTAACTTTTAATTTTTCTGAACTTTCAATTATCCCCGGAGCTGGGAGAAGAACTCCGTGGGCCAGCGCCAGCTCTGTAGTTCCAGAACAGGTGCAGAAGTGTGCCTGTTGGCTCTCGGGCCACTGAGCCTTGGTGTCCCTCTTCATGGGGACTTTTGTCCCAAACAGATCTTGCTGTGCCTGAACTGACTGTGAGACGTGTGTCTACGACTTTGCAGATTCCAAGAAGTTAGGGTTTTGACACAGAGAATCGGTAGCAGAGCAGGTTAAACTACCTCTTGAAGAACTGGGGTTCCGCTCAAGGGCCTAACCTCTAGGCCATCGTGAGCGTCTCCGCAGTTTCATGACCTGTGATTTGGTGGCACAGGGAAGGTCCCTGGAGGTGTGCCACAGGGTCCCGTCCTGTCAGATCCTTGTTTCGGGGGAGGGTGTGCTCGCACAGGCGGCAGGAGAGCGGGGGGCGGGGTGAGAATGAACCGGGACCCGGGACACGGACGGCTGTCAGCGTTGAGCTGAATCACTGGGCGATTGAGCGGCCAAGACACCGGTGGTGGGGGGGCGGACGCCCGCGGACGTGCAGCAGGGGGCCCCAGGTGACATCTTGGGGCATCTGGGGCCTCTCCTGGGTTTCCGAGGTCATCTGTAGCGTGTTCCGTAGCCCGGGTGACTCGGTTTCTTCATGTGTGAGAAACATGGGGACAGACCATCTCCCAAGGCTGCTTTGAGGCTCAGGTGGGCACAGGCGTGAGACTGTGACACCAAGCGGGGCGTGGGGGGGGGGGGCCGGGGCACTCCGCCTCGCCCCCAGCTGCAGAACTGTACAGATGTCTGGGCAGCTGATGCTGCAAAGACGGTGAGACGTCGCGTCAGAGCGTTAGAACCGTCTCTCTGCTGGCGGTAACGTGCAAGGAAAGAAAAGTGAAATTAGCAGGACACCCGCGTAAAACGCTAGAAACGCCGAGGATCTAAGCGGTTCGCGTTTTAACAAGAGGCTTACCAAGAGCGGTTGGGACAGCGCGGGAGGCGCACGGCTCTTCCATCCTTGGAGCGCCGTGTCCCCCAGGGGGCGTCCGCGTCGTGCACCTTATGCTCTGCACCTTCCGAGTCCTGCAGCGTCTCGGGGCGCTTTCCCCGTGAGCCTTTGCCTCAGGGGACGTCTCCAGCCTTGTCACAGACACCTTCCTCGCTTCTGAGGGGACGTCTTCAGCTGCACGCGTGGTCTCCCGGGGCGCTGTGTCCGTGCCGTGCCGCCGACGGGCTCCCCGTGACTCTGTGGGTGCTCGGTCCAGATCTCACCTCCAGGGCCAGCACTCCGGCTCTCGGCACTTCCCCGGGCGGCTGCCGAGTTGTGCGTGTATCCGCGTTTGCAAACTGTCCCGAGAGTTCATCACCGGGACACGGGCGGGAAGGCGCACCGCACGCGCTCTTCTGTCACGCGGGAACCGGCAGGCAGACTCGCGGGCACTGACCTCAGTCCCGGGGAGAGGCGACGTGGTCGGTCACGGAGCACGGTGCGCGTCCGCCGCTCACACCGCCACCCGTGGCTGGGGGTCTGCGACAGACTCCGTGCCTTGTGCAGACGCTGGCAGTCGCACAGCCCGGAAACGGGGGCCGGACCCGCGTGCTGGGGGCAGTGCCATCTAAACCGCAGGAACACAACTTGGTGCGTGTTGGGAACGTGCAAGGAGGGGGCTTCCTGCGTTAGCCGTCACCGTTCTTGGTGTCGGGGGGTCGGCCTGGCCTCTCCCGGATCGCGGGACACGCCCGTCTGGGCGGGTAAGTGTGAACTCTGTGACCACAGGAGGGGCCGGAGCAGGGTGGGCGGGTTCTCGCCCGCTTCCTGGGCGTGTGTGCACCTGCTGGGGGGAGGCGGCGTGCGTGTGTGTGGGCAGGAGCATCCCTTCCCGTGTCCCTTCCCCACGGTCGAAGGGAAGGTGGTAATGAGCTCATCACGGTTCCGTCTGACGCGGGCGCTGGGGAAGTCGCGGCCGTGTAAGCAGGTGCACGATGTGTATCATCTCCCCGCAGCCCGTCTCAGGCAGGGAGGGACAGCTGTCCCAGCTGCGTCTTGATCCCCGAGTGTGGCCCGAGGGAGGCACGTGCTCGTGGCCTTAATCTGATTTGCATCTAGTGGGTTTCAGTGAAGGCCCCCCCCCCCCCCCGCCGCCACCCCGTTTGCGGGGAAGCATCGGAAGCAGGAGCTTTTGCAGTCACCCCGGCCGACGTGGGGGCCTGGCTCTGGGGAAGCAGGAGGGCTCTGCAGTGTCCTGGTGCCCAGGCCGGACGACGGGAAAGCCCGCGGTGAGAGGGAGCCCGCGACGAGCCGTGGGCAGCAGACCACACGGCCGGTCCCAGCTCTGAGCCCAGCCAGTGGCTCACTCGGCAGGTGTGGGGGTGCAGGGGGCGAGCCACGGCCTCAGTGTGGCGGGTGGGAGCGTGCGCCCCCGTGTGGCCCTGAGCTGGGAGGCACCGCACGACCCCGGGAGCCTGGCTGAGATGTCACGTCGATGGGGGATGGGGGCCCAGACTCCATTCCTCCCGGGTCTGTTCTGGGAAATCGAGACCCCAGGGGCGAGGCCGACCCCCACTGTCCAGGGTGCAGGGCCTGTACATTTCCCTCAGAGGTTACCAGCCCCATGTGCGTGTTTGAGTGGCCTGCCCTTTCTCTGTCTGGTGGGGGGGTCAGAGTGCGAGTGACGGGCCGAGGTCCCGACAGAGGAGGTGTCACTGGGCCTCAGACTCGCTAAGGGCAGAGGACTCCTCATTCAGGGGACCCTGTGCTGGGGCGGGGGCTGGAGAAGAGACTGGGGCCTGAGACTGGGGTGAGACCCCCCCTCTCCACCAACGGCAGAGCTGAGCCCTGGGCCCCTCTCTCCGCGCGGACCTTTGTCTGGAGGGGTGCCGAGGGGCTGGGCTCACGAGCCCCGGCCCCTCCGTCCTGCCAGGACTCGGGCAGACCACAGGGTGGGGGGAGCTGGCCCGGCGTGTCCTTCTCCAGCCCAGGGCCAGGGCTCTATGGCCACGATGGCGGCTGGCCTCCGGGATGCCCAGACCCCGACCCACAGAGGAGGGACCTGGTGGGGCCAAGGCCACTCAAGGTCAAGTGGGCATAGACCCTGAGGGGAGGTGCTGGGCCTGAGCCCACGCCCCTGGGAGGGCCTGAGCTTAAAGGCACTGATGAAGCAAGAAACTTGGAAAATGCCAGGTTTTATTTCCAAAGCTGGTGTCCCGGATTCGGGAGTTTTGCAGGAACGAGAAGTAGAAGCTGCCCCCCCCGAGAGCCTGGGAGCCCCTCCCCAGCTGCCAAGCCTCCCCCAAGGAGCTTCTGTCCCCGAGTCCCCTCCTCACTGGCAGCGTGACCGGCAGGCAGGGGGCTGGCTGGCGTCCCCGCGGGCTGTCCGGGTCCTGAGGACGGGGCTCTGCTCGGGGGCCACCGACTGGGCCCTGACACGCAGGGAGTGAGACGCACTTTTCTCAGTTGTTTGCCTTTTAAATCATGGGGTGCTTTTGTTTTTGTTTTTTTAAGTGGAAGTGTTTAACTTTCGGTAACGAAATCTAGCATTTTCTACGTTTGGATGTCACTAAAGCTTCTAAGCATAGGGATGATTTGCCTCTATTTTCTGGCAGTGACCTTGTCACGGCCCTGAGGAACTTCTCAGAGCCTTTAAATTGTAAATGTGCATTTCACTCATTTGGGGAAACCAGTCAGTGTTTTCTAACCACGTTTTTCAGGGACGGCGCGTTTGCGGGGTGGGGCGGCTGGGCTGCCTGGTGGGGGGGGTCTCAGGCCACCCTTTGTAGGGTTCTGGGTGTCCCCTGCGTGTCCCCATGCTCCGTGGGGTCCCGCAGGGGTGGGTGGTGCGGAGGAGGCTCTGGGGACCCCTCCCCTGGGGCGCTGAGCACACCCACCCCGGAGTCCCCGTCCACCTGCTGGTGGGAAACGGTGGACCCGCTTTGTTCAGCCTCCTTACGCGTTTGCACTTGACTGCTGGTTTTGCTTCTTAGAGCTAAGGGACCGTGCCCTTGGAGAAAATGGCGTCAGTGCCTCCTCGGTGAGGCGCGTTGTTTGGTGGGCACGGGAAGCGTCTGAACGTGGCCAGGGACCGACCTTGAACTTGGGCAGGTGCACCTGGTAAACTGCTTCCTGTGCCCCGCCCCCCCCCCCCCGACCAGGACCCCTGTCCCTAAGCTCCCCTCCCCCCAGACTCGCCTCGCACGGCCGCAGGAACCGAGGTGTGGGGCACCTTCCTGCACAGCCGAGTGCCCACTTCATTTCTCGGAGAATACGGCTCAATTTGAGCAAAGCCGTCAGCGAGGAATTCATACTTTGCCCGTGAACCACCGGCTGGCAGACGTCAATACGGCCGGATTGAGGTGCCGATCAGACGTCAGGTCTATTTCGATGAAAATGTCTAATCAGAAAAACACTGGGGCTTAGGCAAGATGGACCAAACAATTCCAAAACAATTTATCTTAGAAATTAATTCCCAGGAAAAGTTTACCCGGAGGGGCTGGAGCTTAAAGTTTTGTTTTCAATTTACTAAAGCCCCGAAGCCTTGTTTTCTGCCTGTGCCACGGGCTGTCTGCGTGGAACCCGCCGCCTCCGAGGCCCCAGGCAGCGTGCCCCCCTTCCCTGCACGACCCAGGCACCCGTGTCCCTGCAGGTCCCTTTCTTCCCTGCTTCCGAGGCCGAGGGCTCTCCCTCCTGGGCCTCCACCCGCACCCGGGTTCACCCGTCTCTCTCCCGCTTCGAGCCTCAGCCCCCTCCTGGCTCTGCCCACAGCCCCACGCGCCCTCGATGCCTTGAGACGGCATCTGGCTCCCAGCGCCACCCCCCCACCCCCCGGCGGCCCCCTTCCCTGCTCCCGGGCCCTTGTGTGGCTCTGAGCATCTCTGTGAGAGTAGCAGTACTTGGGCTTGGCCAGACTTTCATCCACCTTCTTCGGCAACTGGAAAACCCTGATAAGCGAGATTTTTTTTCAACTCAAGACTTTTATTCTCACAGTAATCCAGAATTTATCTTGAAAGGCTAAATAGTGGTGTTAAGCATCTTTTCATGCTTCCGGCTTTTACCCCTCTTCCTCGGAGAAGGGACTGTTCCCCTCAGCGCCCGGCAGCCAGAGGTCCGAGGTCACGGAGCCCCCACGCCGTCCTGCGTCCATCCTGACCGGGACGTGGTCCCAGCAGGTCAGCCCCGCCCTCGTGACGTCGTGTAGCCCTGGTCAGCCCGCAAAGCCCCACTTCCAAATTCCAGCACGCGGGGCGTTAGGGCTTCGACAGGTGAACTTTGGGGGGACGCAGACCTGCGGTCCATAACAAAGTCCTTTGCCAACTTTTTAAAAAGTTCATTTATTTTGAGAGGGAGAGAGAGAGAATCCCAAGCAGGCTCCTCAAGGTGTCAGCACAGAGCCCCATGTGGGGCTCAAACTTGCAAACTGTGAGATCATGACCTGAGCTGAAATCAAGAATCAGATGCTCAACCAACTGAGCCCCCCGGGTGCCCCTCCTTTGCCCATTTTGAACTGGGTTGTTTGTTTTGTTCTTGTTCAGTTGTGGGAGCTCTTTACATATTCAGGATACCACACCCTCATCAGGTAGAAGATACACAGATCCTTTCTCCTGTTCCTCGGGTTGCCTTTTCACTCTTGGTAGTTCCTTCAGCACAAGCAGCAAGTTTGTGGAAGCCCAGTTCACCTCTTTTTTCTCTTGTTGCTTGTGTGTTTGGTGTCACATCCAAGAAATCGGTGCAAATCCAACGTCGAGGGGCTTTCTTCACTTCTGTGTTTTCTTTTAAGGCTTCTATAGTTTTAACTCTTACATTTAGGCCTTTGATTCATTTGAGTTAATTAAAAAAATTAAAAAATATTTTTTAACATTTATTCATTTTTTGAAAGATGGAGAGAGAGCACAAGCAGGCGAGAGGCAGAGAGAGAGGGAGACAGAATCTGAAACAGGCTCCAGGCCCCGAGCTGTCAGCACAGAGCCCAACACAGAGCTCGAACTCACGAGCCGTGAGACTGTGACCTGAGCCGAAGTCGGTTGCTTAACTGACTGAGCCACCCAGGCGCCCCTCATTTGAATTAATTTTTAATAGGGTGCCATATAAGGGAGATTTTGAGAAAAACAATCACAGAGGGGAAAAATAAAACCCAGTGAGTGTAAGTAAAGGCACCGAATCGCAGAGTCTGGGGGGTACAGAGATGTGAGCAGCGTTTGTCCAACATCCTGGGGGCCTGTCAGGCAGGGCTGCTCAGAGCCAAAGGTGCCGACTGGGGGCACGGGAGATTGTCAGTGGGTCTGCGCTGCTCCCAGGGCCCCCGGGGCCCCACGTCATCTCCACTTGGGACTTGGGCCTGGAACCCTCTCCCCCCCCTCCCTCCCCCATAAAGCCTTTAACTCAGAGGAGAAACACAGATGGCTCAGGCACCTCTCTGTCTCCCAAAGCAAAGCACCGGGCCACCCGGAGATGTGGCCCTTTCCTCGTGGGCTCTGCCTCCCGGTGCCGGCGGTCAAGGGCTGGGGGACGCCTGGGGCCATTCAACCAAGCTCGGGTCCTCCTGGGGCACGAAGCCCGGTGGACACCAGGCTGGACAACCGAGGCCGGCTGGTGGCTCACCTCCCCTCTCGCTCCGTGTCTCCGGCTTTCAGAAAGCCGACAGGCAGACTCGGCCACGGGCACCGATGCTCCTGAATCACTCGTCGATTTGCCGATTCGCTGGTTCCTTCATTCGGAAAGCCAGCAAGCAGGCTGCAGAGCCCAGACCGGACCCTGGGGAGTGGCCAGAGAAAGCCACAATAGGGGCAGATTTGTAAACAGCACTCTCTGAAGGGCGAATCCTCCCCAGGGCCGGGTCCGGGTTCAAGGCAGGGGCGTCGTCACTGCACATGCTCCTCGCCAGGCCGGTCCCGGCGGGCAAGGTGGGCTCCGAGCTGGCCCTGAAGGAGGAGACCAGCCTGCAGGCAGAGGGGGCTGCGTCGCGGGAGGGCTGGGAGCCGGTGGTGGCTCTCCCGGGGACGCCGGGCTGCGTGCTGTCATGACGCGGGTCCAGATTCCGGGTCTCCCGCTTACGGACCGGGAGGTGCGGGGAGTGTGGTGTGACCCCCACGCCCGCGAGTCTGAAGCCGAGGGGATGATACGCGTGTCCCGTCAGGTCGCGAGGACGCGGGGATGGCCGGCAGCGGTCAGCTCGCTCTGTGCCTGGGGAGGCCGTCCCGCGCTCGCCAACGAGACGTGAGGAGCAGACTGAGCGGTGTTCGCGGATCTGGCCGGAAGGCGGCTGCGGCCCAGCACGGGTCCCCTGCCACGGCCCCGCGACCCGGTCCCCGCCTGAGGCCGCGTGATGCGCACAGTCGGGCAGCCCACCGCTTGCTCACCCAGAGGGTCTGTTTTGGGGTGCTGCGGGATTCGGGGTCCCTCTGCCTCCCGCCCCCCCCTCGGCACTCCCTCGTGTCCCGCACGCACCACGAGACCGTGCATCCCGTGAGACCTGCCTCCGGCCCCGTCAGAGGACCCGGGGGGTAGTGGTCACTGGGCCGAACCCCGCGCCTGTGGCCTCACGTGACTCCCCTTCTTGCCACTGTCCCCGTTATCCCTGCTTTGTCCTCCCCCGTGTCAGGGAAACTCAGAGACGCCCGCAGGGGAGGGCGTGGGGGGCAGAGACATCTTCCGGTGGGTCCTACTCGAGCTGAGGGTTGAAAAGGAGGTGAGACCCAGTGTTCTCTCCTTGCTCAGCCACACTCACTGTCATCTCCTTTGGTGGTCAGAGACGTGAGGCCAGGCCAGGCCAAGACTGCGGGGGGGGGGGGGTTGGTGGTTGGCGAGCAGAGACAGGGGAGACGGGCCAGCAGACGAGAAGGCTGAGTGTGGCTTGATATGACCCACCTGGGGACATCTCTACTGCCACACTGAGCCTTGCGCGATCTCCCGAAATCCTCTCGGTGATTCTCAGAGGTAGGTCCTCCTGTTCCCATTTGGAGGAGCGGCCTTGGGGCTCAGAGAAGTCGGGTCACCTGCCTAGGCCAGTCCTCTGACAGCAAGTGACGATTTGAGTTGGGACCTCTTGGCTCCAGGCCCTGAGCCTTGAACCCCATGCGTAAGCACTGAGTGCCCCTGGGCCCTATTTGTCATTCGAAACTCACACCCTGCAGAGGACGCATCCCATGGCGAGTGCTCACTTTGTGGTGTCTTTGGAATATATGCACGGATAGGTAGGTAGACGGATAGACGAATAAGTGGCTGGATGGCCCGGTAGTGGATGGATGGAAGGAGAGGCGAGTGGACAGACGGATGGATATTTGGACGGATGGGCGGGTGGATAGATGGAGGGGTGAATGGATGGGTGGAGGGAGGGGGTGAATGGGTGGGTGGAGGGAGGGGGTGAATGCGTGGGTGGAGGGAGGGGGTGAATGGGTGGGTGGAGGGAGGGGGTGAATGGGTGGGTGGAGGGAGGGGGTGAATGGGTGGGTGGAGGGAGGGGGTGAATGGGTGGGTGGAGGGAGGGGGTGAATGGGTGGGTGGACGGAGGGGTAATCGATGGGTGGAGGGAGGGGCGGATTGGGAAATGCCTCAACATTCCCCATCACCTCCAGCGCCAACATCGGACTCCTCTCTTGAGACCCTACAGGGTGATCCTTCCGAGCCGCTCTGTTAACCGCCATCCTTGACGCAATTTCCTGAAAGGAGACAAAGAGCCATTTACTGGAACCAGGGTTGCCACTGGATTCTGAAAACGGACGGGAGGAAGGAAGAGTGTCCGGCCACTGGTCTAGTCCTTCCCGTTCACAAATCTCAGGAAGTCCTGGGCGTGCCCCAGAGGCCTCGTGTCCAGGCACGTCAGGAATCGGAGGGAAAAGCCCCATCTCCACGAACCCCTCCTCTCAGGCCCCCAAAGCCCCTTGCTCGGGGCCCTGCACTCACTAGAGGCTCAGAGGCGGGCAGGACCAGAGGGAAGAGCGCAGGGGGCAGAAGGAGGCACCGCACAGAGAGAGGGCAGCCCCGCGGCCCGGGCCCTTTGCCCGTCTTTGGGGAGCAGCTGAGCAGGCCCGGTCTTAGAGCTGCAGAGCCAGAGGCAGGTGCTGATTCCCTGGGGCTTTTGCAAAGCAGCAGCACGCGTGGGGCCCCGGGCCTGGGGGGGGGGGGGCTCCGGTCCCGCGTGGGAGACCCGGTGGCGGGGGCCTGCGTTCAGTCGGGTTCCGACGACAGCCTCCGGCGAGCCTCCGATGCCCACGCACCGCCTCTCCCGTGGCCGTTGGATCCAAATTCTGCGGAACCCAGAAATCCCTATTCAGATGGAGGTCTTCTCCTTAAAAAGCAGCCGGTGAATTCCAGACATTCGTGTAAGAATTTCTTGAATTACAGCGGCCCTGCGGCTCCTGGTTCCCTTTGTGGCCACGCGGGGTCGCGGAGCGCGAGGGGGGCTGTGCCCTCGGCCCCCGGCAGGTGGCGCTGTGCGACCGCTGTTGCGCGCGATGGCCATTCCCAGGGCTCAGCGCTCCCGTCTTACGCAACAGTTTGCAGAACCCACTGTTGATTTAGGGATTTGGGGAGCCTTACTTAAAATTAAGTAAACACATGAACAAGGGAGTCACTGTCTTTCGAATAGGACTGTCATCTGTGACCAGTTCATCCGTTAATGCCCGAGTTTCACTTTGTTTTTTTTTTACCAGATCCTCCTCTGCACGCGTCTCGGCGCCTCGGACGCCGTCCTGCTCCTGCTCCGGGCAGAGGAACAAAGGGGAGCAGCTGAGGTTCTCTCTGGGCTGGTCCCCAGGAGCTGCCGGCGGAATGGGTCCGCGGGGGCCCGAGGACTGACAGGTGAGGCCCCTGCAGGGCCTGCGTAGCTTGCCTTTCGCACGTGCTGGTAGGGGAGGGACGGGAAAGAATGTTCCGGAAGGCCTGCAGCTGGGCATTTGGTGAAGGTGACGCGCTGGTGGGGTCCGCAAGGCTCTGGGCCTGGACCCTCCCACCTGCCTGCAGCCCAGCGTGGGGAGGAGCTGGGCCGTTGTAACCCCCACCCCCAGTTTTGGCCTGAACACGGGGACACAAATCTCTCGATTTGGGTGGCAAAGCTTCCCTCAGACGCTGCTCTAAAATGTGCACACGCCTGCTTCTTTTTGGGGCAGGAGAGCTTGGACTCTGACAAACTACACATATTTATGTTCTAGAGCGGCTAATTATAAGGACATGTGGGCACCAGGAGCGACGTGATTATTTATGCTGCTCTCGCCCCGCGGTCTCCACCAGAAGGGGGGTCTGAGGCAGCTGGGGCCCCAGGGCCTTTGTTGGCAGGGCTCTGGGCTGCTTCTAAGCCTTCGGACCGTCCAGACCGAGGTCCAGCAGTCACCTCATTTCAGGTGTTTAGGGAAGGATGCGCCGTCCCCCAGTGGGGTGTCCCCCCAGCCGGTATCATCCCAAAGCTGTTCCCTTATTGGGGGGGGGCGTGGACCCCCTCCGAGCACCAGCCCGGCTCCAGTCAACCCTGGGAGGTCACGGAGCAGCCCAGACCCCCACCCTTTGCGGGACCGTTTCCCTCCCATGGAGGAGGTGGTGGGGAGGGGGCCGTGTTCCAGCTTGCCCCTTCCCCGGGGGTTGGGGGGCTCTGGAGGGAAGCGGGAGCTGGGCTAATGTACTCACTCCTGCGTCTCTCCTGGGAAGGGGCTTGTATCTGTGCTGTTTGTCGGGACCCCAGACACGGCCCCAAAATTGCGCCGTGAGTGAGCTTCCCCGGGTCCCGTCTCCACCTTCTCACGCGCCTGCAGACACTGCGAATACGATGCTGGCCCTCTAACAGCAGCGTCCAGAGCCTCCCGTCCGTGACCTTGCCTGCTTGCACACGGGCCCTTCTGGGGCTTTCTGCAGGGCTGCGGATGTGAGGGTCGCTCCTCCTTCTCCACCCCTCCCTTCCCCTCCCCCGCCCCCCGCCCTGCCCCACCCCTCCCCCACCCCGCCCCTCTCCTCCCCCGCCCTGCCCCCTCCTCCCCGCCCCTCCCCTCCCCTGCCCCCTCCTCCCCTCCCCCTCCCCTCCCCTCCCCCGCCCTGCCCCCTCCTCCCCGCCCCTCCCCTCCCCTGCCCCCTCCTCCCCTCCCCCACCCCTGCCCCTCCCCTCCCCTCCCCCGCCCCTCCCCTGCCCTCCTGAGTGAGGCTACTTCACGATTGCCGCTGCTCCCACAACACATACTTGAAAATGAGTCTTTGTCAAAGTTCAGGCATCAGACCGAACCTCACCTTCCTGCTACCTATGTGAACGGTTGGCCGGAATCTGCGCATCTTCCTGGCGGCTCCGCTCTGCAAAGCCCCCGAGTGTGAATGTCCCACCAGCTTACTTCCCAGTGACCATGAGTCGAAAGCCACGCACTCATGGGGTTGGAGGTTTCAATCGGGTCGGTTCAGCTCTTCAGAGAGACCCTGAGTCGGCCCTGCCTGTCGGTTACCAGGAAGAGAACACGGGTGGCCCCCATGTTGCGGGGGACAGACCCCCGACCCTTTTCTGCTCCGATGAGCCTCGGCCCTCCCCCCGCCACGCCGTGACTGCCACTCACCCGCCCCTCTCACAGTTGCGGGGTCACCCGGGCCAGGAGGCTGGGCGTCCTGCGGGTCAGTCGTGGGGCCAGGCGTGGTCTCCACCCGGTCCAGGGGCACGGAACAGCACGCCGTGGGGCAGGCGGGGGCACCCAGAGACGGGGCTCAGCCTGGGTCTCCCGCTGGGCTCATCTCGCCGCCTTCAGGGACTGGTGCCCCACGTCCCGATGCTGATGCCCTCCCCACCTGCCCGAGCCTCGGCTCAGGGGAGGAGTCTGCGCTCCTGTGCCGGGACAGATGAGCTCATCGGAGCCCCCTCCTCTGGAGGGTCATCGCCCCAGGCTGGGGTTGGGGGTCCCCAGAGCGGCAGCCCTGGCCGACCTCTCTCGCTGCGTCCTTTCTGGGTGAGAGCTCCAGCCTCCTGCTGGCTCCTGTTACCTGGGCCGCTGGAGGCCTTCGCCTGTGACCGCTGCCGCCTGGTGGGGACTCTGGAGAAACCAGACCACGGTGAGGGGCTCCAGGCAGGAGCATGTGAGGGGGCGGTCAGGGAGGCCACCTGGGAGGTGATGGGAGCAAAGCTGGGCCGGTGGGGGGGAGCTCCCACATCTCAGGGCAGTGGGGATGAGCGCCAGGTGGACAGTGTGCCTGCGGTGTAGACGGCAGGGCCGAGGGAGGGGGAGACCTGACCTGGTGTGTGTGGGGGGGTGGGGGTCGTGGGGCTCTCTTGCCAGGTGCACATTAAGGATGGCTGGGTCTTCCTGGATCCCGTCAGCAGCACGTAATGCCCGTCTCCATCGTGAGGACGTCCCCTGCCCTTAAACCTGCTCGGTGCGGGGATGAGGCGACTCTGGCGTTTCTTGGTCGGTGTTGGGGCAGCACGTCCTTCTCTGTCCCTTTGCCCGTATCCACCTGGGCCTTTGTGTGTGACGTGAGTTGCTTGATACAACGTATAGTTGGGTCTTCTTTTTTTTTTTTACCTGCTCTGACAGTCTCTGTCTTTTTGCTGGTGTCCTTGTACCACTGACGTTCAAAGTGACTACTGGGCACCTGAGTGGCTCCGTGGGTTCAACGTCCAACTCTCAGCTTCGCCTCAGGTCATGATCTCACGGTTCATGGGATCGAGCCCCATGTCGGGCTCTGCACTGACAGCACAGAACCTTCTTGGGATTCTCTCTCTCTCTCTCTCTCTCTCTCTCTCTCTCAAACAAATACGGTGACCACTGATACAGTCGGATTAGCACCCTGCACATTGGTTCCTGTTTGACGTTCGTCGTTCTTTGCCCTTTGTAACTTTCTTGGTGGTCTGGTCTTTCTCCGCCTTCTTTGCTGTTAACTGAGCGTTTGCACGATTCCATTTTCTCTCCTCTCTCAGCATGTCTATTATTACCTCTTCCGTTTGTTTTTTTAACCTTTTAGTGGTTGCCCTGGAGTTTGCGGTATCCGTTCATAACTAGCGCCAATCCCCTTTGATTAGCACCTTCCCGCTGCGGGGACGGTGCAAGTGCCTCACGGGGGGTGGGGGGCGCTCCCAGTCCCTCCCCCTGCTCCTCATCCATAAGCTCTAATCACCAAACACGTTGGTACTGCTTCACTTACTGAGACATAATCAACATATAACATATTAGTTTCTTGGCTTTTTGACGCTGGCCATCCTGACAGGTGTGAGGTGAGTCGTGCTTTGGGTTGGCATTTCCCTGATGAGCAGTGAGGTTGAGCATCTTTTCATGTGTCTGCTAGCCGTCTGGATGTCTTCTTTGGAGAGATGTCTGTTCATGTCTTCTGCCTACTTTTACACCAGATTGTGTATTTTTTGGCTTTTGAGTCATAGGAGTTCCTTATATATTTTGGATGTTAGTCCTTATCAGGTATGTTTGCAAATATTTGCTTCCATTCCATAGGCTGCCTTTCCATTTTGCCGATGGTTTCCTTTGCTGTGCAGAAGCTTTTTGGTTTGATGTGGTCCCACTTGTTCGTTTTTACACTGTTGTCTTTACTTTCGAAGTCAGATCCAAAAAATCATCACCAAGGCCGATGTCGGAGAGCTCACTGCCTGTGTTTTCCTCTAGGAGTTTACGGTTCCAAGTCTTACTTTCAAGTCTTGAATCCATTTTGGTTTAATTTTTGTGTACGGTGTGAGAAAGTAGTCTGGTTTCCTTCTTTTGCATGTGGCCGCCCAGCTTTCCCAACACAATTTGTTGAAAAGACTGTCTTTTCCCTGCTGTATATTCTTTCCCTCTTTATTATAAAGTAATTGACCGTACGTGCATGGTTTACTTCTGGGCTTTCTATTCTGTTCCATTGATCTGTGTGTCTGTTTTGTGCTAATCCCACAAATTTTGATTACTATAATCTATAATATAGTTTGAAACCAGGGATCATGGTGCCTCAACTTTGTTCTTTCCCAAGATTTGTTTGACTATTTGGAGTCTTTTGTGGTTTCATATGAATTTTAGAATTATTTGTTCTATTTCTGTGAAAACTGCCATTGGAATTTTGATAGGGATCACATGGAACCTGTAGGTTGCTTTGGGCAGTATGGACATTTTTTTTTTTTTTAATTTTTTTTTTTCAACGTTTATTTATTTTTGGGACAGAGAGAGACAGAGCATGAACGGGGGAGGGGCAGAGAGAGGGAGACACAGAATCGGAAACAGGCTCCAGGCTCCAGGCTCCGAGCCATCAGCCCAGAGCCTGACGCGGGGCTCGAACTCACGGACCGCAAGATCGTGACCTGGCTGAAGTCGGACGCTTAACCGACTGCGCCACCCAGGCGCCCCAGTATGGACATTTTAACACAATGAATTCTTCCAACTCATGAGCGTGGAATATCTTTCCATTTTTTTCGTATCTTTTAAAATTTCTTTCATCAGTGTCTTACAGTTTTCAATGCACTGGTGTTTCACCTCCTTGGTTAAATTTATTCCTAGATGTTTAAATCTTTCTGATACAATTGTAAAGGAGATTGCTTTCTTAATTTCTCATTCTGATAGCTCATTTTTAGTGTATAGAAATGCAACAGATTTCTGTCTGTTGATTTTGTATCCTGTGACTTTACTGAATTTGTGTATCAGTTCTTGCAATTGTTTGGTACAGTCTTTTTTTTTTTTTTTAAACATTTTCTTAAAAATTTTTTTTTTTTACTGTTTGTTTATTTTTGAGAGAGGGAGAGAGACAGAGTCCAAGCAGAGGAGGCAGAGAGAGAGACAAACACACACAGAACCCAAATCAGGCTCCAGGTTCTGAGCTGTCAGCACAGAGCCCGATGTGGGGCTTGAACTCACAAATCGTGAGATCATCACCTGAGTTGAAGTTGGACGCTTAGCTGACTGAACCACCAAGGAGCCCCTGTTTGGTGGAGACTTTAGAGGTTTCTACATATAGTATCATGTCATCTACAAATAATGAAAGTTTACTTCCTCCTTTCCAATTTGGATGTCTCTTATTTCTTTTTCTTGTCTGATTGCTATGGTTAGGATTTCCAGTACTATGTTGAATGAAAGTGGTGAGAGTGGACATCCTTGTCCTGTTCCTGGTCTTTGAGGGACTAAAAGCTTTCAGCTTTTCCCCACTGAGCGTGCTGCGAGCCGTGGGCTTGTCGTATGTGGCCTTTATTATGTTGAGGTACGTTCCCTCTATGCTCACTTTGTTGAGAGTTTTTATCATAAGTGGATGTTGAATTTAGTCAAATGCTTTTTCTGCATCTTTTGAAATGATTGTATGATTTTCATTCCTCATTTTGTTAACGTGGTGTCCACATGGGTTGACATGTGAATACTATTATGTTTTTGAACAAACTCTTATCTGTTAGATCAGTGAAGGATAAGGAAAAGAAAAGTTTTAATTTGCCCTTATTCATTCATTCATTTTCTGGCATGTTTCCTTTCCTTAACTCAAGTCTGAGACATGCAGTTCTTTCTGTTGCTTTCCTATATTTATGCAGGAGCCTGTGTGCGGGTCTTGGGGTCTCCTGTGGAGCCTGCTGAGGGGGGCGCTTAGCCAAGGACCTGACCACGATCGCAGGGGATGCTGTGCACAGGTAAGAGGCCAGGTGCTATGGGGAGGGGAGGGCATGGCTTTGCCCCTTGCCCATGCACCCAGGGGTGGGGGGTGAGCAAGCCCCATCCCCTGCTTTGTCACTGCCCAGAGATGCTTGGGTGCTAGGTGGCACTCAGTGGACCAGCAGGAAGACCTCTCCCTCTGCGGGGGCAGCCCCCCGGGCACTGCAGGAGGGGGTCCCGGGGCAGGACCCGATGTCACGGATTCTAGACCCCTTGTGCAGTGGGAGCTAGGGTGTGGTTCCCGCTGTCAGGGAGCCAAGATCCCAGGCTGGAGCTTTCTTCTGCCCATGCCAGGGCCCTGGCCAGCTCAGAGCCTGACGTGGCGGGGGAGCTCGGTCAGTATCCGCCTAGCTAGGACAGTAACCATCACCTGTCACCGTCGCCTGTCAGGCTGCACGCTCTGGGGGATCGGCTCCTCCTCTGACCTCTGGGCAGAACCAGCCAGACCGCCCCGGGTCACCCGTGACCTGCACATGCCTTGGCTGCTCCTCCCACACCCTGAATCGTGCCGAGGGCTCATTCCGCCTTCCTGTGGGTACATGTAGTCACGGTGGGAGATCCTGGGTTTTACCACCTGTTTTCCCCAGAGGTGGCCACCAGGCGTGGCTAATGACACAGGTGCAAGAGCCATGCTGGAGGGAAGAATCAGAGCAGATGGCTCAGAAATGTTCTCCCAGACGGCACTTCCTCTGCAGGGAGCAGGGATGGGCGGGGCGTTAGGAAGGAAGCGGGGGCTGGAGGGTTGGGCGTGAGGCCAGGGCCCAGGACGTGGCCACTGGCTTCCACTTGGAGTCCCCGCGTGCCACCAGCAGAGATGGACGCCGGACAAGTTCTGCAGCAGGTGCCGAGGGGGCCTCACGACCAGGGCCTCATGACCCTGTGCCTTGAGGGCCACTGGGCTACCGGAACATTCTGTCTGCAGGAAGCCTCGCCCCTGCATTGCTCAGGTCCATACGCTGGGGGCTGGTCCGCCGTCCCTGGGACAGAGCACTGCTTTTGGTTCTGTGTCTGTGTCTGTGTGTCTGTCTCCCTCTCACCTGGGTGAGGGAGACAAGTTCTGGAATGTTCCACCCTGTCTTGCCCACAGGTCAAGAACCTTTGTGGGGTGCTGCTAACCAAAGGGATATCCGCCAAGTGGAGGGTGGAGACCGTCCTCAGGGCTGCAGCTCTGGGAACAGGGTGTGGGAGCCGTCCACACCGCAGCCACGAGCAGCCCTCAAAGCCCCCCGTCTGGGCGGGAACAGGCTCGTCGTGTACACCCCGGGCTCCATGGAGGACGTGCCTGGGACGTGGACGGCCACCTTACGGGGCCTGTTGGCTCTATCGGGGCGCAGGGTGTTCCTCCCCAGGTCAGCATCCAGAGGTCACCTGGGGCGGAGGGGGTCATTGCTCTGATGGTGGTGGCGGCATCCAGCCCCTTGCGCCCTCTGTCTGTGGTTCTGGGGCTGGAGACTGGATCCAGGTGCAGGCACTGGGTGGGGGTGGTGGCTCCTCCTGGGCAGGGTCCTCGGGCTCCTGGCCTCACCCTCGGCCTCCTTTTGTGGGAGGAGCAAGTGACACGCCGTTGTCCGCTCAGCCCTCCTGCCTGGGGGCTGCGGGTTCAGGGGCATCTGGTGGGTGTCTGTGGGTCGGGAGTGGCTGCCCCTCCCACCTGCTGCCTGGCCCGTGGTGGCCCCTGTCCTTCCGCTGCTGGCTGACAGGACCCCCGGCTGCTGTCAGGGAGCCGGACTTGGTCACAGCACCCAACCCCCAGCTCTGGCCAGAGGCGGCCACCCTCACATCGTGGTGGTCACCGCAGCGTCCTCCGGGCCTTCCCGGGACCACGGTCAGCTGGTGGTGCGTCCCCAGCAGGCCCAGAGGTGGGACCGCTGGTCCACCCAGGGGCCTCGCCCTCTCCTGGACCCGCAGGCTCGGTGGGGTGCGGGCCTTTCCGCTCCCAGCACGCGTGTTCTCGCATGGAGAGGCACCAGGCCACTTGCCCTGGTCCCACGTCACCAGGAGGCTGGAGGGACGCGGCTCTTACAAGTGGGGTCTTCTGTGCCGTCTTCACAGGGGCCGCTAGCCCACAGGGTCCCGAGGAGTCTGGGCTGGTAATCTCGTGCAGGCGTGCCCGTCCCCGTACCGCAGCCTGGCCGTGGCCTGCAGGGTTCGAGGGCTGCTCCCCCACCCAGCCCCGGTCAAGGGCTTCAGAGAAGTGTCCTTCTTTCTCCCTTTGGTTGCTAGCTGTGGTTGGGCCTGAGCTGGGGTGTTTGCCGGAACAGAATGATGCCCATCCAGGAGGCTCTGATCGCACCTTCCCCCAGATCACTCCCCGGGTCGCCAGGAGCCGTCGATGTCCATGTCCCTGTGGCCCCTGATTTTTCTCCAAATGTGGAGCGGTTCCTGTTCTGCAAACTTCCCACCAGTCAGTGTGGACGGAGATGCATTTACTTATGAATGAAATCAGAGCAGGCGTATTAATAACTCATGAGCTCATTTTTCTAAGAATTTGATGGAAGAATTCGTTGGTATTAAAAATGCTGTGATTTTTAATCGTTATTGCTTGTTATTTTAAAGCAGAACGCATTTTAGATAGCTCAACAAACTGTCTAATTAACCACTTTGTTTACATAAACAACAGGCCTTGAAAATGGGAGGGGCCTCTCCTCCAGAGTTATTGGGAACGGCGGAAGGTTCTGGAAGACGCGTCTATTAAGGAGGTCACTTCTGCTTGGCAACAAACCGGACCACGAGGCTGGATCAGGTTCGGTGTGAATGTCCACACTGGGCGGCCACGAGACTGGGTCAGGCTGGGGGTGGGTGTCCACACGGGGCAGCTGGGCCGGCACACTGACCTCCCATGGATGCTGTCGCTCTGGTCTGGGAGAAATCCCACAGCAGCTCAGTGGACCCCGACCACCACGGCAGCCACGGGTGTGAGCCACTGCCTGCCGGCCGTCTCTTCCGCTCCGCACTGGGGCTTCCTGCCCCTTCAGGGGATTTTGGGGTCCGGGAGGAGGTGAGACGCTGCCTTGTGTAGAGTCTGCTGTCCCTTGTTGGGGGGACGCTGGGATTCCCTGAAAGGCGCTGTCCCATGTCCCCTGTGGTCTGGGGGAGCGGCTCCCCACCGCCTGTCCGGGCCTGAGTGCGTGGGTCGGGGCTCCCCCTCGCCGGCCCCCCTCCCTGGTCTCCGGGCCGAGAACGAGCTGTGGAGACAGGGCCCGGTGTGCCTTGGGCACCGTGTCACCTCAGCGAGGGCCTCAGGGTCCTAACTGCGAGGTCAGTGCTGGGCGGGAGGACGTGTGTTAGATCCGCCAGAAGTGGCCCGTGCCTTTCTTCCTCCTTCCTGCTCTCGGATCCCAAACCTGTCCCAGGTTCAACAGTGGCCTCAATCGGAATGGTGGCATCGCAGGACCTCAGGGTGACAGTGTAGGGAGATGGGGTCTTTATGGGGGGGATGTAGGTGAAATGAGGTCATAGGCGACCCTGATCCAATGTGATGGGTGTCCCTATGAGAAGAGGAGGTCAGGGCACACACACAGAGGGACGACCCCGTGAGGACACAGGAGGGACGGTGTCTACACTGCAGAGCCCCCCACACACCTGGATCTCGGCCTCTGGCCTCCAGAACCGCGAGAGGAGGGAGGTCTGTCATCGAAAGTGCCGCAGTGCTTTGTCACGGGGGCCCCAGTGAAGGAACACACACCGGTCCCTGCTGTCCCCCAAGCAGCACCCAGCATCCCGCCAGGAGGTCAGTGACCCCACAGCTTTGGTGGGGGGCTGGGACGGCGGCCTGAGGCACAGGCCCGGGTGCTGCACAGAAATAGGGTCGATTCAAACAGGCGCTGGGCCTCCCCTCTTCCGCTCCCTCGCTCGGCTTCCGGTCTCCATCCTCCTCGTGGGCACAGCCTGTTGTGCGCAGAAAGATCCGGAACGGAAAGGGCTTTCCGCTGGGGACGGGTCTGTCAGACTGGACGGGCATGTCAGCTCAGAGTCCCCGATTCCCGGGGTCCCGAGACCTGGAAAGGTCCAGCGGGTGTGGGCATCGGGTTGTGGGCATTGAGGAGAGGCCGGGGGCCTCTGCGGGGCTGGGGCCGCAGTGATTCGACTGAGATGCTGAGCATCAGGGGCTGCGGGGCCTCTCACGTCTGTCAGGTGGGGCCATGCGGGTGGCCGTGTGTCTATTGCACGTGTCCCTTCCGAGGCCTGTGAGCGCCGGGTGTGGGCATCCCAGCCCCCGGGCCGGGAGAGAAGCCCACGGAGCCGACGTGGGTCCCACGGAAGGACCGCGGGGACACAGTGCATCACCCACAGGAAGCCCAGTGGGGACTCATGGGGCCAGAGAGCAGACCTGATTCCTGCTGATTGACTTCGCCTCGAAAGGGAATTTAACAATGAAAAGTTAATTCCTCCTTGAAGCTTTGATAAGGGGAGAGGGCTCACATCCACGGCCCCCCCGGCCCCGGGGCACAGGGAGGACTGACCACGTGCCCCGAGGGCCAGCTCCTTGGGGGGCCCGGTGGAGCCTGGGGGGCAGGAGGAACCCCGCCCACGTGGCCCCATGTCCCCTTCCCCAGGTGTTCCTGTGGGACCCGCCAGCCGCCCTGCCCAGGGCGCAGTGGGACTTTTCTGACTGTCTGCCCTCTGCCTCCCCCAGGAGATGAGCCCCTCGCGGCTCAGTGTCAGTGACTCCGGGCCAGCTCAGGTGTGGCCAGGGTTGGGGCGGGGGCGTCCGGCTGTGGGGGCGGAGGGTGAGTGGCCCACGCGGTGTATGGGGTCTGGGGTGGGAGGTTCCCATGGATGCCCCTTCCTCCAAGGCTGGAGGCAGAGCCCAGAACTGGGGGGGGTGGTCCGGGGGCCGGGAGGCCACAGAGGGTGTGCGGGTCTGATGGCAGTGTCTCACAGGGCAGGTGTCTGATGGAGGAGGGGGGCAGATACGCGTCCGTGTGCCACAGCGCAGGGGTGGGGTGAGGGGGACGTGGCCTCCTTGGCAGAATGTAAGGTGGGCATGTGGCGCCTTGCAGACCACAGACCAAGGGCTCCAGCGACACGGTGGGCCTTTGCGGGAAGGGAGGGAACAGGGAGCCCTGCGGGGGAGGGGTGTCGCGCCTTAACCACGAAGGTGCCGGCCGCGGCTGCCCCCCAAGGTCTCCTGCGCGCCACGGTCAACAGAGGGCTGCCCGTCCCCTGAGCTGCGAGGGTGGGGGGGGGGGACACCCAACAAGCAGGTGGCGGGCGGGGGGACAGTGAGTGCAGCCCCTCCCCTGGGGCTACCGAGGGCCCCGCGGGCTGATGGCTCCAGTGAGATTCCTGTAGCAGGCGGGCCCTGGAGGCGCGTCGGGGTTTCCGGGCTTCTCTTCCCTGTTCTTTAGGGCAGCACGTCCCCTCCCCCGACAGAACCCCCGGGGCCTGCCTGGCGGAGCCTGTCTGTGGGTCTTGTTCGTGGGGCCCGTCTGTGGGGCCTCCCGGGGCCCAGGCTATTGAAGTTCTCGCCCCAGACGCTCACACAGGGCACCCTTGTGCTGCGTTCCTTAGGGTCTCCGCCCCGTCACCGCCTGGATTTCCTGCAGGCCCAGGGTCCCCTTAGCTGTCTGCACGTGGGCTGGAGTCTGCGCACTCGCTCTTGGGGCGATTTCCTCACGCCGTGCGGCCAGGCTGTGCCACTGTGTCCTGCTCGGAGACCCCCTGTGGCCGCCCCACTCCCCGGCCCGTGCCCGGTGGCTCCTGGGGCCAGCTGTCTCTGCCTCAGAGGGTGTCCTCGAGGGAGGGGCCCGTCAGCATGGCAGACGGGGACCACGAGCGTCCACGTTTGTGGGCAGGCCCCCTTCCTACATCAGTTCTCAAAACGCGGCGTCTGTGTGTGAAATGGGATCGGGGTCCGCAGGAAGGGTTCTGGTGGCACATTGGGCTCAGGGAGACGTGCATCTTCTCCTGGGCCTGCGGTCAGGGCTGCAGGGAGCAGGAGACGCACCTCGGGTGCCGCGTGCTGGGCTCTCAGGGTTCCCACCCTGCTGCTTTCTGCTCGGGACCGGCCGTCCCAGCCTCCGCAGCGGACCCGTCCAGATCTGAGCCTGGGACCCTCACGTGGCGCTCTTGGCCAGCGCGTTTCCCGTGGACCTCCTGGCGGGCGGCCTGGCACGGTGGTGTAGCCGTGTCCCCGCAGACGTCACCATGGAGCTTCGTGAGACGGTGGCCACGTGGCTCTGAGTGTTGGGGGGGTGGTGTCGGCAGTGAGGGCAGGTTACGGGCCCCCAGGAGCCTGGTTCCGTTTGTGAACAGGGTGTGGGCACCAAAGGGGACTTGGAAAGCGGTCCTCACGTGTCTCAGCCCATCGGGACGTCCGTAGCAAAGGCACCATGGACAGGGGCTCACACAGACGAGTTCATTCCCATCTTCTGGAGGCGGGGAACTCCCAGGACCACGGCGCCACAGACCCGCCATCGGGTGAGGCCACCTCCTCGCCGTGTCCTCCGGAGGTGGAAGGGGACCGATTGTTTTGGGGGCCACAGAGGGGGACAGCACGTCAACATACACATTTGGGGAGGGGGGGGTGGGCGCTCAGAGCACAGCAGTGCCCTTCACCCCCGGCCCCTTCGCTTCCCGGGTGGACTTCCAAGTCCTGGGGCGGCAGCTGAATTCCCACCAGGCCCGGGGGGTGGGTCAGCGGGGCCAGAGCAGCGGGAGCTCAGTCCTCGCAGGCGCTGAAATCCGGCAGGAGCACACGGGACCCCACCTCGGGGACCCTTCCGCTTTCGAATGTTCCACCGGCCAAGTGCTGGCCAGGAGGTTAGCAGTGTCACCGGGCTGAGGATATTTTTAGTTGATAGACCTCAACTTTGACTTGTCCCTGATTTGAAAACATGCTTTTGTTGTAAAACTGAAAAAAAAAAAAAAGCTTGTTAGAGAGGGGCTGGAAAACACTGAAAGACACTAAGAAGAAAATTAAAAATAAATCATCCATAGCTTGACTGCGCAGAGCTCATTCCTGTTAATTTTTTTGGTGTGTTTCCTACCAAAGTTATGTCTTTGTAAGGTTGTCGTATCGAGAGCACAGGGGTCCCGTCCCACACCCACCCTGTCCTTAAAATAGAATGGTGGATTCCTAATTAAGAGCTTCTTTCGTTATCACGAGTAATAAGCTGTAGCCAGGTCTGCATGTGTGGATTGCGAATTCTCTTCTTTTCTTCTCTTTTTGTATCGAATTATTGATGCCACGAATACAAGTGAATCTCTGATTCTTCTGCTGACTCCCAATTAGAATAAAACAGAGACATTTAACTGCTGTGCGTTGGAAGTCTGGCCTTTGAAGAGCAGGAGGGTGGGGCCCGTGAGCCCCTTGGTGACCTCAGGACCGGGGAGACGCGGGGGCGCCCCGAGGGCGGGTCTGGTTGGTGCCCGGTGGTAGCCCCTGGGAAAAGCTGAGTTAATTGGTTAAGTGGGGGCCGGCTCCCTGGAGCCTCGTGCTTCTGAGACAGCCAGGCGATGGGTGAGGCCCAGCCGGCCGGTCAGCTCGAGACCGCTTGCCCGACACCCCCCGTCCATGGGGCCCCGGGAGCCTGCCCAGCGCAAGCTTCGGGGCGCCCGGCAACGTGAGTGCCTCTAGACCTGGCGCGCTCGGGCGTTGTGGGGAGAGCGTGCCCACCGGGAGGCCCTTCACCGAGGCAGCCCCCGCCCCCCGTCCCATGTCCCCCTTCTGGCGGAGCAGAGAATCCCTCACCTCTGCAGGATCGCTGCTTCCGCGGCCCCTCCTGGCCACGAGGCCCGGCCGGCCGGTGGGCACCACCCTGGGAACTTCAGGGGCCTGTTGGCGAGCAGGGCAGCCGCACGCGGTCCAACGGTAGCATGACTGAGATGTAAACTGTCCTGTGACCCCACTCCCTCCCCCAGGTCATTGTGGGTGCCCTGCTGCCGCTGATGAGTGGGCCTCCCAGGATAATGCAGTTTTAGTCAACAGCAGGATTGTTAAATATATGAAATTCTTTTTTTAAATAAAAACGTTTATGAGAGAGAGAGAGAGAGAAAAGGAATGGGAGTGGGGAAGGGGCAGAGAGAGGGAGACACAGAATCGGAAGAAGGCTCCAGGCTCTGAGCCGTCAGCACAGAGCCCGACGCGGGGCTCGAACCCACGGACCACGAGATCATGACCTGAGCCAAAGTTGGACGCCACCCGGGTGCCCATAAATATATATGATTCTGAGCTAGTGTTACAAGGTCAAGAAAAACTTGCAACGCACCTGGTTAGTCCAGGGGAGGTGAGAGGGCGGGGCCATGAACAGTCCGGAGTGAACACACACGCTCTGGTCCGTGGGGGTGGGGGCAGGGCGGGGGGCCCAGGGCCGGGCTGGCGGGCATCTCTCACACAGACGAAAACACATAAGCCACGAAAGAAAAAAAAAATCAATGACTTGTACTTGGTCCAAATTAAAAACATTCCCTATTTGAAAGTTACCATCGAGGGGCCCCCCGGGGGGCTCAGTCCGTTAAGCGTCCGACTCTTTGGGCTCAGGTCATGGGCTCATGGTTTCATGAGTCTGAGCCCCACATCGGGCTCTGTGCTGACCGCATGGAAACTGCTCGGGATTCTCTCTCTCTCTCTCCGGCCCTCCCCCATTTTCTCTCTCTCTCTCAAAACAAATAAAAAACTCAAGAGAAAGTTACCATCAAGAAAAGGACAAAGCGAGCCACAAAGTAGCGGCAGACGGTCATCCGTACATCTCGGGAAAGACTTTTGTCCAGAATAGGAAGAACGGGTCTAACTCAAACATGGCAGTTTTAAAGGCAAGATCGAAACGTGTGAACAGACACTTCACAAGAGACCGTGGTAACTGCTGGTGTGCACAAGAAGAGAGGAGACCCATGTCCCACAGGGCTCAGCTCGCGCTCCAGTGCTCACGTGGGCGCCGTGCGTTTCTCTTCTGAACGGGGAGCGTGCGGCCCAACAGGCAACCACTCAGAATGGAGCGTGGGCCGCAGGCTCTCTGCAAACACGCTGAGCGAGAGAGGCAGACGCAGAGGGCGTCCTGTCACGTCTGTTTGTCTTAAAATCCCACGACGGTGACAGAGCTGGCCCGTGGCCGGCTGGCGTCACGGGATGGGCTCAGGAGATGCGGGTACGGGGGGGGGGGGCACATCCGGCAAACCCATGAAATGGTACTCTTAAAATGGGTGAATTTTATTTTTTATCAGCACATCTCAACAAAGTGGGATTCAAACGACCTGGAACTCATGAGAAGGGATCGACAAATGCGTGCACACACACGCGCACAGGCTGCGTACATCGCTACACAGGCACCCATGTGCGTGCGTTCACGCGTACGTGTGTTTTAAAGGGATGAATAAGCGTATCTTCGCACACTACGCGCGTTTATGTATTTAAGTGGAAAATCGTACATTTGGACTGATCGTTGACTGAGATCTATCGACGCTGCCAGTGAGAGTGCGGTCAGCCCTCCCTCACATCGTCCAGGCCCCGGCTCGGGTCAGTCACCCGGCAGGTGGGCCCCCCCGGGCAGGGAGACCCCAGCTTCCGTGCTCCGACACAGGAGACGAGGTCGGTGCGCTCTCACTCCCTTTCCCGGTCTCGGCGCCTTGCACATTGTCAAGTGCTGTCATCGTGAGCACGCATACACCGGGTCCAAGGATGTGGGTCCCGGCTTCGTGTCTACACCCCTGGAAGAAACCGCTGCTCGTGTGAAGCGTGGTTGTCTGAAATGACAAGACGGGCGTCCAGTGGCTCGGAATTCGCTCTTTGCCACGTGCCTTGTGTGCACTCTGCTCTGTCCCCCTCGGCTCCTGGCCTGAGCACATTTGTAAAACAAACCATTATCTCCCCAGGAAGAGGGCAAACCATCTGTCTGCCCAGCTTCCAGGAGCATCTCCTGAAAACCTCACGTGGGTCTAACGGTGCCAGCTACACACGGTTTACTTTTCTCGCGAGACGTGGAAAAGCTGAAGTCTTTCTGACAGACTCTGACCTTAGTGAGAGCAGGAAGAGTGGGATTCCCCCCGGGGTTGAGCCTGCGGGTGGCTGTTGTCATTTGGGGAAACACTCGCTCACCTTCCTGAGCGCCGGGGGACCAGGGACCCCGTGCAAGAGAGGTCTCGGCCCCTCGGGTCTCATCTCCTCGGGTCTCAGGTGCATGGCGTCAGCCCATTGGGTCTCACTCCCTGGGTCTCAGCTCCTCCGGCTGTGGCTGTCTGAGCATCAGCGCAGGTAACTCGAGAATCTACAGGGACCGGGACAGACTGAGTAGTGACTGGTCTATGTGTTCAGTAGCCCTTCCAAGGTGCTCTCCTCACAAAGTTACAGGGACTCGGAAATGCTGTGACACTGAGTTGTTAAGCTTAATATGTAAAGAGTTTTTTCTTTTTTTTTTAATGTTTCTGTGAAGGACTTTATTTTTTATTTATTCATTTTCTTAATTTTATTTTTTACTTTTTAAAATTTACATCCAAATTAGCATATAGTGAAACAATGATTTCAGGAGTAGGTTCCTTAGTGCCCCTTACCCATTTAGCCCATCCTCCCCCCACAACCCCTCCAGTAACCCTCTGTTTGTTCTCCATATTTATGAGTCTCTTATGCTTTGTCCCCCTCCCTGTTTTTATATTATTTTTGTTTCCCTTCCCTTATGTTCATCTGTTTTGTCTCTTAAAGTCTTCATAGGAGTGAAGTCATGTGATTTTTGTATTTCTCTGACTAATTTCACTTAGCGTAATACCCTCCAGTTCCATCCACGTAGTTGCAAATGGCAAGATTTCATTCTTTTTGATTGCCGAGTAATACTCCATTGTATATATACACCACATCTTCTTTATCCATTCATCCATTGATGGACATTTGGGCTCTTTCCATACTTTGGTTATTGTTGATAGTGCTGCTATAAACATGGGGGTGCATGTGGCCCTTTGAAACAGCACCCCTGTATCCTGTGGATAAATGCCTAGTAGTGCAACTGCTGGGTCGTAGGGTAGTTCTATTTTTAGTTTTTTGAGGAACCTCCCTATTATTTTCCAGAGTGGCTGCACCAGCTTGCATTCCCACCAACAACGCAAAAGAGATCCTCTTTGTCCGCATCCTCGCCAACATCTGTTGTTGCCTGAGTTGGTAATGTTAGCCATACTGACAGGTGTGAGGTGGTATCTCATTGTGGTTTTGATTTGTATTTCCCTGATGATGAGCATGTTTTCATGTGTCGGTTGGCCATCTGGATGTCTTCTTTGGAAAAGTGTCTATTCATATCTTCTGCCCATTTCTTCACTGGATTGTTTGTTTTTTGGGTGTTGAGTTTGATAAGTTCTTTATAGATTTTTGATACTAACCCTTTATCTGATATGTCATTTGCAAATATCTTCTCCCATTCCGTCGGTTGCCTTTTAGTTCTGCTGATTGTTTCCTTCACTGTACAGAAGGTTTTATCTTGATGAGGTCCCAGTAGTTCATTTTTGCTTTTATTTCCCTTGCCTCCGGAGACGTGTTGAGTAAGAAGTTGCTGTGGGCAAGATCAAAGAGGTTCTTGCCTGCTTTCTCCTCAAGGATTTTGATGGCTTCCTGTCTTACATTGAGGTCTTTCATCCATTTTGAGTTTATTTTTGTGTCTGTGTAAGAAAGTGGTCCAGGTTCATTTTTCTACATGTCGCTGTCCAGTTTTCCCAGCACCACTTGCTGAAGAGACTATCTTTATTCCATTGGATATTCTTTCCTGCTTTGTCAAAGATTAGTTGCCATACGTTTGTGGGTCCATTTCTGGGTTCTCTATTCTGTTCCATTGATCTGAATGTCTGTTCTTGTGCCAGTACCATACTGTCTTGATGATTACAGCTTTGTAGTATAGCTTGAAGTCTGGGATTGTGATGCCTCCTGCTTTGGTTTTCTTTTTGAAAATCACTTTGGTTATTCCAGGTCTTTTCTGGTTCCATATAAATTTCAGTATTATTTGTTCTAGCCCTATGAAGAGTGCTGGTGTTACTTTGATAGGGATTGCGTTGAATATGTAGATTGCTTTGGGTAGTATCGACATTTTAACAATATTTGTTCTTCCTATCCAGGACCGTGGAATCTTTTTCCATTTTTTTGTGTCTTCTTCAATTTCTTTCATAAGCTTTCTATAGTTTTCAGTGTATGGATTTTTCACCGTTTGGTTAGATTTATTCCTAGGTATTTTATGGTTTTTGGTGCAACTGTAAATGGGATTGATTTCTTGATTTCTCTTTCTGTCGCTTCATTGTTGGTGTATAGGAATGCAACCGATTTCTGTGCGTTGCTTTTATAATCTGCAACTTTCCTGAATTCATGAATCAATTCTAGCAGTTTTTTGGTGGAATCTTTTGGGTTTTCCATATAGAGTATCATGTCATCTGCAAAGAGTGAGTTTGACCTCCTCCTGGCCAATTTGGATGCCTTTTATTTCTTTGTGTTGTCTGATTGCAGAGGCTAAGACTTCCACTACTGTGTTGAATAACAGTGGCGAGAGTGGACATCCCCATCTTGTTCCTGATCGTAGGGGGAAAGCTCTCAGTTTTTCCCCATTGAGGATGATATTAGCGTTGGGTCGTTCCTATGTGGCTTTTATGATCTCGAGGTATGCTCCTTCTATCCCTGCTTTCTTGAGGGTTTTTATCAAGAAAGGATGCTGTATTTTGTTAAATGCTTTCTCTGCATCTATTGAAAGGATCATATGGTACTTGTCCTTTCTTTTACTGATGTGATGAATCACGTTAATTGTTTTGCGGATATTGAACCAGCCCTGCATCCCAGGTATAAACCCCACTTGGTCGTGATGAATAATTTTTTTAATGTATTGTTGGAGCTGGTTGGCTAATATCTTGTTGAGGATTTTTACATCCATGTTCCTCAGGGAAATCAGTCTATATTCTCCTTTTTAGTGGGGTCTCTGTCTGGTTTTGGAATCAAGGTCATGCTGGCTTCATAGAAAGAGTTTGGAAGTTTTCCTTCCATTTTTATTTTTGGGAACAGCTTCAAGAGAATAGGTGTTAACTCTTTAAATGTTTGGTAGAATTCCCCTGCAAAGCCATCGGGCCCTGGACTCTTGTTTTTTGGCAGATTTTTGATTACTAATTCAATTTCTTACCAGTTCAAATTTTCTATTTCTTCTTGTTTCAGTTTTGGTAGTGTATATGTTTCTAGGAATTTGTCCATTTCTTCCAGATTGCCCATTTTAATGGCATATAATTGCTCATAATATTCTCTTACTATTGTTTTTATTTCTGCTGTGTTGGTTGTGATCTCTCCTCTTTCATTCTTGATTTTATTTATTTGGGTCCTTTCCTTTTTCTTTTTGACCAAACTGGCTAGTGGTTTATTAATTTTGTTAATTCTTCAAAGAACCAGCTTCTGGTTTCATTGATCTGTTCTACTGGCTTTTTTTTGGTTTCGATAGAATTTCTGCTCTAATCTTTATTATTTCCTGTCTTCTACTGGTTTTGGGTTTTATTTGCTGTTCTTTTTCCAGCTCCTTAAGGCATAAGGTTAGGTTGTGTATCTGAGCTCTTTCTTCCTTCTTTAGGAAGGCCTGGATTGCTATATACTTTCCTCTTATGACCACCTTTGCTGCGTCCCAGAGGTTTTGGGTTGTGGTATTATCATCTTCATTGACTTCCATATACTTTTTAATTTCCTCTTTAAGGGCTTGGTTAGCCCATTCATTCCTTAGTAGGATGTTATTCAGTCTCCAAGTATTTGTTACATTTCCAAATTTTTTCTTGTGGTTGATTTCAAGTTTCATAGCATTGTGGTCTGAAAATATGCACGGTATGATCTCGATCTTTTTGTACTTACTTAGGGCTGATTTGTGTCCCAGTATGTGGTCTATTCTGGAGAACGTTCCATGTGCGCTGGAGAAGAATGTATATTCTGCTGCTTTAGGATGAAATGTTCTGAGTATATCTGTTAAGTCCATCTGGTCCCATGTGTCATTCAAAGCCATTGTTTCCTTGTTGATTTTTTGATTAGATGATCTGCCCATTGCTGTGAGCGGGGTGTTGAAGTCTCCTACAATTATGGTATTACTATCGATGAGTTTCTTTATGTTTGTGATTAATTGATTTATATATTTGAGTGCCCCCACATTTGGCCCCAAAATGTTTACAATTGTTAGGTAGGTCTTCTTGGTCTATAGACCCCTTGATTATGATATAATGCCTTTCTGCATCTCTTGATACAGTCTTTATTTTAAAGTCTAGATTGTCTGATATAAGTATGGCTACTCCAGCTTTCTTTTGTTGACCATTAGCATGATAGATGGTTCTCCATCCTCTTATTTTCAATCTGAACGTGTCTTTAGGTCTAAAGTGGGTCTCCTGTAAACAGCATATAGATGGATCTTGTTTCCTTATCCGTTCTGTTACCCTATGTCTTTTGATTGGGGCATTGAGTCCATTGACATTTAGAGTGAGTACTGAAAGATATGAGTTTATTGCCATTATGTTTCTTGTAGAGTTGGAGTTTCTGGTGGTGTCCTCTGGGCCTTTCTAATCTTTGTTGTTTTTGGTATGTATGTATGTAGGTATTTATTTATTTATTTATTTATTTATTTATTTATTTATTTTAATTTTTCATCTTTTCTCCCTTCAGAGAGTCCCCCTTAAAATTTCTTGCAGGGCTGGTTTAGTGGTCACAAACTCCTTCAATTTTTGTTTGTCTGGGAAACTTTTTCTCTGTCCTTCTATTTTGAATGACAGCCTTGCTGGATAAAGAATTCTTGGCTGCATATTTTTCTGATTCAGCACACTGAATATATCCTGCCACTCCTTTCTGGCCTGCCAAGTTTCTGTGGCTAGGTGTGCTGCAAACCTGATCTGTCTTCCCTTGTATGTTAGGGACTTTTATTCCCTTGCTGCTTTCATGATTGTCTCCTTGCCTGAGTATTTTGTGAATTTGACTATGATATGCCTTGTTGATGGTTGGTTTTTGTTGAATCTAATGGGGGTCCTCTGTGCTTCCTGGATTTTGATATCTGTGTCTTTCCCCAGGTTTCGGAAAGTTTTCTGCTATGATTTGCTCCCATAACGCTTCCACCCCTATTTCTCTCTCTTCCTCTTCTGGGACCCCCTATGATTCTGATGTTGTTCCTTTTTAATGAGTCACTGATTTCTCTAATTCTTAAGTCGTGCTCTTTTGCCTTAATCTCCCTCTTTTTTTTCTGCTTCGTTATTCTCTATAAGTTTGTCCTCTATATCAGTGATTCTCTGTTCTGCCTCATCCATCCTTGCTGGCGCTGCATCCATCCATGATTGCAGCTCAGTTATAGCATTTTTAATTTCATTTTGGCTATTTTTTACTTCTTTTATCTCTGTAGAAAGGGATTCTAATCTATTTTCGACTCCAGCTAGTATTCTTATTATCGTGATTCTAAATTCTGGTTCAGACATCTTGCTTGTATCTGTGTTGGTTAAATCCCTGGCTGTCGTTTCTTCATGCTCTTTCTTTTGGGGTGAATTCCTTTGTTTTGTCATTTTGAAGGGACAAAAGGAAATAATGAGGTAGAAAAATTGAAATTAAAAAATATTAAAATTAAAAATTAAATATTAAACACACACACACACACACACACACACACACACAAATCGAATAGGTGATGCTAGATCCTAGGTGTGTTTTGGTCTGGGTGTTGAAAGTGGTTTGACAGATTAGAGAAAAAAAGGTGGGGGGAAGGAAATCGTTTGAGAATTTGAAAAAATGAATACACTGAAGTAGACTAAAATGAAATGATGGGGGTAAAATAGAATTTGAAAAAAATATACACAAAAGTAAAGAATATAGTAGGAAAAAATTAAAGTATTTTTAATAGAAATTAAAAATAAATGAATTTTTTCATTTTCTGTATTTAAGAAAAAAGGAAAAAAACGAAAAAGAGAAAAAAAGATAAAAAAGAAATCGTTTGAAAATTTGACAAAGTGAATACACTGTAGTAGACTAAAATAAAATGATGGAAGTAGAATAGAATTTGAAAAAAATTCACATACCAGCAAAAAATATAGTAATAAAAATTAAATAAAAGTATTTTTAATAGAAATTGAAAGTAAAAATGAAGCTTTTCTCTTTCTGCATTCAAGAAAAAGAAAAGAAACGAAAAAGAGAAAAAAAGAAAAAGAAAAAGAAATTGTTTGAAAATTTTAAAAGGTGAGTACACTGAAGTAGACCAAAATAAAATGATGGAAGTAAAGTAGAATTTGAAAAAAATTACAGAAAAGTAAAAAATATAGTAATAAAAATTAAAGAAAGATATTTTTAATAAAAATTGAAAATAAAAATGAATTTTTTCTCTTTCTGTATTCAAGAAAAAGAAACGAATTGTAAAAGAGAAAAAGGAAAAAGAAAAAAAAAAGAAAATTGAACAGATGAACCTGCCAACAGAGTGAAGTAGGACTGAAATTGTTGCATTTTCCCCTAGAGGTCAGTCTATGTAGTGCTTTATATTCCATAAACTAAGCCCGCGGTGAGGTTTGTGTTCTGGAAGAGTGAAGTTGGCCCAGTTGGGCGGGGCTCGGTGTAACAGCTCCGCTCTCCCCTAGATGGCGCTGCCGGCCTCCTGGGGTGGATTGTTCCGGGCCTCGTAGGTACGTCTGCGCATGTGCGGGAGTGGTGAAACATGGCGCCACCCAGCCGCCCGGTCCGTTCTCCCGGATCAGCGGTCGCGCACCGGTCCTCCGTCTTCAGCTCTCGTCCGCTTCCCGCTTTTTCACTGTCCGTGACCAGGCCCCAGGCAGCACCTCTCCCCCGAGTTTTGTCTCAGACGCGGCTGTTTTTCCCGGCCTCTTCCTTCCGAAGGACTGCGGCCTTGAACCGCTCCGCCCCTCTGCGGGAGGGTCTCACCCAGCAATGGCAGAGTGAGCAATGGCCGAATGTCGGCTGCACCCAGGAACACTTGCTGGACCCTGCTGCTGCCGGTGCCCCGAGACTGCGGCCGGGTGCCAGCCCGCCCCAGAAAAAGTTCGCGAGACGGTGTAGCAGCAGCGTTTCAGGGATTATGGGAAATCACAACACATCTGGCACCAGGCTTCACCCTCAACGACCTTGTTCCGGCACCAGCGAATGTGGCCGCCTTCCGGGGTCTGCCGGGACCAGGCGGCTTCAACAGTCTCTACCAAATGTCCTTCCGGCAGTGGGACCGCTTCTCCCCGTGTGGCCCAAGAACCTCCCGGACCCCACTCTGCTCCTGGGGATTCGCCCTTCCCACCAGAGCACCGCCAGGTAGGGAGCTGCGGAGTTGCAGCCTTTGCGCTCCCCTTGTTTACAGTCTTAATGGAGTTTAAACCCTCTCCTTTCTCCTTTCTCCCTTTTTGGTTTAGTCCCCGCGGCTGTTTCCAATTTTCCACTTTCTCTCCAGCTGCTTTTGGGGAGGGGTGATTTTCCCGTCTTCTTCCCCCTCCCCAGTCTCCGTCCTCTCTCCTCCCTCAAAAGCGGTTCCCTACCTTTTGCGGCTTCTCGCTCCCCAAGTTCAGCTCTCCACGCCGCGTACCTGCTGAATTCTGTGGTTCGGGTTGTGCAGATCGTTGTGTTAATCCTCCAATCAGGTTTCTAGGTGTGTAGGACAGTTCAGTGTTGGTCTGGCTGGATTTCACGGACGCGAGACACACAAAAAACTTCCATGCTGTTCCGCCATCTTGGCTCCGTAAAGAGTTTTTTCAATCACGAAAGGGTGCACTCGAGAATATGGGGTGCACTTTGGAATATGGGGAGCACCCGGGAGTATTGGGGGCATTCCGGAGTCTGGAGTGCATTTAGGAGTGTGGGGACCACTCAGAAAAAGTGGTGCCCTTGGGAGTGTGGGGGTGGGGATCACTAGGGAGAATGGAGCACATTTGGGAGTATGGGGAGCACTCGGGGGTATGGGGAGCACTCCGGGGTGTGGAGCGTGTCTCTACTTGCCGGTTTGGTGACAAAGTCCATAGGTGGTGCAACGTCACTAGTGGAGGGAAGGGCAAAGGGATTTAACCTGCTTGACGCGGTAGGTTCACGCCAGGGAAGCCAGAAGCTCCCTGCTGAGCCAGCGTGGTAGGAAACGAACCGCTCAGGCGGAGGGCGGGCAGTGAGTTGTCCCCAGACCCGGAGCCGCCGCAGGAGGAGTCCCCTGGAGCGGCCGAGGGAGACGTGGACTCTGGAACTCGCAATCCCCGCCTGGGTCTCGTGCGTCGTCTCTGCCAGGAAGCCCTCCCTCCTGCTCCTCCGAGGTTATGGCCCAGGAGGACATGGCGGCCGGTGCCCGGCCCTCTCTCCCCCTCCGTCTGCCTGGAATTAACCCTGCCCCCCACCCAGCTGAACTTGCTACTGATCCTGCCCGGCAGAAAGGGCGGCTTGGTGGTCAGCCTCGGCCGGGCGTCGGGAGCGGAAACGCCGTGTCTGGGCCCTGCCGTGGACGCCCCTTATTTCTCTGCTTCCGCCTTGGTGACAGATGCCGGGTGAGTCCTGTGTGCAGTTACGCGGTCCCACTTCTGGTCCTGCACCTGGGACCCTACCTCTGGTCTCGTGTCCCCTCTGCGAGCCTGGTGCTTGTCTGGGCCGTGCCGCAGCAGCAAAGAAGCCGTTAGCAGCTGCTGGATCGACTGGGGATGTGACGGTCACCGGACGTGTCAGGGCTGACGAGGGGAGTGTGAGCCATGTACCAGGCAGGTGGTGGAGTCAGGGGAGGCTCCCTGGAGGAGGAGGGTGTGCACAGAGCGTGGAGGCGGGTGGCCGAGGGGCCTGGGGAGGCCACCAGCACTGAAGGGCTTGCCGGGGACACTGGTGCTTCAGGTCCCGAGCCGGGGCCTGGCCTTGGGTGGGACAGAGCGACGGGGATGGGCTGGGACCGTGTCGAATCTTCATTCATTGACACATTGCTGAGCTGTCTGAGGAATGCCTTTGACCAGGGGCCCTTAAAGTTCACAGGACGGGACGGGGAGCAGTGGGGGTCTGGGGACCTCGTCTCTTCGTGGAGCCTGGGGCTGAGCTCCAGTGCCGTCAGACGTGCAAATGCCACCATCAAGGTCTCCGTGGCACGTGGCCTCCCCCACGGCTCCTGGCTCTCCCAGAGGCCACGGCCAGTGTTGCGCCCGGGCCACGGGCACACTTCTCAACACAGCACGTGGGCCCAAGACGGCAATTCCAGCTAGAAAATCTGAGGACTCGAGTCTCCGATGCATCTGGGAATGATGACGAATCTCCCGTAAGGAATACCGTAAGGAAGTCCCTTTGCTCTCTAAATGGAGGGTGCCCAAAATCGTGGTCACTTGCAGAAAGTTTTAAAATTACATGATTCTCAGTTGTTGGCAATGAGTGTGCCGTGGGGCCCCGGCCGACCCGAGTCCGTGGACGTCCCCGGGCCGTGTGGATGTTGTGGACTAAGTGGTCTTTAGCCGCGATGCAGGAAGATTCCATTCCTGTGGGCCAGGCTGGGAGTCTGTCTTCCCTCTGGCCCCTGCCCCACGCCTGGCCCGTGGCCAGCGTGTCCCCTGTGCTTCCTTCCAGAGACCCCAGGTGCCCATGGGGCCTGCACAGCCCGGGCTCCTGGCCTTCCGGTGGACAGCCCTACACCTGCAGGGCCTGCACACGCCGCCCAAGGGGCAGGGAGGCAGGCGGCCTCTGCCTCCAGGGACTGAGCCTCACAGACGGGCGGCACCACCAGCGCGTTCAGATTTGCTGACGTAAAAAAGAAGAAAAGGTGGGCAGTCGCCAAGGGCGAAGTGGGGGCTGCAGCCCGGGGCCCCTTGCCGAGGGGCGTCCAGGAGGCCAGCTCCTCAGGGGGCATAGGGCTGATGGGAGGAGGTATTCTTCTGCCTGTGACCACAACTGCCCAGAAGGGACTCCAGGTGGCACGGGTGAGGGCGGTCCCAGGCAGGACTCGGAGACGCTCTGAGCCTTGGTTTGGGGAGGGGGTGAGCATGCCCCCTTGCCATAGTGGCTGTGCCCATGGACGCGACCTGCCCGGGAGGGGCCCGGCGTGACAGCCCCGGGCGGGGCGGGGCCCTTTCTGGCTGTGTGGTCTCGGCGACTGGGTGTGAATGAGTTGCTGGGTGTCTTGTGGCCGGTGGACCCCAGGAACCTCCAGGTTCACAGAAAGGGGGGTGGGGGGGAGAAACAAACCCGCGGGGGCCTGCCGTGTTCCGCGTGGACGGGACTTTACAGAACCCGAGAGCGAGCACTTTGGCCGCATCGCGATTCTGTGCCGTCGTAGCCGCACCGCAGGCCGACACCGCGTGCCAAGGCGCAGGCGAGCTCCCGCGTGGCCTTACTTGCGAAGGCGCAGCGGCAGCGGGGGCCCCGGACGCACTTTGCCGACTGTGCCCGGGTTGCAGGCGGGCTGAGTTCCCCCCAGGTCCTCCGGGCAGGCAGGGCCTTCCAGCCCCAGAAAGCAGCCAGCGAGGAGGCCCCCCGCTCCCCACCCCCACCGGGGACCGAGCCGTCGGACGTGCAGCTGCATCCATCCGGGCCAGCCGTGCCGCGTAACGAGCAGTCCCGATCCCAGGGCGGCTCCGGCAGGTGTCCAGGAGGTGGCTTTGATCTCTGTGCCCCCGGCCAACACGCAGGAGGGCAGGGGAGTGTCACGTCAGCAGGTCACAGCCCCGGCTGAGGGACACCCGTCCCTCTGCTCCTGTCTGTGAGCCGAGACCGTTCGCATGAACACACGAGCCCAGGAGGAGAGCGGGAGGGGGCAGCGCGGTGTCCCCACAGGAGCCCCACCGCGTGCTGATGGTGACACGGGCTCACGCTCGAGCTCCAGGACCCGCCCGAGAGACCCAGGCCTCCCTGGGAACCTTGTATGAGGAAACCAGCTCCGTTCGATTCAATCTGTGAGCGTCTGTGGGGCACCCAGTGCCCGCCGGTCGGTATGCAGGCGACTGGCCCCGGCCGGCCCCCGGGAGTGGACAGGTGGTCACAGGGCACATCCGTTCCAACACATGCCCCTTGGGTGGCTGTTTCTGTGGAAGTCCCCTCGGCAAGTGAATCCGCCACCAATGGAAGGGACCAGGCCACGCGCCCGCGGGGGCCTGCACAGCACCTGGAACAAGGTGTTGAGGCCAAGCGCGCATCTGACCGCTCTTAGAACGCACTGGCGGTGAGCCCGGAGCACGGTGGGGTCGTGCTGAGTCCCCCAACACGTTTGATGAAACGTGCGCTTAATTATGCTGAGAACGGTTCCCGTGTGAGGTACTTACCTCTTGTTGTTGCACACACCAGGGTCATCAGGAATCTATCCCTCAGGACCCCAGAGAGATCAGCGGGGACCGCGTCTGCAGTCAGGTTCCGTTACTGCCGCGTCGTCAATGAAAACACCGCCGGGAGCGACGGCGGGGCGGCGGCTTCCGGCTGAGGCCGGGTCTGGTTCTGGGGGTCGGGGCTGCGTGCCCTCGCTGTGCCTGGTTTTGGGTTTCCCGCGTGTATTCTCCTGGGGGCTCAGCTGCTGGCGGCCCCCCCCCCTCACAGCGGTGACCTGGGGACCCTGCCCAGCACGGCGAAGACTCGGAGGTCACGTGAGCAGCAGGACTGCCCCTGGTCTCCCCGGGGTCGCGGGGCCACCCTGATAACTGGGTGACTTCCCATGCGTTTGTACCCACCTCCTCCAGCGCTCCGGGCACCGCACAGCTGGACCGTCTGCACGGGCGCGGGCGCCTTGGACAAAGTGGCTGTGGTCTGGCGAGTGCCCGCCTCTCCCTGCCTCTCCGTTCCTGTTCGTAATTGTCCGTGTGTCTACTGTCTGTTTTCTGGCCCCGGGCGCGCCGGAAAGAGCAGGCACCGGGGATTTGGCCAGAAGATGAGGGGGCGGGAGCAGAGCGTTCGGATTGTGCAGTTGTTTGAACCGACGGTCCGTGCGTCTCGGTCCCGACTGCTGTTCTGCGTCTGGGAGGAACTCGGCCCCCGTCCCAGCCGTGGGGTCTGCGGGGGCTCAGGACTCCCTTCTGTCGCGTGAGGTCTGGGGCCGGAGTCAGAGGGATTCAGAGTGGGGCCTCGTGAGCGGCTGTGACCCACGGCCCCCCCCTGCTTGGGGCACGACGTGGGGGGTGTGGAGAGCCCCCCCCCCCGGTGGCTGAGACTCATGGGCCGCGTCGGGGGCACCGGGGCTCACCCGGCTCCTTCCCTGAGCGGAGCCAGGCTTTCGCTGGCAGCTCCCGTCGCCGAGGCGTCGGAGCCAAGACCGGCGTGGGGAGCGCTTGGCACGGGGGCTGGTCCCCGGTGCCCGCGTGCTCAAAACTGTCGCCGCACTGGGATGCGGGGCGCGAGGCCCGTTCCCGGCATCGGAGGCGGGGCGTGGGCCGCTCGGTGAGCGGCTCCCGCGGCACAGCGGTGCTGAAGGACCGGGTCCCGAGGTGTCCACACGACGTGCGGCTGGCCCCGCTCCTCCCCACCCTCGTCACTGGGTGTGCGCGGGGGCCGCGGTCGGTCGGGGCAGGAAGGTGGAGGGCGTTCCTGCCCGGTCCGGCTCACCTCGGGCTCCTGCCCCTCCTCTGGCCTCCGCGCTGGGCACCCCCCTCCTCTGTTCTCTGTGAGCCAAGCCCGCAGCCCCTCGGCCGTCCTTCAAGGATACGGGATTGTCACCTTGTCCAGCGGAGGACGTAGGTCCCCGAGGACAGAGCTGGCGGCCCACGCACCCGCTCACCACAGGCGCCACATGCAGAGGCTCTTCTGATGGCGGCCGCTCGGTGGTGGGGAGAGGGGTGCTCGGCGTCTCTGACTCGTGTTTCTGTGGCCGCCGGAGAGCCTTCTCACGCCCCTGGCTGTTTGGATTCCCTTTCCTGTCTTATTCTCGCTCGAAGACCTGGACTGTTTTTCCCGTTGGCGTCAGCCCTCTGCTGGGGACGGCGGGCCTCCTCTGTCCCGTGTTCTCACGTTTCCCCCGGGTCTTGGTTGGCTTGTGACGTGGTGCTGCCCTTCCCGTATCATTAAAGATCTCTTTCAATATATCCGTTTCCGCGATGGCGTTCTGTCTCCTTATTTAAGAAGCAGGTGTAAGTACTCTCTTAAGTTTGGGGGTGAGGCCCTTGGTTTATTGGTTGTTTCAGATTTTACTCCGCTCAGTTCGTTTTTGTGTAGGGTGTGAGCTTTGCCCGCCCTGCTTGTGGGCTCAGGAAGGGGGCCTGCTGCACACCTCACGGGCCGCGGCCCCCCTCGCTCCTCAGGGCCACGCCCCCGGCCCCGGGTCTGCACCGCCTTAGGGCTTGTCTTCGTGCCCGTTTGAGATGCCCGTGGGGCATCGATGGAATGTCGGCACCCCAGACACGCCAGTATCTGGGGCCGGGCCCCCCCGGTCCCTTTGGAAATCAAAGTGTGTTGACACGTCGCGAATTTCGACAGGCCTGCCGCCCTTGTGCCCGCTGGAGGCCAGTTCACTTGACCCTTCCGGAAGAAACTCCCCCCAGAACGGAAGCACCCGGTCACACAAGCGTCCGCCGGGCGTCTTGCCACGGACGCCCCGTCCACTGGGCCACGAAGCGGCACCTGTGGCCAGTTACCAGGTCTCAAACACGGTCGCTCCTGTGACTCGCATTTGCTGAAACGTGTTTTCAGCCCTGGCGGGAGTGTCCAGCTGCGGGGTCCTTGTATCAGTCGGGTTCTCTGGAGAACAGAGACGAGTCGGCTCTGCGATGCTGGAGGCTGAGAAGTGCCAGGGGCCCCGGGGGGTCAGCACAGGGGGTTCCAGCTGAGCTCCAGGCAGGGCGAGATCGATGTCCCAGCTGGAAGATGGGCCGTGAGCCCGGGTCCCTCACTTCTCTGTGTTGTGTTCAGGACTCCAGGGGCTGGACACCTACTCTCCTTAGCGCACCATCCAGTGTTCCTCTATCCGGAGCCCCAGACACGCCAGGACGGTGATTTTAGATCCTGCGACTTTGCTGAATTCGGGGGTCTGTTCTTGGTAGTTTTTTGCTGGACTCTTTTGGGTTTTCCATATAGAGTATCATGTCGTCTGCAAAGAGTGAAAGTCTGACCTCCTCCTGGCCGATTTGGATGCCTTTTATTTCTTTGTGTTGTCTGATTGCCGAGGCTGAGACTTCCAATACTCTGTTGAATAACGGTGGCGAGAGTGGACATCCCTGTCGTGTTCCTGACCTGAGGGGGAAGGCTCTCCATTTTTCCCCATTGAGGATGATATTAGCGTTGGGTCGTTCATATATGGCTTTTATGATTTCAAGGTATGATCCTTCTATCTGTACTTTCTTGAGGGTTTTTATCAAGAAAGGATGCTGTGTTTTGTCAAATGCTTTCTCTGCATCCATTGAGAGGATCACGTGGTTCGTATCCTTTATTTTATTGATGTGGTGAATGACCCAGGACAGAGCATTAACCACCCTGATACACAAAGTCCGCCCTCCAGGTGCACACGTCCCCTCCTGCTCCCTGGATGGTCACCGCTGTTGTGGGGCGGCACGTCCACACGCCCACCGTTGGGGTCTCGCGCACGCACGGAGCTCAAAGAATGGTCCTGTAGACCTGCAGTCCCAACAGCCCTAGCTACTCAGCGCCCTCATCGGTGATTCTTGACCTGCAGGGAAGAGCCTTGGACCCAGGACGCGGCCCAGGGTCGCGTCCCAATCCGCACACGTTACTTGGCAAATGTGCAGACTTTGCAACCACCCGCACGGTGGCACTGGTGAAGTATGACTGTCTGGTCGGAGACACGGGTCCTGTGGACGTTATCTCGTTCTCATCGATGGATGAGGAGGATTCCAACCTACAGACTCTTTCTCCTCTGTGTTCGTTACAGCACACGAGCCCTGTATTTAATCCTACCGTTGGCAAGGGATGGGACGTGCCGGAGGGTAGGCTGTGCCTGGCGGTCACCGCTCCACATGGCCGTCATTCACTCAGAATCAGGACGCCACACCGCTTACGACAGGGCGGGGGGCTGTTCCTCCGCCACCAGCCAAGCGGGCACCACGATGGTCAAAGCCCGGCTGTGCCCCGGACGGGCTCGGAATGGGATAGAGAGGGAAGAAGGCTGCGTTCTCAGACGCTTCCTTCCGAAGACGCGGTCTCCTCCGGGACTGCGCGGGGGGACTCCAGGGGTCCCCACAAAGGCCTCGCTGGTTTTCTGGTCCTGCTGGAGCTTCTTTTCACACCTGCCTCTGTCAAGCCCTGCTATTCATCGGAGACGTGGCGGTGCCACAGGATGTCACACCGCCACTCGGTGTGTGGCCCACAGGTTAGTCATTTGCTGCACACGAGACCGGGAATCTTGTCCGTGCAGAAGCGACCTCACCGGGAGGCGGGACTTTCAGGGGGAGCCCCCACCCCCACCCCACACACCAGATCTGCCTCCTTCCGCGTGGCTGCCTCCGGGCTGCGCGGCTGACAGGTGTGTCGTGGGCAGGACGGGCCAGTGATTTCGCAGGTGCCGACCCTGCCAGGCCGGCCAGGCTCTCAGACGCCCGCACACAGATGACCCTGAGCCCCACGGGGTTCCCCACGGATCGCAGATCAAAAGCGGAATTATCATCACTGTTTTACTTCAGGTAGAGATTTAAGAGCCTTCGGTGCGGTTTGTTGGGCCTTTAGGCTCTCGTTTTCTACGAGAACGTCCTGCCGTTCCCGACCACACGGAATAGAAAAGACCTTCACACGAGGAAAAGCCTTCTGACAATAAAATGTATCCGGGAGTTGATCCACAGTGCAGTGAGGTGGCCTCGAGGTGACCCAGCGAGCACACGTACACACGATGTGTGTCACGTTTGATGAAACAGAAACGCGCTGACAAGGTGCGTCCTTGTGGGAACACGCCAGCCTCTCCCCTCCCTCCCTGGAGGCTGTGCCCACCTCACATTCACGGGCAATGCTTCTGTGTTGGTTTCTTTTTTCCGGGTCCCTGTGGCATCTACCAAACGCTCCACGTCTCACTGCCTCCTGTGGACCAGTGGCTCCTGCGAGCGCCTTGTTCACCTGGGTGATGATGGAGGTGGGACTGGTTTCAGACACTGCCCTGCGCGGAAACGCTGGGTGTCCTGATGGCGAACGGACCACGGATGGAGGAGGACAGCCTTGTTCAGGTCCCCGTGACTGCGCTCGCAGGAGGGGCTGGGTGCCGGCGGGCGTGAGTACCCACCCGGCCACGCTGTCCCGGACAGCGGATGCCCTCTCACTGTTCACGCTCCAGGGCGGCTGCCGTGACCAGTTCGTGGCCGTGGCAGCCTTGGCACCTGGAAGTCCTCGCAGCTGGAGAGTGGAGACCCGGCAGGGTTTCCCCGTGCCCACATGTCCCTGTCGAAGGGCTGAGGAGAGTCTGGCTTCTGGATGCTGCTGTCTGCAGCTCGGAGGAGAGTTCCTGGCCCACTTTGCTCCAGAAGGAGAACGGCGTATTTCACATTCACGTAACTCCTAATTTGACGTTACAGGTCAAGATTTCTCATAATAATGACGTGGGAAACCACATAATAGACTAAACTCCTAAGCCTTAAATAAATGCAGAGAGAGCCTTAACTCTCGAGGACTCATGAAACAAATCGCAAATCACGAGTGTCTATTGGATGTGGGTACAAACTAAAGATCGACTCCCGTCCCGCCCGGAACCATCGAACTCTGAAAACACTTCCAACACCCGGGCTGCCTCTGCGGGGGCTCTCATTCCAGAAGCATCCACGTCCTCAGTTCTGCGTTCATCCCTCCCTTGCTGCTCTTTGCTTGTGAGACAGACGGTGGACAGACGGCAGGAGCATGGTGGCCGATGGACGGATGGATAATAAATGGGGGATGGGCAGATAGGTAGACGGCAGGTAGGTTAGGACAGGTGCATGCCCTGCTTAGCTGTGCCTCGTTTCAATCACAGTGTTTAGGTTCTTCCGTGGCCCGCTCTTCCGTGGCCTGCTCTTCTGTGGTCTCCTCTTCACTCAGCGGTGGCTCTGGGACCCCCACCTCGAGGGTGTGACCACAGCGGTCAGTGCGGAGCGTGGATGACAAGGGCCATTGAGCCTGGAAGGCATAACCAGTTCCAGGCTCTCCAGTCGCCGCTGGGTTATTTTATTCCAATTGGTTTACAGTAGTTTTAAATAAAAAAACAAAACCCCTGCAGTTTTCTGCCCAAAGATGATGGGTCGATGCTCGTCACCCTCCGCCTCCTCCTCTGCGTGTGATTTCTGATAAAGGGCTGCGTGCTGGCTGTCACTTTTATTCTTACGTTCGGACTCTCTCACGGGGTCAGGGTGGCCGTGAGCAAGTGCCCGGCTGTCCATTCTGCGAAGGGTCCCGCCTCTGCCATCTGACTGCATGTGGGGCTCATCTGGTGGCTGAGAGAATGGAGTCCTCCCATCAGGCCCGAGGACAATGTGGGCAGAAGGGAACCTCCTGGAGCCTCTGGTGGGCGTTAGGCCGGGAGTTTCTCTCTCACAAGGAGATCAAGGCCGTAGGCCTGTGGTGTGGACAGGCAGTCGCGAGGCAAGAGGGGTTTTCTGGATCCACTGTGTCGGGAACCTGAGTGCCTGGTACCTGAGGTGAGGTCAACGGAGCCACAGAGGGAGGGGAGGAAGCTGTCAAGCCGTGTCCAGCCGTGTAGACGCCCAGCACCGGGCAGCGCGTGGGGTCTGGTTCCTAGTCGGGGACTCAGGCCCCGCAGGGCCACACGCTGCTGTGGAGCTCGGGCCATGGTGCCTCGCAGCAGGGTTTCTGCACACGGAGCCCTGATGGCAGGACCCGGGGCGTCTCCATGCTGCGAATCTGCCCCAGCGGCGTCTGCCGGGCAGTGAGGGCTGTGACCAGGGCTGTCCGGGCCTGTCCCTGCTGGCCGCTGTGGGCGCAGTGAGGATAGACCCGGAGCCTGAGCTCCGCGGTGTGGGTGCGGGTGGGGACCCGGCTGGCCCTGCTCCTCTAGCCTCAAGCCGTCCGGTGACAGCATGACCAGACAGAGGGGACTTCTAGAATGATCTCTGGCTGCAGGACAGGGAAGGCGTGGCCAGTGCCCGAGTGGGGTTCCTTACTCATGATGTGGGGACTGCCGTCGGAAGCCATTGTGCGCTTCTGGGGGCCGCCCCCAGCACACGGCCCCTCGAGGGGTGGGGGTCATGGCCGGGGTGGGCAGCGACCTCCCATTTCTAGAAAAGGCCCGGGCTGCACTGGAGGTGGTCACGGGGCCCTGGACGCCCTCACGAGGGCGGGTGATCCTATCCCGGGTCCAAAAGTTCCCGGAAGAAGCGCGGGCCGTGTCAGGGCAGTGCCAGCCCACAGCTCGAGAACCGTGAGGGACAGGGAGGGCGGGGGCGGGCCGGGACCTCTCCCGTCCAGCCCAGACGTGCTCCGCTAGCGGGAGCCTGGAGCCGCGCGAGGGGACGTGGTGGGGCGTCACTGCAGAGGATCTCGGCTGAGCTGTGTCCCCGGCCTTCGTGGGGTGAGCGCTGACCAAGCCAGTGTGACGGGTGTCCTCACCAGGGGACAGAAGGGGACGTGGTGTGAAGGTGGCAGAGCTGGGGTGACGCGTCCCAAGCCCAGGGATGAGGTGAACCCCAGGAGAGCGGCCACGGCTGGCTGTCCCCGCGGCCTCTCCTGGGTCCCCGACCTCGGCCCCCGCCGCGGGAGAAGAGGTTTCCGTTGGGTCACATTGCTCCCTGCTGCCGGCCCCGTCCTCTCTCTCGTCCCTCCAGGCTCCCTTTCGGGAAGAGCGCTGGCCGCCCGGTGCGCCGTGGCTTGTCAGCACTGCCCGGTCCAGACTGGCCTGGCGCCTGAGCGCGCGTCCCTGCAAAGTCCGGGTCGCCTCCGTGTTCACACGTCAGACCCTCACAACTGCCCAGACCCCCAGGGCCAAAGCCAAGTGAGTCTGCGTGGCACGGACCGGCGAGCCCGCGGCTGGGAGGCTGTGCCCCTGCCCGCCTCGCCCCTGCCCTTGCCCCTTTTGCCTCTGCCCACCGTACCCTGCCTGCTTCGTCCCTGCCGCCCCTGCCTGCCCTTCCCCTCCCCTCCTGCCTGCCTCACACCCCTTCCCATCCCTGGTCACCCCTCCCCTGCCCGCCCCTGCCTGCCTCACGCCTGCCCTGCCCCTCTTGCCTCTGCCCACCTTACCATGCCGGCCGCACCCCTGCCCGCCCCTCACCCCTTCCCTCCCCTGCCCCATGCCCCTGCTGCCCTGCCTGCCTGCCCCACCCCTGCCTCTGCCCATCACGCCCCTCCCCCCACCACACCCCTGCTGTGCCTTCCTGGCCTCCAGATGTGGGAATGGGGCTTCCGGAAGGGGAAGGGAGGGTCCCACTCGCGAAGACATCCTCCCACGTGTCACTACCTCCAGGCTGGCGGGAAGAGTTAATTCAGAAAACACACGCACTGACCTATTTTCCAAAAACATCATGCGTTGCTTTCGAGGAGGGCTTGTCACCAAAAGAAGCCAGAGTCAAGTCTGATGCAGAGTCTGAGGTTCTGGCACAGGTGTTGGGGTTTCTTCTCTGAAGCTCCTGGATAGGGTGGATGTCATGAGGGTTTAAGGGACAGTGTATCATCTTTCTCGGGGTCCCACACATGGCTCCTGTCTGGAAAACTCCAGAAGCCCCAGATCACTCTTGTCGCCTACACACCCAGGGCATCGGGCCTGTTCCCCTCAGAACGGGGTCTCTGGGGAGAGGAAGGGGGTCTGTGTGGCACCCGTTAGGAGCTGGCCGGGGCAGGGCTGTGCAGTCTCTTTGGTGGACGAGGACACCCCGTGTCCTGTAAGGGGCTCCCTGGAGGTCAGCGTGGGGCTCTCGACCCACCCGTCCCACTGTCACCCTCTGAGGGAACTGCGATCTCCACCCTCGGGTAGTGCGTCCGGGACGTGGAAGGGAGAGGAGACTGCCGCCTGGATGGGGGGCTGTGGGTGCTGGGCCTGGCGGGACGGGGCCCCCAAGGCAGCTGACAGGTGGGGGCCAGAGCAGTGGGTCTGGGGGAGGGTGGGGTGCCTGGGGTCCCTCGTGGGTGGGGAGGCCACTCCAGACCCAGGGGTCCCGGATGGTGGGAGGCCAGGCACCAGATGGGCTGGGTCACGTCACAGGAGACTCTGTCAGAGACACGGTCGGCTCCCCCCCCCCGCCGACAGCGACAGAGGACTCCAGGGTTCCCCGTGCCTACCCCGCCTGGGGCCCCTGGTGCGCTCACGGCGCTGCGTGGTGCGGTCTCGTCTGTTGGGGACGCGGGGACAGGGAGCGTCTGCACCAAAGGAGGGGCCTCAGGAGAAACCATCCCCGCTGACATCTTGGTCTCATCCCGGAAATGAATCCTGGAAGAAAGACTCAGTGATACATACTTTCCACAGGCCCGGCCTCAACTCCATGAGGCAAGAGTGACCGTGGAGGCAGAATGCCATTAATGATGCTTCCTTCCGACGGCACGTGGCGGAAACCCGCCTTCCGGCTCAGACAGCATAAGTGTCCCCTCGTGCAGAGCGTCGACTTAGGCAGCCCCAGGCCGTCATCAGGGCCTGGGCGTTCGTCCCTGTGCCTCCCGCCTCCGCTCCGGGCCAGCCCCCCTCGTGGACTCAGGGTGGCTGCGGTAGCTCCTGGGCTCACGTCCTGATGAAAGCACTCGAAGGCGGAAATATCAGCTGGTCTGGTTCCTCTCAGGACCCTTTAGGTGGCTGAGGATCAGCGCCCAGGCCGCTCAGGGGGCCGCCCCTCACTTCTCACGGCGAGGCCCACTCACCCCTGGCGAGGACCGGGGCCCGTGGTCAACGGGGACCCCGTGGGGAGCAGGGCTGGGTCGGCCTGGTCGTCGGCAGGTCTCACTTCGTTCTCATGGAGGGAGGCCCCGTTTCAGGGGTAAAATTCCTTCCCCCAGGACAACTAAACGGCGGCTCCCCCAAAGGCAACCGAGGCAAAAATGGACAGGCGGGACTTCTTCAAACTACAATCTGCACAGCAAAGGCAGCCATTGACAAGATAAAAAGGCAGCCTAAGGAATGGCAGGAAATATTTGCAAATTATGTGTCTAGTAAGGAGTTACTATCCAAAATATATAAAGAACTCATGCAACTCAAAAGCCAGAGGATGAACGATGTAATTGAAAAATGGGCAGAGAACGTGAACAGACACTTCTCCGAAGGAGACACACAGAGGCCAGCAGACGCGTGAGAAGACGCCCAGCGTGACTCAGCATCGGGGAGACGCCGCCTCACCCCTGTCAGGATGGCTAAAATCACCAACACAGGCGACAACCGATGTTGGCGAGGGTGCGGAGAAAGGGGACCCTCTTGTACTGTCCGTGGGGACGCAGACTGGCGTAGCCGCCCTGGAAAGCAGTGTGGAGGGTCCTCAAAGCTAGAATCATCCTGGGATCTAGAAATGCCAGCCCTGGGTGTTTACCTGACGAACGTGAGATCACCAACCGTAGCCCTTGTGTTCACGGCAGCGTTGCCTTCAGTAACTTGAGCTGTGGAAGCAGCCCGTGTGTCCATCGACCGGTGGGTCCTCGAAGAGGTGGAGTATATGCGCCACATCTCCATCTGTCTGTCCTCTCTCCATCTGTCGTCTATCATCTATCTGTCTGTCTCTATCATCATCATCATCATCTACCTGTCTATTTGTCTATCATCTGTCTGCCTGTCTATCATCTATGTCTGTCTATATCTATCTGTCTATCATCCATCTGTATCTATCTATCCATCTATCTATCTATCTATCATCATCATCATCTACCTATTTGTCTATCATCTGTCTGCCTATCATCTGTCTGTCTATATTTATCTATCTCTCTCTTTTATCTGTCTCTCTATCATTTATCTGTATCTCTGTCTATCATCTATCTGTCTAGATCTATCTATCTATCATCTATTTATTGTCTGTCTGTCTATATCTATCTATCTATCTATCTATCTATCTATCATCTATCTGTCTGCTATATCTATGCATGTATGTATGTATGTATCTATCATGGAATATTATTCAGCCATAAAAAAGAATGAAATCTTGCCATTTGTGATGATGTGGACGCCTGCTGAGGACATTGTGCTCAGCGAAATAAGTCAGACAGGGACCGATAAACACTGTATGATCTCACTTACGTGTGGAACCTAAAAACAAAACCCCCAAAGCCAAGCTCACAGATGCAGAAGACAGATTGGTGGTCCCCAGAGGGGAGGGCTTGGGGGCGGTGACGCGGGTGCCGGGGTCAGAGGTACACCTCCTGGCCGGAAGTAACTAGGTCGCGTGCAGCATACAACACAGACCGTAGCCGATAATGTGCGTACTGCACACCATGTGACCACACGTGCTGTTGCGTGTTTGGAAGCTGCTAAGAGAGTAGGTCTTACGAGTCCCCATCGCAAGAAGAAAACCCTGTAACTGTGGTGATGGGTGCTAACGAGGTTCACTAACGAGATTTCGGGGTGTATGCAAATATCGAATCGTTGCGTTGTGCGCCTGAAACTGACACAATGTAGACTGTCAATTACATCTAAATAGTAATTTTATAAGGCAGCGGTTTAACAATTAAAAACTGAGATGTGTCCCCAAATCCCCAATCTTTTCATGCTGTCAAACTCGTCTCTCATCTCCTGGTTTATCTGCATGAGAGAGGTGTCGTTTGGGTTTTTGCCTCGCGGTTCCCCTGCTGCTCTCTGCGTGGAGGTGATGCCACCCGGCTCTGCCTTAGTTTCCTCACCTGTGAAGAGTGACGGGATCCGGGTGGTCCGCGGGTGGCCGTGTGGGTCCCGGGGTCTGCGCCGGCCGTGGGAGGAGCTGGCCATCTGCATCCCGTGCCTGTGAGGTCAGGAGGGAGCAGATGCTGGGATCCGCAGGGAGCGTGTTTTCGCCTCCCGCGGGAGTCTTGCCTCGATGTGCCTGCAGAACCAGAGGAACTAATTTATTTGAATACAGTTGTGTAATAAAGTATTTAAATGACTGTGGCATTCTTCATATTTTATTTCTTCCTCTTGGAGGTTATGACAAATAACTCGGATTTCATGAAATATATATTTTAAGTGTCTTTATGCACCAAAAGGGCAATCCCCCGGCATGTTAATTAGGCTGGAGAGATGAGATTTGGTGCACAAAAGCGTATTTATAATGTGCCTTATTAATCATCGGCTGTTTCCAAGAAAATAATTATGTTGGGCAAATGATAATATTTTGCTCTCGTAACTGTGTCTCCACATTTATTCAAAACTCTCGGTGCTTACATTTGGCACCCGATTAATTATTCTTCTTACAATAACTGGTTGCTTTCACTTTTCTGTCGGACAGTGTTTTGCTAATACAGCTCCTCGGGGGACTCGGTGCGGGCGGGCCTCGGCACGTCAGCAAGAAGGGTCCCCGAGCGTCCTCGTCTTCGCTTAGGTCAGGCCGGGCGGCGGGCAGTGTTGGTGGGAAGGGCCCACCAGTGGTCAGTGACGGGTGTCCACGCAGCCACGTGGGGTCTCGGGGGCCCTCCAGCGTCCTCTGAGGACAGGGGACATCACGGCCCGGCTCTGGGACGCGAGGGACGTCCTGTCTGTGTGCAGCGTGCACCCCGAGGGTGATGCCCTCCCTCCCGGGACGCCTGCTCACGAACAGTCCTGGCCACGGGCAGCGCCGGGCAGCGGGTGCAGGACAGGCTCACCTAATTCGCTTCGTTCCGCAAGGCTGCCCCACGATCGCCCCGAGGTCAGACCAGAGACTCGCCAGCTGGTCCCCCAGCCGGTGAAGGTCAGCACCGGGGCTGGAATTGGGGTCTGCGTCCCCCAAGAAAGCAACTACTGTGTCTCCTCTCGTGGACGGGTGCCGGGGGTGCTCTGGGGAACCCGCTTTGGGAAGTGCTGCGCTGGCATCCCTACGTGGCAAACGCCTTCGGGGAGCAGTGCCGTCATTCATGTCACTCGACTGCATCCTGAGAAGGCTGCCACGCAGTTCGGATTTGGAGGCGTTCGTCACGTTCTCGTCGGTGGATACAAGCGATGCCCCCGAGTCTGAAGCGGACGGTCCTCTGGGCTCCTGCAGCTGACCTTCTGGGCACTCCACCCGCTGGGCCACCCTCATTCTGGTCACTGTCCCTGGCTCGCTCCTGGCCGGGGCCGGGCAGGTCTGCTCTCGCCCCCGTGGACTCCACACGCCGATCTGTGGGTTCCCCGTGCGGTTACCGGCGCACAGACCGCGTAGGTGCCTGGGCTCCCGCTCCGTCTCTGGGGCCACAGCAAGGACCGTCTCTTCCCACGCGCCACGCTTCCGTGCATGCCACTCACCCCACGCTCGCTGTCCCCGCGAGGCCGCCTCCTCCTGCAGCTCAAGGGGATAACGCTCCCGGTGTGGATAACGCCGCACTCACGGCTTGGACGCCCGCAAGCTGAGCTGCTCTGTAACATTTTAATAACTACATCCAGAACGTGTTCTAGGATTCCTGGTCTTCAGATGTGGAAACCGAGGCAGAGAGGACACAGAGAAGGCTGAGTGGCCCAGGCACGAGCTGCCTCCCGATCGGCGTGGGGTCGGGCCGCGTTGTCTGTTCGTGTTTCTCTCTGAATCAGAGTGTTTGCTCCTTCCAGGTTTGTTTTGATGGGAGAAGCACTGGACTTCGGTTTCCCGCCCTACTGGGTGCTGCCCGCTACCCCTCCCCCTCTCGTCCCCACCTGCCATCTCGTCCTTCAGAGCCACCTGCTTCTTTGTGTCGCTCGCAACTTTGAAACGGTTCTGGGACGTCGCCATTTGATATCTTCACTGACAACTTGCTTGTGTGGAAGAAGGTGCCGGATCCACGCTTGCTCGAGATTTGTCCACTGCCGATGCTCAGCGGTGCCGGAGAACGCGAAAGACTCGAGGGCGCTGGGAAGAGCTCAGCAAACAAACGGCCGAGGCGGGTTTTCAGCAGAATGGGCACCCTGCAGGGGTGAGGGGCCAAAGCCCGGCCCGGCTGAAGCAAATCTGCCTGGAAAGGGGGACACCTGCCCCTCGTCTACGGCGTCTGCTTCCCTAGGTCTGCGCCGCTCGGGGGCGGGGGGCCCGCCGGAAGCTGCCCGGAACCTGCAGACGGGAGGTCGGAGCAGGGCTGGAGGAAGACGGGCCCCTGCAAGCCTGATTCCAAAATGCATGGGGGAGACTCCCAGAAGGAAAAGAAACAGGGACAATGCTCCGGGCTGCACTCCCTCCAGAAACAAGACTAGTAGGGCTGTTAGGGCTGTTGGGAAACGATGCAGATGTCTGTCCGTAGGTAGAGATGAAAAAGAACTGATTAGGGGCGCCTGGGTGGCGCAGTCGGTTAAGCGTCCGACTTCAGTCAGGTCATGATCTCGCGGTCCGTGAGTTCGAGCCCCGCGTCGGGCTCTGGGCTGATGGCTCAGAGCCTGGAGCCTGTTTCCGATTCTGTGTCTCCCTCTCTCTCTGCACCTCCCCCGTTCATGCTCTGTCTCTCTCTGTCCCAAAAATAAATAAACGTTGAAAAAAAAAATTAAAAAAAAAAAAAAAAGAAAAAGAACTGATTAAAAACACTGAAAATAGGGGCACCTGAGTGGCCCAGTCGGTTAAGCGTCCGACTTCAGCTCAGGCCGTGATCTCACGGTCCGTGAGTTCGAGCCCTGCGTCGGGCTCTGTGCTGACAGCTCGGAGCCTGGAGCCTGTCTTCGGATTCTGTGCCCGCCCCCTCTCTCTCTGCCCCTCCCCCACTCCTACTCTGTCTCCCTCTGTCTCTAAAATAAATAAATAAACATTAAAAAAAAATTTAAAAAAAGAACGCTGAAAATAAACCCGTCGTTGCACAAATAAGTCACTTGGTGGTGAGACGCACCTCCCGGTGTCCCCAGTAAAAGGAAGGACTTGTCAGTGTAAGAGTCTGGAGGCTTTCACCCCAAAACAGGGCTGAGGGATTACAGACGTAGCAGAAAGACTTAATTTTAGTCGACAGAAAAGCCTGAAATTTTGAGGCTAATATTTATATCAAACGTATAAAATATCAGTAAACTGCATCCTTGAAATAACAGTGTTTCCTCTAATTTACTAATAACTTACTAATACAGGTTTTAGACCCAGGAAAATTTCATGAAGAAGGTGGCCACATGCTGAGGCACCGAGCGGGGTGGATACGGCGGGGGGAGCCCGTGGACGAGGGGCCCGGCCTCTGGAGGTGGCAGGGTCAGGAGGAAGCAGCGGGAACGGGGACCGCAGGTTTAGAGTCAGGTGACGGCGGCCCCAGATGCTAAGCTTTGGGACTTAAATCCTATTTGCTGGGTGACAGAGAGCCACTGAGCATTCTTCCGTCCACACGGGTGGGGGTGGGTGTAGGAGGGTCGCGCCCCTCCCCCCCGGCTTTGTTGGATGTAGCTGACGCATAACATCACATAGGTTGAGATGCACCACGTGATGTGATTCCCATATACGTGAAGTGATGACCCCAGCAGGGGCAGCTATAGCCTCCGTCACCTCGTGTAATTATCACGTTTTGTTGCGGTGGGAACATCTCAGCAGCTTTCGAGGACACGGTGTTGTGAGCCACACTCACCACGCTGTGCCTCAGGTCCCCAGGCTTGTCCTCTTACAGCTGGACCTCATCTCAGACACGGTGGCCCCAGACGAGTAAGTGAATTAAGCAAGATTGCAGAATAAAGGCCAATGTACCCAAACCACATGTATTTCTATGTATCAGCAACACGTAATTGGAAATAAAAGTTTTAGCAATATGCTACTAATTACGACAGCATGAAAGAGAGTTGGCTGCAGATATATCGAACAAAATACATGCAGAAGCTTAAGACGAAAACTACCAAATACGGATGAAAAAACGGGTGAAAGGAATAGGCCAAGAGGCACAGTGTGCGGTTGAGGTGGGACCCCCAACCTCGCCAGGCTGTCGTCTCTGGACACTCCCCTCTGTACTCATGCAGTCACAATCCAGACCCTGTTAGTATAGAAACCAAGAGGTTGGTTCTCAAAGAGGGAAAGACAAGAGATCCAAAGCCGCCAAAACAGTTTTGAGGAAGAAAAATAATGCAGGGAGAATTAAGTCATTTGTTTTCAGGGTTTACGTGAAAACCACAACAATAAATGCGGTGGTGTTGGTGGGTCAGCTGACTTGAGCAGAGCCTATTTATAGACCCAAACGCATATGGCCAATTGATTATTCATGAAGGTGCAATGGCAGTTCAATGGAGAAAGGCTAACTTTTTTGGCAAGTGATGCTGATAATATTCAACGTCCATATGCAGAACAATGAACCGTGACCCATGCTTGCACTGTGTGCAAACATCAGCCCAGTGGCTCATGTCCTAAATGTAAATTTTTTCCATGTTTATTTATTTTTGAGAGACAGACGGAGCACGAGCAGGGGAGGGGCAGAGGGAGAGGGAGACACAGAATTCGAAGCAGGCCCAGCACAGAGCCCAATAGGGAGCTCGAACTCCCAAACTGTGAGATCTGATCTGAGCCAAAGTCAGAGGCTTAACCGACTGAGCTGCCCAGGCACCCCCCCCCCACCCCGCCCCATATCCTAAATGTAAAACCTTAAATTATAAAACTGATTAAAACAGAGCGGACAATTTTTGTGACCTAGGGGTAGGCAAGTATTTCTTAGATATGACACCAAAAGTATGATCCGTGAAAGAGAAAAAGTGATACGTCGAACTTCGTCAAGATTAAGAGCTTCTTCTCTTGAGAAGCCACCCCTGGAAAATCGTGTGGAGCTCACGTGTCTGAGGAAGAGCTCGCATTCACAGCTTATCAATGATGTTCCAAACTCGGCATTAAGAAAACAAAAGATTTGAGCAGAAACTTCACCCAAGAAGATACATGATGGTAAATAAGCACCAGAAAAGACACTCCATTAGGGAAATGCAGATTTCTTAATACCTACCATTGCACACTACGGGGATGGTTGAAAAGAAAACACTGACGATATCAAGTCTGAGTGAAGAATTTGGCCAAATGAATGATTGAATAAAGTACATGGATAAAATGTGGGCGCCTGAAAGAACAAGGAATGGGAAGAAGGAACGAAACCATCGTTACCGGCAGACAGTGGGACTTTGTACAGAAAATCTAAAACCATCTCTAATAAGGGAATTTAGTAAGTTTGTTAGATGCAAGGTCAATAGTGAAGAATTAATTATATTTTTCTATGTCAGCAACAGAACTGGGAAAACGAAATTCTAGAAGTGATACTACTTGCAGTCATGCCCTAAAGCCTCAAGTACACAGCAGTGAATAATAGGAAATATGTGCAAGATCCTTATAATAAACACCACAAAATATTATCGCAAGAGGCTGGAAGATTGAGCACTGTAAGTCTGTCTGTCAGTCTACAGACAGACCGATCTTAGATTCAAGACAATTCCACTTAAAATTCCACTGCAATATTTTTGTGGCAATTAGTAATTGATTATAAATTTTTTTTTTTACATTTTATGTATTTTTGATAGAGACAGAGCACAAGTGGGGGAGGGGCAGAGAGAGACAGAGACACAGAATCCGAAGCAGGCTCCAGGCTCTGAGCTGTCAGCACAGAGCCCGACGCGGGGCTCGAACTCACAGACCGCGAGATCATGACCTGAGCCAAAGTCGGATGCTTAACCGACTGAGCCACCCAGGCGCCCCATGTAATTGATTATAGAAGTTATCTGAAATGCAAATGACTAAGAATATGGAGAGTTTTGAAGATTAAGAACAAAGTTGGAGGTTATGAGATATCAACCCTTATTATAAAGTTGTAGCCATCAAAAGAGGGATAACGAGTATTGAACACAATGAAGTGCCCAGAAGTAGATGAACACATGCGGACACTTGATTTATGAATACAAGGAAGGGGCACCAGATAACACTGGAGAAAAGGCAGGCATTCTGGGTAAATGACACCAGATGAAATGAATGTCCTGATCCATATTTGTCCCAGTGGAAAACATTTGTATTTTGACTCTATTTTACAGCATATACAGAAATCACTTTGTGAATGGTAAATCAATATAGATTTTAGGATATAAAATAGGCAAATAGCTTCATAAATCTGGGGCAAGCCAAGATTTCTTAAACACAAAAAACTCTAAACATAAAGTAAACAGTGGGTGAATTGGTCTTCAATAAGGTTAGGAACCTCAGTTCAAGGAAAGACACCTTTGAGAAGGCGACGGACAAGGTCACAAAGTAGGAGATGATGTGTGCAATGTGTAAAAGTAACATAGGACTAGTTTCCAGAAGAGTCAAAGAACTTTTTCAAATTAATACGAAAAAAACAAGTCTACCTAATAGTAAACTAGTGCAAAGGCATGGGCAGGCATCTCAAACAAGCTGGTATACCTGTAAAATGGTAAACAGCATAGAGGAGGCGCTCAATCCCATAGGTCATCCGGGTCCACAACTAAAATTACATGCGATATGTACATCCCCGCCAGAAGGTCAAAATTTTAAAAGGAATGACAGTAGGAAACGTTGGTGAGCATTTGGAGCAATTGGAACTCTTACACCTGCTGGCGGGAGGGTTAATGGGTACAATAACCTGGACAGCAGGTGTAGACACACCTGCGTGTGGTCTAGTGGTTCCAGCCCATGCATACACCCAACAGAAGAGCACCAAGCTCGTCTGTTGTCACCCACATTATTTGTCATCGACACAAACTGGACGTAGCCCCATGCCCATCAATGGTAGAATGGATACGTCACTTTTTACATATTCATGCAGCAAATTAGTTTTTAATACTAAATCTCAATTAATTTGGGTCTTACGAGTGTAGACACAAAATCTACATACTGCAAGATTCCACTTATATGAGGTGTGGAACAGGGAAAGCTACTTTTCAGGGTAAAATCCTAATAGTGGTGAGCTCTGGGGAGAGAGGGTCCTGTGATTTGAAAGAGGGATGGCAGGGATCTCTATAATACTGCTGCCCCCCCAGTGATGGTCCAAAGGTGTTCCCACTTCAGGGCATGCATGTGACCCTCCAGGTAAAATTAAACCCTCCCCAAAGGCAGTTCTCGAAGAATATACTTAGGAAGGAGAAAGTCAGCATTGGGAGAAAAGTCTTGGATGCAAGAAGAGGGCGTTAACAAAGTAAACAGCAAACAAACTCGTCATGTAGCACAATAAAATAACGTCTGATCCACAGAACTTGAAAAAGGGATAGACCTAAATACTAAACAAAAATAAAATTATGTCAGTAAGATGGTGACCTGAATCACGCCCTTCCTAGATCCAGCTTTGTTCGGGAATATGATGAGGATGTAAAATAAAATTCCACTGGGTGTGCATGTTAACATTTATAGAATCACTAGTCAAAAAGTAGAAAGAAAGTATGTGAGTTCAAATCAAAGCATGGAGAAGAACGCGATGGGGAAAAATATTCGTTCAATCGAAATAAAGCAAGAAATAAGAAGACAGCGCTGAACACAAAAGAGCCGGAAGTGCGAAAGCAAGCCTGAGACAGAAGAGAGGGTCTCCCATTTCACTGTGACGGCAGAGGAGAGAGACCCCTACTCCGTAAATGTTCCTGATGTACTGGATTGTTTACAAGGGAAAAAAAAATCCAGCTGGATCCCTGCCTCACACCATACACCAAGTAAACTCCAGGAGGTTCAGAAATTAACTGTGAAACCCAGAATGATAAAATTAAAAAAAAAACATTGAACCTATAAGAGTATCTTTATGTCTTTGAGGTGGTGATGAATTTTTCAAATAAAACACAAACACCACAAGTAACCAATAAGGGAAAGCACTGATAAAACCAACTCCTTCAGTTGTGAGAAATGTGCTTCATCAAAAAGCAGCTCCAGGAACAGAGCATTCTACTCAAAACCTAGTGAGGGTATCTGCCACATGTGTCCCCAGCAGAAGCTTAGCGTTTGGGTTGCATATTACCGCGGAAGGAAGCACCCGGATCTTGGTGGCTTAAAAGGGCCATTATTATCGTCCCCGTGGTTCTGTGAGTTTGCTGGGTTCAACCAGCCGGTTCTTGCTCCGGTTTCCAATGTGCTTACAGTGGGAGGGGGGCTGGGCTGGAGCCATCTGTTGGGGGTTCAGGGCTCTAAGAGCAAAAGTGAGGGCTGTCCGACCTCTGGCTGCCACCGTGGTCCATTGGTCACAGAGGTGACAGGCAGCTCTGGTTTGAGGGGGTGCACGGACTCCATCTGTCGACACAGCGGTGGCCTGATGATCATGAGGGGGAGGAAGTCATGTTGGCTATGTTCAGAGAGAAATCACCACATTCTCCAAAATATATTAAGATCTAAAAGTTCGTAGGAAAAAGACAGCTATCCTGGTGGCCCAAAGGACAATCTGGCAAAAAAAAAACCTGTGTCAGTTTCTGAGTTTAGAAAGGGGCTGCTTTTCGTGGGTGGAGAACAAGGTAAGAAGGCCCCCACTCCTGCGTTATCGGAGGTGCGGAGGCAGCCCACCAAGGGTGATTTTTTGTCTTACCCCCGGCAGCCTGGCCGGGGCTGGGTCACCAGGAACCGATGTGGTACAGCCACGCTGGGAAACCCGTGGGACCGTCTGGTAAGACTGAGGACCCACCTGGAGAGACTAGCCCATCTGCACCGCGAGCGAGGGTGCTCCCGGCAGCAGAGCGCGGGCTGGAAAATGGCAACGGACCGGCGGTGTGGTCACAGGACGCAGTGGGTGCAGACTGGCCTCTCGGGCACACGTGGCCTGGAGGGCAGAGGGGAGCACAGGCCCGTCAATCAATTTAGATGGACTTCATAGACCTTCCAGTCCAAAAGCCAACAATTTAGGGCTGCAGACACATGGTGAGCAGCATCTGGGTTTGGGGTGGGAGTCTGTGTGAGTGTCAGGCTTCACTCCTCAGGCAGGACCCGGGGACCCGGGGGCAGTGGGAGCCCCAGATGGCCCGGGGGCGACTGTTCTGCCAGTGGTGGAGACAAGGCTCGCAGCTGGTGCGCGTGGGCGTGGCGGGGTGGTGTTGGCACCAGATGTGGTGTGAGAAGCCCCTGGGCGCCCTCGGGGACCTCCTGCATCTGCTCCCTGGGGAGGAAGTGGGGGACCGGCCGCGTGCACCGCCCCTCCCCTCCCCACCCCCCCCCCCGAGTGGTTTGAACTAGGACGTGACCAGTTGACCTGGGATGGGAAGTTGGTGTATCTGGGAAGGTCACATCCTCTCTCCCTTCATGATGTGCCAACTTTGCCATGTGCCAGCTGGAGCCGTGAGCACGCGGAGCTCAGCCGAGGGAATGGGGTAAATGTGTCTCGGGGCCGAGGGAGGCAGGTGCCGTCCACCCCATCCAGCTGCACACCCGTGGGACGCTGGTGGGCGCCTCTGCGTGGGGTTGGGGGTCTGTGCCCACAGGGACCCCCCTTTGTCTGGCGTCGGTGAGCTTGTCTAGTGCACCTCCTGCTGCTGTGGATGCTGGGATGATCTTGGCGGACTCTCGAGGGCTTTGTCGCAAGCGGCCCCGGTCGCGGTCATGGCGGGCGGTGTTCTCAGGATCTGTGGCCGAGGAGGATGTGGGGGGCACTCACTTCCTGTTGTCCCCCAGGCAGCCCGGTCCAGCCGGCGTGCTCCGGGCCACACGGCCTCAGGGACCCTGGGGGGGACACCTGTCCCCGGCGTCCTCCGGGACCACCCACCGATCACCTTGCCGGACTCCGCGGTTCCCGTGAAAACAGCTTCTAAATATGGACGCCCTGGCACTAATTATAGCACAGATTGCGTGGGGAATTTGGCGGCCTGCACCGTGGCAATCCAGATTAAGCAATTAACCTTGATGTCACTGTAATTATTAAGATACTTTAGCAAAATGAACTAATTTCCCCACAGGATGTTGAACCGAAATCAACTTTCACTCTCTTTAAGATGCCAAAATAGGAAATGTTAATGGAAAATTACCTTTGGATGTTTAATAAATCTCCGGGGCCTGTGGCTCCCTGTCAATCCCGGGCCGCGGTGCGATCTGGCGCCTGCCGGCTGGAGCCTGCGTGCGCACGGAGCGTCCTGGGCGAGTGCCCCGCGCTTGGGATGCGTGCGACGCAGGTGGCCGCCCCGTGTCCCCATCAAGGTCACTCCGCCCGGTTTCCTGGTCCAGGAGCCGCAGAAGAGGGGCCTCGTGGGGCATCGCCGCTCCCCGGGTCCGTGGCTGCACGTGGCTCTGCCGCCCACCCGCAACCTGAGCCCCGTCCACGGTCCCGGGGCTCCCGCGCCCCTCGAGGCACAGACGCTCCGAGGGGACCCGGAGGGGTAGCCCCAGACCCCGCGGTGGGCGTGCAACTCCAGCCACGTCTCCCGTGCCGACGGCGGCCGAGAGCAAGGCGGGCTCTGTCTGTGAAAATAACGCTCGCTCTGGCCGTTGGTCTCCTCGCGTCTGCTTGAACCGGTTAACGACTTCAAATAATGTATTTTAAAATTGTCATTATCTTTGTCATTACGAGACGAGCTGCGAAGATATGATGGCGAATTTTGCACTTAGTGAGAGTGAGATTCCAAGGGCCTGCGACGCTCAGCTGTGATTTCCTCAGGCTCACTTCCGCTTAGCGGGACGAATCTGGGCTGCAGGCAGGTGGGCCGGCGGGGAGCAGCGAGTCGGGGGGAGGAAAGGCGGCACGTGAGCGGGAAGCGGTGGCCTCTGTTCTGCCGGGTCGCCTGGAACGCCACCTGGAAACGGGCGGGGCTGCAGCCGCAGGTGGGAGGGCTGGGACCAGCCAGGCCTCTTGGATTTAGTGCTCTTGGCGCCTTCCTTTCGAAAGTCGTTTTTAATGTCGGCGTCTCCTCCTTACTGGAGTTTCACGAAGGTGGCTGGGATCGGACACCCGTCGGCCCCCCGCCCCCCGAGCCCCCGCACGAGTCAGGCGGACGGGCGGCCGGGCAGGCTGCAGCGTCCTCCGCTGCGTCCCCTGCCCTGCTCGGCTCAGCTCCACTCAGGCCTCCGCGGGGACACGGGCTCTTCCTGCCGCTGCCACGGGAGCGTCCCCTCCCGTCCTGCCCCAGGCCGGGCGCTGCCCCCGCGGGACCTGCGGAGTCAGGCTGACGCCGGGAGCGCAGGGGTGCGTGAGGACCGGCCCCTCGGCCTCCCGGTGTCCGGGGCCACCTCTGCTCCGGCCGCCACGTCTCCTCCTTGAACGCTGACCCTCCCGCCTCCCTTATGAAGAACCTGGGATGACGTGAGCCACTCAGTCTGCGCCTGCCCCCGTCTCGGGTCCATGTGCTAATCCACCTGCAGGGTCCGGTTTGCCGGGTGAGTCACCCGCAGGGCGTGAGCTCGGGAGGGGCGCCTCCTAGGCCGGCGGTCAGCTGCCCCACGTGCGCGTCATTCCCGGGCTACAGCTGGAGGAGGGTCAAGGCTCCGCGTGCACGGGCTCGCCCGGACCTCCAGCTGGAGAATGGCCGAGGAGCTCCGTGTTGGGGCGTCGTGAGAGGCGGACCCCGTGCCCTGTGCCCAAACGAGCCATCTCGGGACAACCTGTGCCGGTCGAGGGAGGGCCTGGCCTCAGCGCGTTCCTGCCTCTGGACTCGCCGGTCACCCCGCCCCTGGGCACTGTCTCAGCATGTCCTGACCCCTGGTGGCCCTCATCCCGGCTGACGGCCCCTCACAGGCCCGGGGGACACCGAGCGCTGGCTGAGGGGAGGGGGTCGGGGCGCACTGCCAGGTCTGTGGGGCGTTGGCTCTCGATGGGGGCTCCTGTGAAAGCCACTTGGCCTCCTGCCACCTTGCCTGGACTGACTTGGGATGAGTGTGGAGGCAGGACCCAGGGGGGTGAGCCAGTTTCTGCTGCCGCATCGCCACTCCACGCCCACTTGGTGCCCCCCCCCCCCCCCCACGCAGTCCTCCCCGGGTCTGCGCACCAGCGGGAAGGGCACGGCCGAACTGGGTCTGTTGGGGCCACACCAGGATGCAACGGCAGGAGACCCTGGGGGGCCCGACCCCTCAGGCGGAAGGTCCTGCCGAGCGGCTGGCCCCTCGTGAACGGGCAGGGCACCAGCTGCCCCCCCCCCCCCCCCCGAGGAGCCAAGAGCCAAGCCGAGGAGAGGGCTGGCCGCCGGTCACCCAGAGCCTGGGTCCCGGGACCGCAGTGGCCCGAATGGGCTCCGGAAGAGCTGTACGTGAGACCCACCCGGCCGACACCTGGATTCAACCTGGGGACACGTGAGCAGAGAGCCCAGGGTCACCGGGAGGTAGTGACAGTGGCTCCTGTGTGCCTCTAACTGGTTACTGGTCATAGAAAATAGCCAAGACGGGTTTCTTCCACTGCCTGTGAGTGACCACAGCAGCCAGGACGAGCGGGGACAGGGGACAGAGCTTCACACACCGGGGAGGTCCCAGGAGGAAGCAGCCATGATGAGCGTGGTGCAGGCACGGGGGTCCCCGGGGGTCCCCAGTCTCGCCCAGGCTGTGTGTGCACGCCCACTCGGGTGGCAGCCCCCAGCTCTCCGGGGTCTGTGCTGGGCCTGTCCCAACAGCAGGCTCCGCCCCGTCATCCCTGCGTGCTCTGTGCTTGGCACGCACAGCGCGGTTTCGCGGGGGGTGGGGCCGCTCCTTACCTACACGAAGGCAGGCGTCCGCACTTGTGTGCCCAGCCTCCACACGGCCGAAGGACAGGGCCGCAGGGCCCCGGTGGGGGTCTTGGGGGGGGGGGCTCCGGGGCCCAGGAGCGGCCGAGGCGGAGGCCACCCCGTCTGGACCCTTGCTGCACAGGCGGCCAAAGATCTGAGCCCTCCCCGGTCCTGCATCCCTAAACGGGCTGGTGCCGGCCACCCGTGTCCGGGCCGCTCCCCTGTGGCGCTCAGGTGGGACAGATGGCAGGTGGCACCGGGGGCCTGGGGACGTGGACGGGGAAGGTGGGCAGAGAGATGGCTGATGGGAGCCTGGTCTCCGTAGACTCACGTCAGTGCGGACGCAGCCGCTGGTTCCCGGCTGTGGACCCTCCGCGTGTCTCAGTCCCACCCCTTCTCCGGATGGAACACCAGACGGAGCAGACTCCGTGTCTCTTCGGGAGAAAACAGGGCTCCTGTGTGCGTCCGGCCCGTTCCGCCTCCCTCGGTGACCCGACGGCCCGGACTCAGAGACACTGCCGCTGTGTAGTGATCGTGAGAATTGGGTAGAAGGGTGTGTGTGCACACGTGAGTGCACCGAACCACGCCAGGGCTGTCCTGTGTGCAGAGAAGTGACGTGAGGCCCCTGCAGCTTTGCACCAAGAAGATACCGCCCGGACGGCTCTGGGAAGGTCAGGGATGCCCAGTGGTGAGTTCCTTGAGAAGAGCGGTGTTTCTCGAGAGTCCGTGCTGGTCTCCTGCCCCTCCACTCAGCAGGCCTGGCTGTAGCCCACAGGGCATCATGTTACCTGCCGTCTGTGGATGTGGTGAAGGGCCTGTGCCGGGTCCTGGGTGCTGGGTGCTCAGTTCCGGGTGTCGGGTCCTGGGTGCTGGGTGCTGGGTTCCGGGTGTCAGGTCCTGGGTGCTGGATGCTGGGTTCCAGGTGCCAGGTCCTGGGTGCTGGGTTCTGGGTGCCGGGTCCTGGGTGCTGGGTGCCAGGTGCTGGGTGCTGGGTCCTGAGTAGGCACTGTGATGCGGGCCAGGAGTCTGTTGGTCTGAGAAGGCTGAGTGCCCTGGGACCACCCTGCACTGCCAGGGACTGGGTGATGGGAAGAAGGGTCCTTACGGGTGCTGCTGCCCCTCCCAGAGAGCGCCCCAGGGTGATGTGGACCAGGCTGTAGCCTGATGTGCAGCAAGGTGGGCCAGGCGCTTGGGGAATGGACGTAGCAGGACCGAGAGACCGATGTGATCATGAGCCTCTGGTCCCATGAGAAACGGGGCCTCTGTGCCGTGCTGCTCAGCCCTTTGGGGCCACAGGCTGCGTCCATGCTCAGCGGGTAAAGCCCCAGCGAGGGCCGGTCGTGGCCGTGGGAGCCTCTGGTTCACAGACAGCACTGGGACCAAGCTGGGGACCAAGTGCTGGGGCCAAGCTGGAGACCAAGAGCTGGGACCAAGCACTGGGACCAAGCTGGGGACCAAGTGCTGGGACCAAGCGCTGGGAAGCGGAGTCTGTATAGCACTGGAGACTCCCCCCAGTTCCCTGGCCTTGTGTAGGCCCGTCTCTGCACGGGGTCCTAAGTCCCAGCAGATGCACCAGGGGGACTACACGGGCTCCACCTTCCTTGTTGGCCGGGGCGCCCCGCCCACGGCCCGCCCCACCCCGCTCCGCCCACGGCCCGCCCCACCCCGCTCCGCCCACGGCCCCGCCCCAGGCCCCGCCCCAGGCCCCGCCCATGGCTCCGCTCCCAGGCCCCGCCAGAGCCCGGAGGGTCAGTTTCTAGTGCTTACGTGGATTCCTGCCCACGCGGAGCCCGGTGGCCCTGGTGTCCTCTCCATCTGCACCAAACTGGAAGTCCTGGTGTCCCCTCTGAGCCCAGCGTCCCCTCCAGGCCAGTGTCCCTGACGTCCCGCCCCCTCACGTTCTACTTTATTAGCCCCACACGCCTCCTTTCTGACCTCAGAAGCCTTTTTGTTTTATTGAAACTTTAAATAATTTCTTAGTGTTTAAATCAAAGGGGAATGTAGTTCATAGAATTTAAGGAAGAAACACATTTATCAGCTCACACTGGCCACGTACACCTTGAAGGGCCTTGGGAGGCTCTGGGAGACTGGAGGTCCCAGGAGAGAGACATCCCAGCCTGTGAGCCCCGTGATTATCCGCTGGCCCGGGTCCCCACCCCCGGGGACTCTGCTCTGGAGGACACGGCCCGCCCCTCCTTCACCCTGCTACCTCCCGGGGACGGCTGCACCCGCCCGTCCAAGACCAGGTGGCATCTCTGTTCTGATTCTGGAATCTGCCCTGCAGCTCTGGGTCTGTAGTACCTGAGGGGGGAGGGGGGGTGTACACAGTGGGTGCCTAATAAGTGTCTGCTGGAGTAGACTGAGGGTGCGTAATAAGTGTCTGCTGGAGTAGACTGGGGGTGCCTAATAAGTGTCTGCTGGAGTAGACTGAGGGGAGAGCCATGGGGAATGAGACCCCTGCCTGCTTGACCTTCCTCTTCTTCCCACCCCGAACCTCCCATCCAGGAACCCCCAGCCCCCTGAGAAGCTCGGAGCAGACTCCGGGAGGGGTCCGCCCGTCACCCATGGCCTCCACTCTGGGATTGTCAGTCGGGCCTCTGGGCCCCCGGCCTCCGACTTGGCCTTGGCCGACCTGGGGAGCCTCTGGCGACGGTGGGCCCCAGACGCAAGGCTGACCACAGGGGACACAGGGCAACGGAGCAGTGGCTGCGGCTCCCCCCCCCCCCCCCCGTCCCCCAGGGAGGCCCCCCGGCCTCACTGTGCTCCCTGTGCCATGGCCCCGATGTCTCTGCTGACTGCATCCCCGTGAGGGCCAGAGGACGTGAGGGGTGCAGGGGGACAGGGCTCCCCAGAACCCCCCCGTGCCCCTGGCCAGGCACGTGCCCTGCGGGTGACAAGGCCCTTCTCAGAGCCAGCACCCAAACACGCCAGGCTCCGGGCTGTGTCTGATGGCGGTGTGGGCGCTTCGGCGTGTCCTGTCCCCCGGTCCTCTTTCGGAGGCCGTGGAGGTGAGACCACAGCTCTGAGGACCCGCCAGCGTCTCCCGGAAACACCCATCCAGGCGGGTCTGCAAACGGGGAAGGGCCCGGGGGCCCAGCCTGGAGGTGCACCGGGGCTCGTCTCTGCCAGGCTTGTCCTGGGCATCCAGGGGCGGCCCGGAGAGAGAGCCCGCGGTGCGGGGCCTGTCTGGAGCCCGCCAACCCGGAGCTAAGCAGAGTGGGGTCGTGGGGGGTGAGCCTGGTCCGAAGTGGGGTGCAGGCTCCCCAGAAGCGGCACAGCAACGCAGCGTGCTGTCTTCTTGCCCGCAGAAGGCCAGCCGACGGGGGCGGGGGGCTGCCCAGGGGGTCTGCCCGCCCACGTGTGTCCACATCTCGCTTCCTCCATGTTGACAGCTGGCCCCGCGGTCACTGCCCACACGCCTCACCTGCATCTGGCCCCACGAGGATGCCGGGAGACGGGGCCTGGGGCGCATGGTGTCCAGCCGGCCTCCCGCGGGCCGTGTGCTCGTGGCCCTGTGTTGACATGCAGCCTGGCGCTGAGAGTCGCGATCCGTGGAGCTTTGGAAGGAAGAGAGTGCGGAGCGTGACCCGTGCCGGGGTCACGGGCAAAGGGGAGGCTGCGGTTGAGGAAGGTGGGGCTGTGGTCTCTGGCATCGGGGTGGCACGTAGAGGGGAGCTTACGCAGGAGTGGGTGCGGGACCACTGCCACCTGGCGGTTTCCACGGCCCGACTGTGGCCTCTGTCACGTGTTCCCTGGAGGTCTTTAAGTTTTCATGCAGGGATGTCTTGTTTCATCAACCAAATTCCAAAATCCCTCAGGCCAGGACTTAACATTCCCCTCTGTCTCTGGCACAGCCTGGCATGCACACTGCTCTCAGGGGGCTCCGTAAGTCTGCAGAGTTGAGTCGAAGGCACGCCAGATGGAGGGGCCCTCACAAGGCTACAGGGACCTCCCCCTGGGGGCGGGGGGCTTCACATAGCAGCTGCTTTGGAGCCAGGGGAGGGTGTGCATAGACGGGGGTTCATCGGCCCTGTGTGCTGGACTGAACTCTTCCAGAAAACGGCCAGGTCCCAGAGTCCCCACATGTCCCTGTTTTTGGCTTGGGACGATGAGGTCGGGAGCTGGGCTTTAAGACGCCTGCACTGTGAACTTTTTGCTGTGGGAGCTCCTGGCCGGTATGGGCTGAGTCATGAGGCGAAGGGTGGTTAGATAGTCCCTGGCACTTAACTCGGCCAATGTTTGGTGAATGAATCAGTGGGCGGTCTGCGTAATGGTGTGTGCTTTAACTGAGAGAAAGACTGGCAGAAGGCAGACTTGGTTTTGTTCAAATTTTAGCTTCCAAAGACCCCCAGGTTGGAGCGACTTATCCTGGCAAAATCTTTATATCTCAGCCTACTGAATACAGGTTCCTCATTCTCACCATCATCACCATGTCTATGTGCGGGTTGAAAGGTGTCATGTGAGAAAGAACCTAGCGAGATCTCCAAGCTGAGCCACTGTTACTATAAATGCCATAGATGGCGATGAACACGATGGTGAGAGCACTGCTGGTGACGACAGTGATGATGATGATGGGGTGATGGTGATAATAATGGTGATGGTGGTGGTGATGGTGGTGATGATGAAAATGATGATGGTAATGATGGTGGTTGATGATGGGGATGATGATGAAGATGGTGATGATGCTGGTGATGATGATGGGGATGATGATGACGGTGGTGATGGTGATGACGGTGATGGTGGTGACAGTGGTGGTGATGGTGGTGACAGTGATTATGATGGTGATGATGGTGGTGATGATATAATGCTGGCAATAGTACCTGGAGTGTACATTTTGGGCAGCAAGACCCAGACGATCTCCTTGAGGAAACTGGAGACCTGCAGGAGCCACGGAAGGGACACATAAGCACATCTCAAGACGAATACAGCAATGGACTCCTCATTCCACACTGAGACCCAACAAACGTCAAATTCCACCTGTGATCAAACCAAAGTCATGTTCAGCTCTTACAGATGGTGAGAAGGCATTTAGTTCCCGGAGCTGGGTCCGGGTCACGCCTTTTAACACTCACTTCCGCGTCACGGACGCATCGTTCCCCAGACGTCTGGCTCTCCTGAGCACGGAAGCACCACCGATGGCACCACTGGATGGACAGCAGGCGGGGTAAGCGCCTGACGCTGGGTCGGGGCTCCTTGTCCTGGCCCAGCGGTGACCTGGTTCCACTGCCTGTATCCCGGTTTTTATGGAAGAGCTTCTGCAGCTTAAAAGCATGAGCATTTGCATGGGAACTGGCTTTATGGGCTTCGTAAACATTTATTTAAAGAGAAGTAAAAGTAGCAACAGAAAATAATTGCCTCCTGACTGTGAAATGCCCTCCCCAGCAGCCTCTGAGAGCATAATTATGCTCACACAAATTTTGTAGCTCCTGTCAAGTACATCTATGAGAAACACTATTTTTAAAGACTTTATAATGCGGCAGTAGCATTTCTGCTCCGGCTGAAATATCACGGATCAAGGTGTCACCCAGGAGCTAATAATGCTATAGCCCTTCAATTCACGTCTCCCGACTTAAGTTGTAAATGGACAATTAATATCAAGGTAGGCATTTTCAGCAACTGCAAATTGTTCTGTCCCCGAACTTGGTGTTATCTAAATTAAGAAATTTCAAAGTACGTCAAATGTTACTTTCATCCTGACACGAGAGTTTCCATTGCAGACCCCTGGCCTTGCTGGTGTCTCCTGGGTCCCCTGCTGATGTCACCGGGTGCTGACCTTACTCCCGCTGGCTCTGCTTCAACCAAGCTGACCTTCTTACAGGGAAAAAAAAATAGAAAATTTACACTGTAACACGTTTTTATTTAAATTCCAGTTTAGTTGACCTATGGCGTAGTATTAGTTCCACGTGTACAATATAGTGACCCAACCCTTCATACAACGCCCGGCGGTCATCACGAGTGCCCTCCGTAATCCCCGTCGCCTGTTTTCCCCATCCCCCCACCCAACTCTCCTCTGTTAACCACCAGTTTCCTCTCTATAGTGAAGAGTCTGTTTCTCGGTTGGCCTCCCTCTCTCTTTTCCCCTTGGCTCACTTGTTTTATTTCTTAAATTCCACATATGAGTGAGATCGTACGGTATTCGTCTTTCTCTGACTGGCTGATTTCGCTCAGTATTATCCTCTCTAGCTCCAGCCATGGCATTGCACATGGCAAGAGTTCATGCCCTTTTATGAATGAGCAATATTCTGTTGTGTAGGTACCACCAAGAGGTGGATCCACTTGCCCATCAGTAGACACTTGGACTGTTCCCGTAACCTGGCTCTTGTACGTGATGCTGCTATAAACGTTGGGATGCAGGTATCCTTTTAATTAGTGTTTTTGTGTTCTTTGAGTAAATACCAAGTAGTGTAATTGCTGGGTCACAGGGTAGTTCTATTTTTAACTTCTTGAGGAAACTCCACACTGTTTTCCAGAGCGGCTGCACCAGTTTGCATTCCCACCAAGGGTGCGAGAGGGTTCCCCTCTCTCCACATCTTTGCCAACACCTGCTGTTTCTTGCGTTGTTGACGTTAGCCGTTCTGACAGGTGGGAGGTGGCTTCTCATTGTGGTCTTGATTTGTATTCCCCTGATGCTGAGTGATGCTGAGCGTCTTTTCATGTGTCTGTGGGTCTCCTTTGGAGAAACGTCTGTGCATGCTCTCTGCCCATTTTTCAGTTGGGTTATTTGTTTTTTTTGGGTGTTGAGTTCTATAAGTTCTTTGTAGATTTTGGATACTAACCCTTTATCTGACATGTGATTTGTAAATATCTTCTGTTCCTTCAGTTGCCTTTTGTTTTGCTGATTGTCTCCTTCGCTGTGCAGAAACTTTTTATTTTGGTGTGGTCCCAATAGCTTATTTTTGCTTTTATTTCCTTCGCCTCAGGAGACACGTCTAGAAAGAAGTTATTATGTCTGATGTCGAAGAAATTACTGCCTGTGCTCTCCTCCGAGATTTTTATGGTTTCCGGTCTCACATTTGGATCTTTCCTCCATTTTGAGTTTATTTTTGTGTCTGGCGTAAGAAAGTGGTCCAGGTTCATTCTTCTGCATGTTTCTTTCCAGTTCTTCCAACATCATTTGTTGAAGAGACTATCTTTTTCCCATTGGATATTCTTTCCTGCTTTGTCAAAGATAAGTTAACCGCATAGTTGTAGGTCCGCCTCTGGGTTTTCTATTCTGTTCCATTGATCTGAGTATCTGTTTTTGTGCCAGTACCATACTGTCTTGATGATTACAGCTTTGTAATATAACTGAAAGTCTGGAATTGTGATGCCCCCAGCTTTTCTTTTCTTTTTTTAAAGTTTATTTATTTATTTTGAGACAGAGAGATAGAGAGCAAGAGAGAGCAGGGAGAAGGACAGAGAGAGAGAGAGAGAGAGAGAGAGAGAGAGAGAGAGAGAGAGAATCCCAAGCAGGCTCCATGCTGTCAGAACAAGCCAGACACGGGGTTCAAACCCACAAACCATGAGACCTTGACCTGAGCTGAAACCAAGAGTCAGATGCTTAACTGACTGAGCCACCCAGGTGCCCCTCCGGCTTTGCCTTTCTTTTTCAGGGTTACTTTGGCTATTCAGGGTCTTTTGTGATTCCATACAAGTTTTAGGATTTTTTTATTCTAGCTCTGTAAGATTGCTGGTGGTATTTTGATAGGGATTGTAGTAAATGTGTAGATTGCTTTGGGTATTTGTTCTTCCAACCTATGAGTATGCAACGTCTTTCCGTTTCTTTGTGTCCTCTCCAAGATCTCTCATAAGTCTTTTATAGTTTTCAGAGTAGAGATCTTTCACCTGTTTGGTTAGGTTTCATCCTAGGTATTGTATGGGTTTTGGTGCAGTTATAAATGGGATCAATTCCTTGATTTCTCTTTCTCCTGATTAATTATTGGTGTATAGAAATGCAACAGATTTCTATATGTTGATTTTGTATCCTGCGACTTTGCTGATTTGTGCATCAGTCCTAGCAATTTTTGGGTGGAGTTTTTTGAGTTTTCTTTCTTTTAAAACATATTTTGTAATTTAATGTAATTTAATTTAGTTTTTTAGTCATCTCTACCCCCAGTATGGGGCTAGAACTCACAACCTTGAGATCAAGAGTCACATACTCTACTGACTGAGCCAGCCAGGCGCCCCTTGGGTTTTCTATACATGGTATCATGTCGTCTGCAAATAGTGAAAGTTTGACTTCTTCCTGGCCGATTTGGATGCTTTTTATTTCTTTTGTTGTCTGATTGCCGAGGCTAGGACTTCCAGTACTATGTGGTGAGAGTGTACATCCCTGTCTCGTTCATGACCGTAGAGGAGAAGCTTTCAGTTTTTCACCATTATGGAAAATAATGGATGTCAGCTGTGAGTTTTTCATATGTGGCCTTTATTATATTGAGGTAAGTTCCCTCTAAACCTGCTTTGTTGAGGGTTTTCATTAAGAACGGGCGTTGTACTTTGTCAAATGTTTTTTCTGCATCTATTAAAATGATCATATGTTCTTATTCTTTTTTTTATCGATGTGGTATATCACGCTGGTTGATTTGGGGAGATTGAACCAGCCCTGCAGCCCAGGAATAAATCCCACCCGATCGTGGACTGTTAATGTACTATTGGATTTGCTTTGCCGGTATCTTGTTGAGAATTTTTGCATCCGTGTTCATCAGGGAAATTGGACATAATTCTCTCTTTCGGTGAAGTCTTTTTCTGATTTTGGAATCAAGGTAATGCTGGCTTCATAGGATAAATTTGGAAGTTTTCCTTCCTTTTCTATTTTTTGGAACCTTTTGAGAGGAATGGGCTTTAACTCTTCTTCATGTGTTTGGTAGAATTGGCCCGTGAGGCCATCTGCCCCTGGACCTTTGTTCGTTGGGAGAGTCTTGGTTACTGATTCCATTTCTTTGCTGGCTGTCTGTCTGTTCAAGTTTTCTGTATCTTCCTGTGTGAGTTTTGGTAGTTTATATGTTTCTAGGGACTTATCCATTTATGCCAGGTCGTCCAATTTGTTGGCGTAAAGGTTTTCATAACACTTCTCTTATAATTGCTTGTATATCTGTGGTGTTGCTTGTGAACTCTCCTCTCTCTCATTTGTCATTTGATTTATTTGGGTCCTTTATCTTTTCTCTTTGGTAAGTCTGGCTAGAGGTTTATCAATTTTGTTAAGTTTTTCAAAGAACCAGCTCCTGGTTTCATTCGTCTGTTCTAAAAAATAGAACATTCAAATAGTCCTATATCAATGAAAGAGACTGAACTTGTAAAAATCCAAGAAATAAAAAATTGTACCCACAGGGGTGCCTGAGTGGCTCAGTCGGTTGTGTCTGACTCTTGATTTCGGCTCAGGTCACGATCTCGTGGTTCGTGAGATAGAGTCCTGCGTCGGGTTCTGTGCTGATGGTGTGGAGCCTGCTTGGGGTTCTCTCTCCCTCTCTCTCTGCCCCTCCCCCGCTTATTCATTCTCTCTCTCTCTCTCTCTCGCTCTCAAAATAAAGAAATAAACATTAAAAAAGGTACCCACTATGAAAAATCTAATCCCAGATGTTTTTGCTGGAGAGTTCTGTCAAATGTTTAAGGAACGAATAATGTCAAATGTGTATAAACCCTTCAAGAAAATGAAGGGACTGTGTCCAACTCATTCAGAGGCCAGTGTGAACAGAAAAAAAATGCAAGAAGCATTAACGAGGCAGCACGGCAGAGCCCAGAATCTTCTATGAGCACAGGTGCAGAAATGCTTCCTATAATAGACCAGACGCCCGCGACACGCGGTGTCAGGCTGTGACCACTGGGGCGTGTCCAGGAGGGGAACTTGCTTGAACATTCAGAAGCAATGGTGTCAGTCCCCATGTAACGACATGAAGCAGAAAAAGCCCAATGACCTCGGTAGATGTGGAAAGAGGAGGGAATTTTCTAAACCCAATAAGGGGCATCTGTGAGAAACCTCCAGCCCATATCTTAGTGAATGTGAAATACTGACCTCGTTCCCTCTAAGCTGGGGATAAAGCTGGGATTTCTGCTTTTACCGCTTCTGTTCAACATTCTGCCAGAATCCGAGCCGGTGCACAAGGCAGAAAAAGGACTTAAAACGTGTGAACTTGGCCAAGGATTTGGGTCGGAGGCAGCCTGGGAGGCAGGTGCCGCGGTGCACGGTGGGGCTGAGCCTCCCGCGGGTGGAGGGGCTGTTCTGGGCGCTTGTCCAGGTTGACGGCCACACGTGGGCCCTGGGTCTCCTGATGGGTCCGGCTGCTCCGCTCACCCGAAAGAGACCCCACAACAAAACCAAGAAGGCATTCGTGATCAGGTCAGGGTGCCGACCCCGAAGAATGCCCGAGGGGTCAGGCTGGGGCCGCCAGCTCTGCCCGGGGGGGGGGGGGCGCTGCTGACCTGGGCAACGTTGTGCTGTTGCAGAGCATGGGCTGGGGGCTGGGGTGGTGTCAGCACTGGGTACCCATTGCGGTGGCCACGGATGAGCCTGTGTCTGCTTCCTGGACCACCACCGCAAAGTGGCACAGACGGGGTGGCCCGAACCACAGAAACCCATCCTCTTGTGACCTGGAGGCTGGACATTCGGGATCACCATGTCTGCAGGTTGGGGCGACCCCCGTCCTGCCCTCACCCGCACTGTGTGTTCTCCCCGTGCACGTGTCCAAGCTCTCCCTTTCTATACGACACCACTCGTGTGACCCCATCTTAGTCATTCTGCCTGCAACGACCCTGTTTTTCAATCCAGTCACATCCTGTGGTCCTGCGTTCAGGGCTTTGACACACAGATCTCAGGGACACAGTTCAGCCCACAAGGGGGCTGGGGGGGCCGCCCCTTCTGCATCCAGTGGCCGACACTGAGGCCACTGTCCCCGCTCCCTGGGCTCGCCAGGCACTGGCTGTCCGCAGACCCTGCCCCAGCAGGACCTTGGCCCCAGGCCCGTCCACCTGAATGGGCCCCGGCTGTCTGCTGGGAGAGCCGGTGGGGGGGTGGGGGTGGGGTGGGGCAGGGCCGGGTGTCTGCACAAAACTGTGCCCTCGGGTCGCGGGGAGCTGGCTGCCGGCAGGAAGCACCCGCTTCGGCCTCCACTCTGGTCCACGAACTGCACGGACCGTAACTTTTAATGGTGGGAGCTTTTCCCCTTGACAAGGTGAAAATCCAAAAGGAACTTATAATATGCATCTAAGATGAAAGGTACCTTTGAAACTTACTAATTTCCTATTTTTCTTATTTCAGAGAGAAATGAACTGGTTTGTCAGAGGCAGGAATGACCAGTTTTGTTTTTATCTTAGGAAAGCCACGTCTGTCTGCTTTTCTGTTCAATGATGTCTCCCTGGGGTTTTCTTGTCCTCACGCCGCTGGGGCAGTGCTCCGGGAGAGGCCTCCCTACCAGGCCTGAGCCCCTCGCGTGCGTCCCTGGCGCTGGGCAGTGTGGTGCTGCGGCCTCCGTGTCCTGGGACAACCCCGCACCCCCCTTGGGAGAATTCTCCTCGGACCCCCATCTCTGCAGTGGCAGGGCCGGGGGGGGAGCTCCCACCTCCCGGAACTTTACAGAGGGCAGGGGACACGGCTGTGCTCAGGCTCGGGGAAGGCCAGCCCAGGGCCGATGGGCCCTCCAAAAACGGTGTCGGGGTCCCCACGCCTGGCGCTGGATGCTCGGGTCATGTCAGTGTCAAAGGGGGGAAAATTCATGGAGCTCAGAGACTAGTGGGGGGGTGGGGTGGGCGGCAAACCAAATACTCAAATCACTCCGTCACTTAGGAGGGGACACGCGCTTGAACCCAGAGCGAAGGAGGGGCCAGAGGCAAGGGGAAGGGGATGTGCCAGAGCTGATTTGGGTCAGAGAAGCTGGGATTTGAACCCAAGTGTGATCGATCGGCAGCTGCTGTTGAACAAACCCCCAGCGTCCGGGGCTGACGTCGTGCTCCGTCTCGGGCGGGGGCTGGGAGCCTGGCGTGGCGGAGGCCCCTGCCCAGGGTCTCACGTGGTGCAAGCACGGTGTCGGCTGGCCGTGGCCTCATCTCAGGCGTGGCCGGTTCCTTCTGGCTGTTGGCCCGAGGCCACCCGTGGGTCCTAGAGGCCACTTCTCCTGACGTGAGGGTCCCCCAGCACGACCCCGCTCTCCTAAGCCCAGACGAGGGGAGCACGTGTGTGAGGGATAGGGCCTCCAGTTCCAGGTAGGACGAGGACGTTACTGTGTGGGTGACCACGTGACCATGACGCTCTGTGCTCTGTCGTCGAGGGGGTCGCAGGCCCGCCCACACCCACGGTGAGCGACGCAAGCCCGTGCACGTGGGCGGGCTGGGATGTGGGGTCCCCGGGGCGTCCACGGTGCGGCGGCCGCTCCACAGTTCCCAGCAGCAGAGGCACATCGTCTGGAACGTGCAGAGGACCCCACGGTCAGCATCGCTCCCAGACTGTCCCGTCCTGGGCCTTTCCATGTCTTCCACGGTAGAGGCCACTGAAATGCCAGCAGGGAGCACCCGTGTCTGTCTGTCCAAGGACAGGAGCCTGGCCCTCGTGGGGACCGTGGGAGGGTCCAGTGGAAAGACCAGCAGGGCGCACGTGGCAGAGGCCATGCGGCCCGGGGTCGCCGACCCTGGAGACGGTTGCCAGGGCATCCGGACGCGGCGCCACCAGCTGTCCGGCAGACGGCCTGGGGAGCCAAGGGGCGCACAGGGAGCGCCGCGGACGCGTGATCCTCTCTTCCAGGCGCGTCCTCCCGTGGTGGTTTCCATAACAGCTTTATCGAGGCACATTCGGTTCACACGCCGCACTGTTCGCCCACGTAAAGTGTGCAAGTCGGTGGTTTTCAGTTTGTTCACAGAGACGCGCAGACAGCGCGCTGTCGATTTTACTATTTATTTTTTATTTATTTATTAAAAAAAATTTTTTTTAACGTTTATTTATTTTTGAGACACGGAAAGACAGAGCATGAGCAGGGCAGGGTCAGAGAGAGAGGGAGACACAGAATCGGAAACAGGCTCCAGGCTCTGAGCTGTCAGCACAGAGCCCGACGCGGGGCTCAAACCCACGGACCGCGAGATCATGACCTGAGCTGAAGTCAGACGCTCACCCGACTGAGCCACCCAGGCGCCCCCGCACCGTCGATTTTAGAGCGTGGTCATCACCCTGAAAGAAACCGCGTGTGCTTGGGCTGTTCACCCGGCTCCTCCGAGGCGGGGGCCCCTGTCTCGGCTCCAGAGACGCGAATCCACGTACGTTTCCCGTGAACGGACCAACACACACCGAGGCCCGTAGAGTCCGGCCTCTGCCACAGAGCGCCACGTTGTCACGGCTCATCCACGTAGCGCGAGCCAGTGTCTTGTTCCTTCTCGTGGCCGAGTGACATCCCGCCGCGTGGGCGGACACGTTCTGTTTATTGTCTGTCTGCTGACGGACGCGTGTGTGTTTCCACCTTCGAGCTCTTGTGGGAGGTGCTGCCGTGACCATAGGTGTGCGGGTGCCTGCACGGACACGGACTCAGACACGGACTCGGACACGGACACGGACTCGGACTGGGACTCGGACACGGACACGGACTCAGACATGGACTCGGACACGGACACGGACTCGGACTGGGACTCGGACACGGACACGGACTCAGACATGGACTCGGACTGGGACTCGGACACAGACTCGGACACGGACACGGACTTGGACACGGACACGGACACAGACTCGGACACGGACACAGACTCGGACACGGACACGGACACGGACTTGGACACGGACACGGACTCGGACACGGACTCGGACACGGACTCGGACTGGGACTTGGACACAGACTCAGACACGGACACGGACTCGGACACGGACACGGACTCGGACACGGACACAGACACGGACTCGGACACGGACACGGACTCGGACTGGGACTCGGACACAGACTCGGACACGGACACGGACTCGGACACGGACTCGGACACGGACTCGGACACGGACACGGACTCGGACACGGACTCGGACACGGACACGGACTCGGACACGGACTCGGACACGGACACGGACTCGGACACGGACTCGGACACGGACACGGACACGGACACGGACTCGGACACGGACACGGACTCGGACACGGACTCGGACACGGACACGGACTCGGACACGGACTCGGACACGGACACGGACTCGGACACGGACTCGGACACGGACACGGACTCGGACACGGACACGGACACGGACTCGGACACGGACACGGACTCGGACACGGACTCGGACACGGACTCGGACACGGACACGGACTCGGACACGGACTCGGACACGGACATGGACTCGGACATGGACACGGACACGGACTCAGACTCGTTTTGTTCTCTTCAGCGTCGTTTCTTTGTTGCTCTGCAGCTGATGTGATGCTCGTGTGTGAAACTTGCCACGACGCACCGCAAAGTTCTCGGCCCCCAGAATTGTCACATAAATGTTGCGCATTGCATTCTTTAAATCCGCTTTCTTGCCTGTGAGAAGGTCGCCTTCTGTAGTGACCACGTAGTGACCGCGTTTCAGATCCGTAGCTGCGTCCGTCTTGCCGCTAAGCCTCCACGTGCACAGACGAGAGCCCCAAGTACACTGGCCTCCACTCCGCAGATAGCGCCTACCCCATCGTACGAGTGTGATTTGGGAGACAATTAGGCCTGTGTCAATCACAGATAATACTGGAAGGCAGGCTGGTGCCCGGGGGCCTCCTTCGAGCCGGAGACGGCAGGGGCTGTCAGATTAAATTAAAATTTACAACTCTTGAAGCTAAGTGGGGATTTTCGTAGGAAAACGAGAACTTTTCTCTCTCGGCTACGTGCGGCATTAATTTGGGAGAGCGCAACGGCCGTGAGATCCTGACTGTCCCCGCAGACCTCGCCTTCTGCCTTGGGCAGATCGCCTAAGCCTGAGGCCTGGTTTTGACCACGAGTGATTGAACAGAGGCTCGTGGAGGGTACGACGCCTACTCTCCCACTGAGTGTCCACCGAGCCTCTTCCCACGGGACCTGGCCGTGTCGGGGGGAGCCAAACCCCTCCCCCCACCGCCACAGCGTGGGGCCCGATTTCCTCTCACCGGGGCTGGCACAGGTGGGCACGTGCCCCACTCTGACCAACGGCGCACGAGGGACACTGACCGCAGGGAGGACACAGACCCCAGGGATTCTGGACGATCTCCCTTCCCGGAGACCGTTTGAGAATAGGCGGCCCCTCCTTAATCTCTGGGTGCTGCTGCACCAGGATGTGATGGCCGGAGCAGTGGCAGCCATAATCCCCCTCCAGGCTGAGGTGGGGCCTGAGCTCCCAGCTCACCTGGACGGTGCAGGGCACGGGGGAGGGGTGGATGCAGACGGGCAGGTGGCTACACCCACCCCCCAGACCCTGGAGGGCAGCGCGCCTGTCCGAAGCAGTCACAGATGCCGTGCAGACTCCGGGCAGCTCTCGCTCTCCCTCCCATACCTGCTGCTCTGCTAGGTGACCCGCAGGGAGAGGGCTCCCTGGCCGAGCCTGCTGGGGGAAAACGCAGGGCTGCCCCCCACCAGCCGCCTCTCCTCCGCGTCTGCCCCCTGCCTGCCTCGCCGGCCCCTCCCCGGGCACCCCCTAAAAGGCCTCTGTGAGCCCGTGACCTGGACAACCTTGAGCGGCTCAGGACAGACGTGTGCATAATCCCATTGCCCAGGTGGGAAAGGAGACCCACAGAGAGGGCGTTACATCCTCAGGGCCCCCTCCACGGTGAGACACGCACCCTTCGTGCCGAGCAGACCCAGTGCCGTGCCTGTGCGCGGGCGCCCAGACCTCGCAGGTCAGGACCCGCAGGGGGAAGGGGAAGGAACGTTGGCTCCCTTTGCGTCTGACTCGCTGCAAACGCAGAGGTCTCCCCTCGTGTCTGGTTTGGGCAGGGCTTTCCGCAGGCTTCATTTAGCGATCGCATATTTTGTCACGAGGACGGGATAAAACTGACAGCAGGTTGGAAGGGAAAGTGAACAGCAAACGCTCCCGTTCCGCGGCCGTGAGAGGTCAGACAGAGAAGGGGCGTTCGGGGAGCTGCAGAGAGGAGCCCTCGCGGCGGCTGCGGGATCTGGAGGACCGACTCGCCCCCCCCAGGCGCCCTGTCTGTGCTCCTTCAACACCAGCCGGGAGCGGGACCCACACCCAACACGGCTCTCCTCCGGGAACGCAAGGGTGGAAACTGCCGGCCAGGGTGCGAAGAGGCGTCCAGGCTCCTGGGGGTTTCGAGGCGCAGCCCAGCTCTCGTCCGTTTCCGAGCGTCACCTCAGGCGGCCTGACCGTCCTGGCGCGTGTGCGCCAGGATCGGTTTCCTCTGTGGACCCCGGAGGCAGGTTCCGGCTGTCCTCAGCAGGGCTCCTCCTCCCCAGAGGGGGCTTGAAGAGGTAATTAAGGTGACAGAGGTCGGGGGGCGGGCCCTAAACCGACAGGACCCGTGTCCTCGTAGGAAGAGACCCTGGGGTTCCCACACACAGGTGAGGACACGGGAGGGACGGCATCCACACGCCAAGGAGGAGGCCTCAGGAGGGACCAGCCCGCCCGCTCCTGGATCCCGCACGTCCAGCCTCCGGGACCCGGAGACAGTACCTCCCGCTGGTTGGAGCCGTGGTCTGTGGTCCGTGGTCGGAAGCCAAGCACAGGCTGCGGAAGCTGCTGACGGGGAGGGAGAGGAGCGCCACGAGTCTCCACCAACTACGTCCACCCTCCAACACCTGCACGAAGCTGAGCGGGACCGGGACCAGTGACCGGCTTCGGTGGGCGCCGAGGGCCAGCCTGGGGCCCGGGGGGCAGTCAGTCCTGGGGGGCGGGCACCTCGCCCCCGGGCTGCCTGGTGTGATGTGCTGAGCCCCACGAGGCCGTGCTGGGGGGAGGGCACCGTCCTCCCGGCTCGTCCGGGCCTCCCTGCATCACCGCCGGGTCCCTGGGCACCGGGGACCCAGCGTCAGGCCCCGCCTGCCGGTGGCCTTCCGTGACCTCCACTCCTGCGTCCCGATCCCTGCTGGCAGCGAGCCGGTCACCCGCACCGGCCCCTTGAACTCATTGGCTTCACTGTCAGTTTGCGAGGTGATTGGCCCGTCAAAAAGCCGTGTGGATCAGACTTGCGTTTCTCCTGGAGCGCGATTCCAGCTGTGACCTAGGGCTTTCTCTCCGTCCCCGAGGTCTGTTTCGCGCTCCCTCTGCTGGACGATGTCTACCGTGGCGGCCGGTCTACGGGCGCGTACGTCCAATTTTAATATCCGGGTAGGAACCCACGGCATCTCTGTCCGCCGTCGTGTCTGGGAAGCTCTGGGGTCGGCCGTAAGCCGTGGACGGCAGGGGGCTCTCCCAGCCGTGGCCGTGGCCGTGGGTCCCCAGGTGGGTCCCTGACCTCCACTTGCTTTTACGATGCACTCTTACCAGAAGCTTTATCGCCATGGAATTAGATACAGGTTTTCGTCGTATTCACCCTCGTGGAGGCTCTGTGGCCATGGTCTGTGGGTGGACGTCGTGGCCAGCTGTGTCAAGGTCTGACCGCTGTCTCAGGCGTGCTTCTGTCCTTCCCGTGATGGGCGAGAGGCCCCCACATGGTCACGCCTGATGACGTTTAATTATAAAATGACACTGACTTATGGCTTGTCGCTAGAGATAAACATTTCTGACTAAGTAATTTTTAAATTAGAACCGTTAAAAATGCTTATTAAATAAAATTCTAAACTGAACAAAAAATATGGGCAGGGGAGGCAGGAGTCACCATCCAGGGAAAACTATCCTTGAAGATTTAGAGAATTTCCCGTGTTTTGTCTGTGAGGGGATTTGGAAACTGTCTTAAGTTACGGCCGTGCCTTAGACAGACCTTCCCGTCCCGCTTCCCTTGGGGTCCAGGGGATCTCCGGAGTCGGCTCGAACGTCTTATTTCCGAGATGCTGCGGGGACTCGGCCCTAAAGCAGCGCTGGAGGCCCCCCACCGTGTCCCTGCCCCCATCTCCCTGCTTCACGGGGGGCGCCTGAACATGTGCGGCCGGGCTCCATGGCCAGTGGGGCGCCGCGTGTGGCCAGAGGCTGGTCTCTGGTGCGTGGCTCCTCGGTCATGAGGGTCACGCCTGCCGCTGTCACCGGGGCCACGGCGCACGGCGTCCTCAGCCACCTGCCTCTGGCTGCGTCGACCTTCTCGGCTGAGAAAATCTGTTTTTACTGCGTAACTAGGGGATCAGCCATAGGTTTCTAGGCTGTTTTCAACGTTTTTTTTTTTTTATTTTATTTTTGGGACAGAGAGAGACAGAGCATGAACGGGGGAGGGGCAGAGAGAGAGAGAGGGAGACACAGAATCGGAAACAGGCTCCAGGCTCCGAGCCGTCAGCCCAGAGCCCGACGCGGGGCTCGAACTCACGGACCGCGAGATCGTGACCTGGCTGAAGTCGGACGCTCAACCGACTGCGCCACCCAGGCGCCCCTGGCTGTTTTCCTTTCCTCTGGTTTCTGTGGTTTGTTTGCGAGCGGAGACGATCGTGTGAAAATTAACCTGCGTTGCCCTTGCTCTACCTGTCCTGACCTGCCGTTTCGGGGTTCCTGGAGGTCTTCCCTTCCCCCGAGTGTGATGGGAGACTCCCCGGACACCCCAGCAGGAGCCCCTCGCCTCCCGTAACGACCCCGAGCCCCCAGGGCCGGCAGACGTTCACCCGCACCTCCCGCCTGCTGGCCTCCCTGGGGGGTCCCCACCTGGGGGCTGCCAGGCCGGGTCCCCCGCCCCCACCGTCCCCTGTCCTTGAACGGGCAAGCCTCCACTCAGGGTTAGCAGGGCAAGGCAGTGGCGAGCAGGTGGGGTCCCGAGGCCGTGCTGCGACCCTTCTGGGGATGGGCCAGCTGTGCCCGACCTCAGTTCAGGGAGCAGGGCGTCTGCACGTGGGTGAATTAAGATACTGCCGGAGATCTGGGCACAGCAGAATTCGGTCTCATAATGGCCCCGATATCGAGGAAAGCGTGTGGGTATGGTCCGTGTCGCAGTGAGCGAGCAGATGGCCGTGGCCGATGCCGGCAGCCCCGGTGCCGCTGGGAGGAAATGGGGACCCAGGGGCACCTGCCACAGGTGGGTGAACGTCTGCCCCCCAGACGGCCCGAGGCCAGCCCTGCTGCTGCTGCTGTGATCTGCTCTGAGCCCGCACGATACTATCCCCTTGGGCTGACCTGGGCCCGGTCGGACTCTGTCGGTGGCAACCGGCCCTCATGACGGATAAACGTGGACAGGCAGGACACAGAAGACACCGAACCCAAAGAGCTGGCTTCTTGCAACAGCGACCGTGGGCTGCGGGCGCACGTGTGAGTGTGGCCGGGAGGAGCCCGTGGCGTCGGCGGGCACACGTTCGGCACCGCTAATGCGGGGTTGAGACCCGTCGCCGCCGGCCTGGCGTTGGGCGCAGGCGGGTTCTGGGTGAAGGTGGCACGTTTGTTCCCTCGGAGTCGAGCCCCATCCCGGAGCTGCTCCCGGCTCTGACCTCGTGCGCTCTGCCCACGGTGGTAACAGGACGGCAGGCTATTCACAGGGCATTAATACAAAACGCCTTTTTTAGAGCAAAGGAGAGTAGTGTCCACGGGGGAGCGGAGGCCACGTAAGAGCCAGAGCGACCTCCACAGGGAGTTTTCCCGGCTCCGGATTATCCGTGCGGGGCGGGCGGCTCACCCCTTATCCGCGGACCATTCTCAGCTCCCTGCTGACCCATGTTTTCCTAATGAGTTCCTACCGGGTCCTCGGGGAAATTACCAGAAAGCAGCGTTGTCTTCCGTGGGCAGTTTGTCTAGTGTAACGGGGGGCTGGGCCTCCTCCCGACCCTGGGTGCCCCTCGACACTGTGGCTCCGGACACATGCACCCCCAGCAAGGACGGTGGGGCCATGTGCCCCAGACACAGTCCAGCCCGTGGCACGAGGACGTCACTGGAGGGGCCCGTGCCCTCAGAGAGACCGGTCACTGCTGGCCATGGTGCCACAGCCTTCGCCCACCGTCCTCTTTAATGTGGAGTCGAGACGCGGGGAGTCCGGATGCCTCGTGTCCAGATGCAGAGCAAGTCTGTTCCCGGCACGTCCAGGCCTGTGTGACGTGAGCCCTGGGGGTCGGCCGCTGGGACCTCCTGGACCCACCAGAGGCGTCTGGAAAACGTGCCCTCGGATGTGTGTCGTGGCCTCCTTCCCTGTGGGCACCTCGTGTCACTGAAGGGTTTGGGCATAAAAGCCAGGTAAAAAAAATCTTCACGTGATGATGGCATTTCCTGTCTCCCTGTGCTGCCCAGTTAGGAAGCAGGTCAGCATGTGCCTCGTGGGGGACATCGTGCAGGGGACACTCATAGGGGGCAGAGGACGCCACACAGGGGACACCCCACAGGGGACAGAGGATACCACACAAGGGAACCCCACAGGGGACAGAGGACACCCCACAAGGGACACCCCACAGGGGACAGAGGACACCCCACAAAGGACACCACACAGGGGACAGAGGACACCCCACAGGGGACAGAGGACACCCCACAAGGGACACCCCACAGGGGACAGAGGACACCACACAGGGGACACCCCACAGGGGACAGAGGACACCCCATAAGGGACACCCCACAGGGGACAGAGGATACCTCACGCAGGGGACACCATGCAGGGGATACCCCAGAGGGACAGAGGACACCCCACAAGGGACACCCCACAGGGGACAGAGGATACCCCACAAGGGAACCCCACAGGGGACAGAGGACACCCCACAAGGGACACCACACAGAGGACACCCCACAGAGGACACCCCACAAGGGACACCCCACAGGGGACAGGGGACACCACACAGGGGACACCCCACAAGGGACACCCCACAGGGGACAGAGGACACCCCACGCAGGGGATACCCCACAGGGCACAACTGTCAAGGACACCGTGCAGAGGACACTGTGGTCTGGCTGTGGGCACAGCGGGGGTGCCTGTCAGGCTTGACCTCTCGCCCCAGGTGCTAACACGACTGGACATGCGCCACGGGGCTGTGAGAGACCGAAGTGCCACCTGTGTTCCCAGCACAGCAGGACAGGGGTGCTGTGGCCAAGCTGAGGGCCCCTTCTCGGTGTCCCCATGTCAGGGCCGGCAGGGAGAGCTGCAGCGAGGGTGGGCTGGGGTGCGGGGGAGGGCGGCCTTCTCAGCACAGGGCTGAGCACTTTGCGTGCCAACAAAGTGACCCATCAGCGCGCAGTGCACGGCGTGGCTGCAGGTGCGGCCCAGGTGGGGGGGCCTCGCTGTGCGGGTGGACGGGCTCCGGCCTTGTGGGGCCGTCCTGCTCCAGCCCCGGGGAGGCCCCTCCTTCGGGCCGAGGTGGGACGGTCTCCTCCAGGCTAGCGTTTCAGTGACTTTTCCTGTAAGTTCGCCGCACAGAACACACAGCCACAGAATGTTCCCGAATGGTCTGGGCCTACACGCCGAGGTCCAGCAGTCACCTCGCCGACCTGCAGATGTGCACGTGTCTGTGCGTGTGCACGTGTGCACGTGTGTGTGCACACACGCGAGTGTCCAAGTGTCCTGGGGGCCACAGACCCCAGAGCAGGTGAATCATTGCAAACGCCCCATCTTTAAACTTAGACACGCACGCGCCCCGAGTCGTTTTGTTCCTGACTCTGGTCCTACTGCGCGCGGCCTGGAGAAACCGTGAGGGATTGTCGCCGTGCGTCCCGCCGGTCGCTGCCATGTACGTTCTAACCCCCAGGTCAGGAGAGAAGGAAAAACGTGTCTGTGGAAAGAAACGTAAATCTGAAACCTGATCAGTGCTCCGAGAGGGTGGATCCACGTCCCGACTTTCTGGCATTTATACGCTATTTGGCTCATCAGGACGAGAGTGCTGACATTTTGAGAGCTGCGCGGGGTCTCCGGCATCGGGGCGGAGGGAGGGCCGTTCGCGGGGTTATGTAGGTGCTTCCCTGTGACAGGAAAGCAGGAAACGGAAACCAGGAAAACGGGCAGAATCGACGACCTGCTCTCAGCAGGTGTCGCCTGCGTGAGTGTCCGATGCCGGGTCCACCGTGAACGCCGCGGGGGCGGGCTGGCTTACACTCTTCTCCAAAACGGGGACGGCCGCCTCGCATGCGAGGGCAGTGGGGGCTCTGGGACGGCGTCTCTGACACCAGCGGCTCTGCGGGCTGGTGCGTGGGGGACCGCGTGCCCGTCACAGTTAACACACGTGGTCGCCCCTCTGTGTGTCTGTGTCCCAACCTCCGCTTCTCGCGGAGATCCAGTCCCACTGGATCAGGGCCGTCCCAAGGACCTCGTTTTGCCTTAATCAGCTCTTCGAGGGCCCCGTGTCCAAGCGGCCCCATTCTGGGGGGCTGGGGGACAGGACGCATCTGGCTCTCGGGGCCGCAGCTCAGTCCCAACAGCAGTCCGGTCGCGGACCCACGGCTTTCCCAGGGCCCAGACCTGTGCCATTGCCGTGTCAGCACCCACACGTGGTTTCTGGACACTTTTCGGCTTTACCGGGGCACACTTAGCGCACAGAAGGTTGCACATGTTCACCACGATCAGGGTAACAGACGTAATCTATCTGCCCCAAAAGATTTCTGCACCCCTCTTTATGTTTCCGTTTTTGTGGTGAAAACCTTAGTTTGAGGTCTGCCCTCCTGGGTTTTAAGTGCTCAGCAGGTATTCGCAGGGGGAGGGGAGGGGAGGGGAGTGGGGAGGGCGTCCTCTGAGGCCCGTGGCCTCTGCTCCGTCTGTTCCTGAAGCAGGTGGGGGCCTCTGAGTCTGGGGTAGCGTGAGGCTCACTGACATCATCAGCAGCACAAGCAGTGAGGACACCCTTCTTCCCCGAGAGCCGGGAGCAAAGCGGCGTCGGGGACGAGAGGAAGGGGCGTGCAAGGCGGCGGGCTCCCGTCAGAGGCTGCCACGTGCTCACAAGTCGTGTGAGTGTGTGAGTGTGTGTGCGTGCGTGCAGAGCCTCTGTGTCCAGGGAGCCCCTGGGTTTTGTGTTTTTGGGCCAGAAATGATGTCAGAAGAAACGAGTGAAGAAACTCTGAGCCCACCTTCCTTTCTGCGTCTCTTGCGAATGTTCCCCCACCCACGCAGGCCGAGCAGCGCCTCCTGTCCCCAGGCCGCCTGCCCGGCCGGTGCTGCCTGGAGGTCTCCTTAAACCCACGTCGGCACCCGCTCCGGCTGCCCGGCCCGCTCTGCAGGGTGGGCTGGGGGCCGGTGGAAGGGCCTCCTCCCTGCGGTCCGGGCCTCTCACCCTGTCCGCCCCGCTCCATAAAAGCACAGAATGGACCTCGGGGTTTCCCTTTGCCTTTTCTCCGTGGAGAGGGAGGGCTTTCTGTTCTGTCCCGTGCGGCTTCCATAGATTCCGTTCCATCCTACCAGGCTGACAGGGTGGCCTGTGTTGTTGTTGAGCCACAGGGAAAGAGACAGAGAAATAGAAACTTCTAGAGTCCTTTGCCCCCAGGAAGGGCCAGGAGACCAAGGCCGCCCTTAGCACTTGTCCCGGGGTCAGGGCCCAGAGCCGAGCCCGGTGACCTGAGCCTCAGGGAAGTCGCGGTCAGTTCCCCTGCCTGGATCCAGGCCTCCTGCCCGGACTTCATTCCGGTCTTGAGGGAAGTAAGAAAATGTGTAAACTTACGTGTCAACGTGGCCACGGTGCCCAGCTTTTTGGTCAGACACCAGCCTAGACGTTGCTGTGAAGGTGTTTGGTGGATGTGATAACATTTAAAATCAATTAGCTTTGTGTACGCAGGTTAGCCTCCATACTGTGGGTGGGCCTCGTCCAATCAGTCGAAGGCTTAAAGGCAGGGACAAAGAAGGAATTGTCTGTCCTCAGGACTGCAACAAAGAAACCAGCCTGAATTTCTGGGCTGCCCGCCTGCCCCGTACGTCCCACATGTAAGTGTGTGTCCTACACTTTCAAACATGAATGTGCCCGTCCCACAATCGCATGAGCTGATCACTTAAAATCGATCCCTCCCCCACCGTGGGTATGTGTGCGTGTAACACACTTAGGGCCCACGCCCTCCCTGGGTGCCTAAGGGGACACACATTACGGGAGGTCAGGGAGGTGGGCTGGCTCCCTGTTAGTGTCTGAGTGACAATTCAGAGGGCAAGACTTCCGGATGGTGGAGTAGGGGCCTCGGAAAATCCACTCCTAAAAGCACTGAGAACACTGGCAAAAAAAAAAAAAAAAAAAAAAAAAAAAAAAAAAAAAAAAGGAAGGAGGGAAAGAAAAAGCAAAAAACAATCAACTTTCAGAACACTGGAAATTAACCAAAGGTGTGCAAATGTTTGGAAAACGTTTATTGAAGAGAGATGAATGCCGGCAGAAATAGAATAACACGGACACCAGCACCGAGCACTGCTGGGCGAGCCTCGAGGGTTTCAGCTTGTGCTGCGTCTGCCCCGTCTCCTCCACCTCCCGGAAACCAGCCTCCCTGTGCTCACGGCTCCTGCGGAAGCCGGCGGCCCAGCGGCCAGGGGAGGGGAGCCTGGGTCTGGGCCCCACAAGCCCATCCCCGGAGAGCTGTCACACTTCGGCCCCATCTGGTGGCTCCAGCCCTGGGCCCTACAGACAAAGGGGGGGGGCTCCTCCCACAGCCGAGCCCCCAGGTATGACCCAGCCCGGCCACGGACGGACTGCGGCCCGAGGGGGGCCCAGCTGCGCCCAGACTCCTGCCCCGCAGAAACCGTGACATAATAAAGCGAGATGTTTCCAGTCACTAGGTTTGCAGGCATTTGCTGCACAAAAATAGGTAATAAATATGCACCGTGTGGCCTGATTTCCCTTCTTTTTTCCCCAGAGAGTCACTGTCCTGAAGGCAATATTTAGCAATTTCCCTCTCCCCTTTGGGGACTTGCCAGAATTTTAAAAAGTATTTTGCATTCTGGAACGTTTATGTGCATTTAACCAATTTCATAGTGTACGTGTGTTTTCCACTCGGTACGAAGGTCCGGGGTTTATCCATACGGACTACCATTTAACTCCGTGATTAATTCTCCCCGCGACACTGAGGTCGCTCCTGCGCCTCAGACCCCTGGCTGAAGGACTCTCTGGGAGTTAATAACTGTGCCGGGGTATTTTGGAGTTTCCCTTACAAACAGTGAGGAGACAGAGATTCCTGGATGACCCTCTTCGGACATGGACACGGGGATTTCTTTACGACGTTGGCCTTGAAATAAGTCGCTGAGTCGTAGGGAGACACGCCTCCAGCCCTAGAGTGCAGGACTCACCGACGTCACACCCAAAGCAGGGCTGGAGCCGGGGGCGGGGGGGACGGGGGGACAGGTGGGGGGCGGGCGGCCAGGACCTGAGTCAGCAGCACCTCACGCCGGGACCTCTAGCCCGAGTCCGATTGGCGTTGAATTTCAGCCTCCTTCTGCACTGCTCTCCGAGAACCTTCCCTTCTCTCCGAGCTGTGCTTTCGTATCGGTTGTAGGGTTTCTTGTTACGTCAGCGTTACTGTGCCTTTCGTGTGGATACAAATGAAAACCGTCTTCCTCTGAGGTTTGTCTCACTTCATGCAAATTGTCTTCGTTCGCACCGGGAATGTAAGTGTCGTGCGTTCACACTACTGGTCTTTGCCCCGTGCTTTACGCTCAGTGTCACCTGGCTAACGCCCTCCCAACCCGAGTCATGGTATCTTTCCGAAACGTCTCTCCACGTGCTTCTCGCTTTGGCTTTTCCCACTGAGGCTGAGTTCCCGGACGGTCTTTGTGCTTGTGGGAGGTGGGTCATCTGACGGTCCCTTGTCACCCTCCCCGCCTCTGCCTCCCACTTGCCTTCGGGAAGGGCTAAGCACCCCCCCCCCAGCAGGTGGCACACGGGGGCACTGCTCCCCGCACCTGCTCCCGCTGTGCATCAGGTGAGGACACGGGGTGAGGAGCCCCCGTGGAGGGGTGCGTGCGGGCGTGGGCGGGTGGGGTGAACACCCGAGGTCTTCCTGGCCCTGTCTCTTCCCGAGCCTGCGGTGTGGGAGGCGGGAATAAAGGGGGTCAGAGCCGACCCAGTGTGGGCGTGTGTCGGGAAGCTGGGAGCCACGGGGCCCGTCCGGGGACCTCCTCCCTGGCAGGCGCCCCCCACAGGGGCTTCCAAGGTCCCCCTCACTCTCCAGCGAGTGTCCTTGGCCCACGGGCTCCGCGTAGGAGGCAGCAAAGTCGTCCGCCGTCCTGCTGTCCCGGGAGTATTCGCTTCTGGGATGTCCATGTTTAAATAAAACTTTTATATATCTCAATAATGATATCAATAGATCTTAATCCGGGTAATTAAAATTCAACGAGACATTCCGGGGAGGTAACAAACGCCCACAAACCATTTTAACGACCGCAAGCTGTTCCCTCGCAGGGAAGCGGCCTCACCGGGCGGGGAGCACAGGGCTGCAGGCAGAAGGCCGCTGGGGCTCTTGGGAGGCTTGTACCTGGCAGCAAGTTTTTATCCTGAATTTTATTAGCCTCAGAGGAATCCTTTTGTGAGAGGACAGTCCACACACGGCGGAGGAAACGGCCCGGGGTCAGGGGCCGGCTTTGCTCGCGCACCGTCCGTGTGGCCGTGGACGAGAGGGTGACCCTGTGTGAGCGCCTGCAGCCCCGTGGACGCCCGCCCACCCCTCCCAGGGCTCTCCGGCGTTGTTCATTCCAGCACGGTTTCCCGTGTGCCGCTCTGCCAAGGTCGTTGCAGAAGGGAGCGGAGGGCAGGACGCGTGGCCTTCCCGCCCGTTTGGCAGTTTGCCACCGCCCATTTCCAGTGAGCTGAGCTCCACACGGCGGCCGGAGGGGGCCTTGTGACCTTCACCCGCACGCAGTCACCGCCTCGGGGAAGCGGCGGTGGGGGGCAGGGTGGCTGGGGGCCGGGGCCGCGATGACCACAGGCAGGGCCACAAGCCAGTTCAGGGCTGCTCCGTGGGATCGCAGGCGAGGCCCCTCAGGGTCGTCCTGTGGCCGTGCGGGGGCGGGAGTGGGTGGGCGGGGGCCAGGACGGAGCTGGTTCTGGGCGGGCACGCCTTCCTCCAAGTCTGCGGATCGGTGTGGGCTGGGAGGTCAGTCCCGGTGCAGTGGCGTCCCGACAGCTGGGCCCAGGGCACGGGGTGCAGGGGGGTCCCGCCTGGGCCAGGGCCTGGGCCCCGGGAATCACGGACAGGATTCGGGGCCCTGGACGGAGGCAGTGCGTGGGCTCCCCCCGGGCTGGGGTCTGGTGGGGGGGGGTCAGCCTGTGCTCGGTGACCGACAGGAAGCTGGGACGCGTACCTCCGGTCCTGGACCGCCCCTCCAGGCTGGTGGAGGCTCGGATCTGGACGGGTGTTTGTCAAGTCTGTGTCCACGGCGCGTCAGCCCAGCCACGAACAGGCCCTTGCCACGTGGCCACAGGTGAGCCCGTTCAGCAAGCGAAGTCCCACGCCTTCCAGGTTACGCCCCCCGTGACCCTGGGGCCGCCCGCACCTGTCACTCCCCAGAAAACCCAACCCAGTGGTAGTTTTGCTTTATTTACATTAAAATCAACAGATGTTAGCAAGTTAATGTCATTTATTATATCAGATGTGATGACAATACAATTAGTATTTTTTAAACTGTAATTGTAAAATTGACCTTATTAAAATTCCACTTCCTCCATAATTAAAAAAAAACTAATTACTTCTAGTAATTGGACCAGAAATGACATTTTGAGTTCATTAATATTCAGCAAATTGTTTTTGAAGACGTTCTCGCACCGCGCACTGTCAGTCTCCCGCATTTCTGTTTGTTTCTTATTGAAAACTGGTCTGGAAATAACACTTTGCATTTTAACAAGATGTACGTCCACCAGCTGCCTTTATAAATAAAGTTTTTAATTGCTAATTAATTGGCCGGGGGACTCTGTCTCCGCAACGCTTTCCAGGCTTGAACGTGGCGGTGGGCCCGACGCCCGGGCCGGACGCTGGTCCTCAGGCCTCGCGGCCACCGCCCGCCGTCTGCGGGCGGCCGGTGCACAGGGACCCGGTCACGCTCTGCTGTGCCTGAACGCCAGAGTCTAATTACTGGGCTGCGGGAGGTGGGGGCAAATCCGAATGACGGAGTGCGAACTCGGTGTGTAATTAACTGAGCTCAGTGGAAAAGAGTTAGGCAGAACGAAAGTCGGACCGTGCAGGGCCGCCACGGGGACGGGTTCCTGGCTGTGCGGGAGGGCGGCCGGGCCGGGCGCGGGGGCGTCCTCTGTCTCGGGTGGGACAGACAAGGGCTTCCGTGATCCTGTTGTCTGTCTGTCCCCTGCAGGGATGCTCTCTTGACACGTGAGCTGTGGCTTATTGTCTGCTGAGGTAGGTCCGTCCCCCGGCTCCTGGGAGGTCCCCACGGCCTGCGTGCAGAGAGGCCCCCAGGCTGCCCGCTGGACCAGGGCGGTGCCCCCAGAGAGGGTGGTCCTCCGTGCACGAGTGTGGAGAGCTGGTCATGCCCCACCCCGGTAACCTCTGGCCGCGGCCTGCGTGACCCCAGGGTGGGTGGCCTCCCTGTCCAGGGCGAGCTCCCACCAGCGGCACCCCATGCAGCCCGGGGCTGAAGCAGTGGGATGGGGGGTCGCGGCGCCTGCTGGAGTCAGCCATCCCGCACGTGTGGCATCATCAGGCTGTCTGTCCTTGGTGCCCCAGCGTGTCCCCCGTGTGTGGCGTCCCCCCCCAGCCCCCGTCCTGCTGCCCACGCTCCAGTCTCTGTGCAGTCCTCACAGGGTTTCGGCGGTGCTGAGGGAGGGGTGTGGGCACCGGGGCAGAAGCCACCTGCTCCTGTGACACAGGGACGTTCCGCGTCCAGCCCCACAGAGCCTCTGCAGCCCGTCCTGCCTCGATGGGCCCAGGAGCCCCACACAGACTCACAGGTGAGGGCCAGTCACCATTGTGAGTGTCACTCAGGGGGTCCCGAGGGCCCTGGGCTCACGGATGCAGTGTCTGTCGGGGGTCATGACGCAGGGGCTCTACCTGGGACTGGACTGGCTGAACACAGAGGGGCTGCTGGCCCTGAATTTGCTGAGACCCCAGGGCCACGCGGAAAGCTGCCTGAGGACGTGGGCGGGAGAGAGACGGCCACAAGGTCACTGTCCCTGAGCAGAGCCCTGTGGCCCGGCTCACGGCTGGTCTGAGATGCGTCCCCCTGGGAGGGCAAGTCCCCAAGGAGCGGAGGGAAGCAGATTGGCTGGGGGGGGGTGTCCCTGGAGCCATGGCCGTGCCTGCTGTCACCTCGGGGGCAGGACGCTGGGGATCCGATTCCCGGGCGGGTGTGGACTCGGGTGCTGGGGTCCTGCTACTTTCCACGTCGGGATTTCCTGGAGGAGGTGGGCGTTCTCCTTCCTGCACATCTCAGGACCCCTCTGAGGCTCCCCCACGGAGCCGGCCCCTCAGACGTGGGCCGGTTCCCGCTGCCTCCTGTGCTGCCTCTCTGTCTCTGTGTCCCTCTTGTTTGTTCTCTGTCTCTCTCTGTCCACCTTTGTGATCATGGTCGGATGTTTTCCCTCAGAGGTCGGGTCAAACCTGCACAACCAGAACAAAGGGCAGGTGGGAAACCAGAGGGACCTTCTGCTCCCGACGGCCTCCGGGCAATAAAGCGGGGCCTCGGGCCTCTGTCCCCCGCTGGCCTCGCCCGGCGCCCCCTCCCCTCCTGGGCAGCCTCGAGAGCTCTCGATGGGAGCAGGACGCGCACACAGGGCATTTTCTAGCCGTGGGAGGTGTGGGGCCCTGCCGGGGCCCCGTGCTCTCCCGCGGGAGCCCACTGACCCACGAGCCACGGGCCCAGGGGCCTGAGCAGACCTGCTACCCACCACCCACGGGCTGAGGCCCTCCTGGTGCCACTTTCTTGAAACCGACTCTGTTTTAAAACTATGGATGCTTTTATTTAAAAGAGAAAACCTTTATATCCACTGTGACCAGAGACAGTGTCCCTTTTGCCTCAAGGAGGAAATAACCAGAAGGGCCAACGTGGTGGAGGCCGGGTTGGCCCTGAGACCCCGGGGGCCGCCTCCCTGAAAAGGGGTTCCCCCCTCGCCGTGTCCTGGGGCGGCCGTGACAGATGACCACAGACCGGGCTGCTTAAACGTCAGAAATTCATCCCCTCAGTCCTGGAGCCGGAGTCGGAAGTCGAGGTGGGGGCAGGGCCGTGCTCGCTCTGGAGGCTCCAGGGAGGGTCCTCCTGGCCTCGTCCAGCCCCTGGGGCTCCAGGCGTCCCCAGCGTCTGCCCCCGTCCGCACCTGTGTGTGCCCGCATTTCCTCTTTTCAGAAGGACACCAGTCGTACTCCCTGAGCGTCCAGCCTAGTGACGTCGTTTCACTCCGTCGCTCCTGCAAAGACCCTATTTCCCCAATGCGGCCACACTCGCCTCGGCCTCTGGCGTATCTCTCCGAGGGACACGATTCCACCCATAACAGGGATGTGAGCGGAACCCCACAAACCGAACCGGAACCTTGAAAACCACAAAGTTCCCCCCCACAGGCCTGCAGGAGGTGACGTGGCCCCTCGGGGAGCGTGGACGGAGGCCTGGCAGGACACTGGGGGCCTGGGGACCGAGGGGACGAGAGCCCTCGGGGGGTCTGTGCCCGCGAACAGATGGACCCGGGCAGACGGGCTGCAGTTTTGCAACGCGGGTGCACACGCGTGCCTGTGCTGAATACGTGTGTGTGAGTGTGGCGATGCTCTCGGTCTACAGACCGGGGCATGTGTTTGCACACCAGCAGGCAGTGTGGAGGAGGAACGCGCCGGACGTCTGAGCCTGTGTCCCCGTGGACACAACAGAAGACTCCCTCCCGACCGAAGCCGGAGGCAGCGTCCCCGAGGGGCCGGAAGGGCACCTGGGTCGGCACCGGGGCTCTGAGACGGCGTCTCTGACGCCAAAAGGTGGCGCGGGCCCTGTGGACCGGCGTGTTGGTGACCACGTGCCCTTCACACGTGGCACACGTGGACGTCAGCACCCGCCTTATTAACGCAAATCCGAAACAAGTAGGTATTTTACTCCAAGGCCCTGAGGAGATAACACAATGTAGCTGGACTCTCTCTCTCTCTCAAGTGCGGTAAAAGCTTACAGTTAAAGGCAGATCAAGGAAGGCTTGAATATGAATTTTTGCACGGATGCCAATGACGGAGAATTTCCATCTGAATCTTTGGCGAACCCCGTCCGGACGAGCTTCCCTCCTGGCTCCCTACCTCCCCCGCCACCCATCTCCCCCTAGATGACGCCCCTCCCTCCACACCCCCTCCCCAGAGTCTCAGAGTCCAGGACAGGACCGAATGTCACCCAGCAGGACCTCGGGGCCGGGAGGGGTGCGGAGGCCGGGCTCTCAGGAAAGTGTCTCGATTTTACAAGTGCCTCTTCTCCCTTCTCGGCGGCCCCAGGACGGGCAGGATCCCTGCCGGCGTCCATGTGGGTTTCGGGAGATGTGCTGGTCAATCCTTTGCTCAGCAAGTAGGGGCGTCGCTGACGAGGAAAGGGGGTAACCGCGTAGAGCAGACCCTTTGGAACTCGTTTTCGGGAATTTCGAGTACTTACCAAACATATCAAGTGCCCAGAGCAAGGTGCTGACGCCCACGCGACCTCGTCTCGTTTAAGACGCGGCGTCGCCTCTAGGGCCCCCCCCGGACACGCCCACTGCCTCCCGCCCCGTCAGCCGCGCCAAGGGTGCCGTGCGCCGTGTGCATTTGCCCCCGTGCTCTTCTGAATCTCTGTCCTCACTTTGCTCCTACAGTTAGAACAATGTGGGACATACTTTGGCATGGTTTTGAATTTTATGAAACAGCCTCATTTTATAGGAGGAGGATTCATTTCCGAAGCTTGCTGACGTCACTCCTGCCAGTCACTGACATTGATTCCTGCCCCTGAAACGCGTTCGTATTCATTGATGTTCCGTTGCACGAACGTATGAACATATTTTATTTATTGACTTAATGATTGAAGGACACGTGGGTCACTCCCAGTTTTCTGGTTTTCTGCTTTTGCGGACAGGACGCCTGGAGCTTTGTCCGTGTTTTCCTGACGCGCACAGCACGCCATGTGTCAGAGGTTCAGCCTGGCCACGGAATTGCCTGAACATAAATGCTGCTCAAGTTCACTTTATCTGACAAGGACGGTTATTTTCCAAACTGATCACTCCAACCTTCTCCCACCAGTGGTGTATTAATACTTCCCGTTTCTCCACATCCTTGTCAACACTCGAGACTCTGAGATTTACCACTGTCTGTTCTGCTGTTGATAGACGTCTGCATCGCACCGACAATTACGTATTATAAATTGCGTAGCTGTGACCATGTACAGGCAAGTCTTTTTCATGGACATTTATTTCCACTGCTTAGCAGCAGAATTGCTCGGTCACAATTGGACACTTGCATTTGTAAGAAATCTTTATTTGCAATTTTGCCTTCCTTCTTTTGCTTTATTCTGCCTTGACACTGTTTTCTCCTTCGGTTTTTCTCGGACAGTTTGGACAACGCACACGCTTTCTGTTACCTCAGTGATTCGTCTATAAATGTCACTCCTCCACTTAATTCATCAAATTATAAAATTAGTCTCCTCAACTTTCTCCATGCACGACGGGGACCCCCGGACGTTCTGATCGCCTCTCTGACTCATGTGCCCTGACTGTTATATACATATTTCTGGTAACACCTGAGGCGTTGCTATATTTTGCACGGCTGATCGTTCATCTCCTATTTGCCAACTTGTCTACGCCTCCCTCCTCTCTCCAGCGGAGATCTTCCTTCTGGCAACGCTGTCTTCCGTGCGAACTGCACACTTGCTTTCTGTTAGTGACGGTCTGTGGATGCAGCCGATCCCCGGGTTTGGGTTTTGAAAAGTGTGTTTCGCTCTTGCTGCTGAAAGATGCTACTTGCGGGTGTAGGCCCCAGGGTCATTTCACCTGTGCGATGTGGGCTCCAGTCGGCCGTCTCCCCGAGTCCTGGCCACACTGGCAGGTCAGCTCTTAGGCCGAATGCGGTTCCTGCAAAATGCCTCCTGTGTCTGTGCGTGTCTGCACACTGTCCCCGTGCTGTCCCGGTGCACAGGTCCTCTTCAAATTTATTGATTGGAATCAACTGGCCTTTGTCTGTCAGGTGTTAAATGTATCACTTACGGCCTGCAGCCCACTGACAGGTCCTTGAAACGGGCAGAGTGACCTCCCTCTGGGAGCTCAGCTGCCTCGATGGCGACACTTGGCTGGGGGCGAAGGGCAATCTTGGCTTAACGCTGTCCTCAGCTCCCAAGATCCTGTGAGTCTCCTTAAACACGTAAGAATTCATCTGCAAACTTCCTCTATCTTTAACCCCCAAGTGCATGCTGGCAACTGCTCGGCAAGCTTATGCCCCCCCGAGATGCATCCGAACGGTCTCACGACTGAGGCTTGACTGCACAGGAATACGTGGTCTTTTCCTCACACAGCTCAGCCCTGAGGGCCCTGGCCACCTCGCTTCCAGAATTCCTTAGAGACTTACTCCATCCCTGCCCCCCTCCCAACCTGAGGGCGGATGAGCAGTTACCCGTCGCGGCCCCAGCGCAGCTCCTCCTGCCCACGGGTCCTGTCCCCGTGCTTTACTAAAATCACCTTTTTGGACCAAAGACGTCCTGAGAAATCTTTCTTGGCCGTCGGCTCCACCAATGCCCAGCACCCCGAAACTTCATGGTGCGGTTTGTTAATCCAGATCAGAGTGGATCTTTGTGCGGGACACTTAGGAGATGCTGTCCTCCTTGAGCACCGTCTCCCCCGCGGACCTTTCCCCGTGTGGGCCCGTGGCGGGGATCCACGCGGAGATTCCGTCCTGGGGGGGGGGGGTCTCTGTGCCCTTCCTACCTCGGGAAGATTCTGGGCTCTGCCTTCTCTCCCGCAGACGGCCAGGGAAATGGACGTTGGAGTTCCCTGCCTGTGACCCGGAGGTGAGAACCAGCTCAGGGGGACCTGCTGTTCTCTTCGTCCACGGATGTGCTTCATACATCGTGGAAGTATTTTATGTGGAATTTTTTTTTTGGCCTTCAAGAGGCGACCCAGATATCCATGCTGCCATGTAAAATTCTAGCGCAGAGTCTAAAACCGGGGTCACAATTAGTAGGTCATGAAGTCAGATTAGAGGCTGTGAGCAGCATTTGTAAGTAGGACCGACTGAAACGGAAGGGGACAGACGGAACAGAAAATGTCAGGGTGGGACGTTGGCCGTCCTCTCGTCGGGTTTCACACTCATGCGCGTACCCGGGTGCGCCTGTGCGGGTCCCCGGGTGCCTCGCGGAGCTGGCCCTTGCTTCCGGTAATCCCGTTATCACTCCAGGTTATTACTGGGCCTCCAACCCCTGGGGCTCTTGCTACAATGCAGATTCTGATCCGGCAGGTCTGAGCCGGGGGCCTGGGCCTCTGCATTTCCAGCCCGCCGGGGCCCCGGAGCACAGGGCCCTCTGTGGGGTGGGGTCTCAGGACGCCTGGGGTCATCTGGACACCCTCCCCCAGGTCCGGGCGTGCCAGGGACGTCAGCCACCGCATCCCCTCCTACCTTGCGGCCCACGCACTCAGGACCGTCCCAGGCAGGTTCCCGAAACGGCGGGTGGTCATTGTCTTCATGCCCCGGGTTTCTGCCGCGGAAGGATTTTCGCTCCCTGCAAGACGTGCCTACCGATTTCCAGAAGTCAATCGCCGAAGGCTAATAAAGATGCCCAATAAATTCGGAATACACCTTCAGATGAGAACACCATATGCAAATGACGACGTAATCCCATTATTAACTGTTATTCCTGAAACGCCAGCACCAGGCGGAGCTATTTAAATGACAGGTCGGTGTAATTGCGTCTGTTTCTGGCAGCAGCTAAGACTGTAGTCGAAGGGCAATAAAATGTAATAGGTTGTTCTGCCCGCCTTTGTTTTCCAATGTAAACTACTTGCATTACTATTTACATACCAATGCAAACTTCCTTTTGCTAAATCATGCAAATGAAATAGCAGGGTTCAGCACAGCCCCGCAATGGAGCGCTGGGGATCACTTTGTGAGCTATTTTTTATTTATCCCAGGTCCCCAAACATTTGGGCTGGCCGGGCCAGTAATGCAATTACTCTGAATCTCTGGCTCAGAAGCGCTCGTGTTCACTGTGCCCTTTCGGTGTGGACTCAGAGACGAGAGGGGCCGGAGGCGTCTCCAGCCCCGCTGGGTCCCTGGTGCCCCGAGCAAGCCAGGGCTTGACCCTGAGGGACCCGGGAACGTCAAAGCAGCCTGGTCTGGCCGCCACGTCTCCACTTCAGAAACTGCAAGGTCTTGACTGCTCCCCTACAGTCGGCGGCCAAGCCGCAGCCGGGCTTTCGCCAGGGCGAGCGGCACAGGCCGCTGGGGCCCTGCTCAGAGAGGCCGGGTTGGCAGGTCCCGCCCGAAGAGCGGGTGAGCTCCTCGCCGTGTGCCTGTGGACCCGACGTCGTAGCCGTCCAGCCGGCTGATGTGCCCCGGGCCCTGCGTGTTTTCTGTCTGGGGGTTCCCGCATAAAGGCCACACTCCTTAGAGCAATGCCTAGTATTTCCTCGTGTTTGGGTGCAGGAGTCACAGCATGGACACGTGCAGGAGTGGAGGCGGGCAGCCTGGCTGTGCAGGTGCAGCTGGGGGGTGGGGGGGGGTGGGGTGTCAGCTGGTGACCCCGGGGCACAGCCACAGGAGCCTGGCAGAGTCAGTCCTCCAGGAACTTGTGGATAGCATTTGATTAATCACATCACTCCCCGACCGACCCCCCCCCCCCCCCCCCCCCCCGCCGACCGCCCCCGCCTTTTTTTAAATCAAGGGAAACCAGGGAACCGGGCGGATCCGGGCAGTCCCTTGACCTCGCATTCGAAACAGTCACCTTCTGGCCGCCCCGCTGGTCAGCCAGCTGGAGATTCCCCGGAGGGGGGGCCCTCTCTGCGGGGCCTGGTGAGCCCCAGAGCGGGCCGTGGGCAGCATGCGCCGTGCGGAGCCCCGGCCACAACATTTAGGGCGGGTTTCTCAGTCTCGGTATGATGGCCCTTTGGGTGGGATGGTCCTCGGGGTGGAGGCTGCCTCGCGTGTTGGAGGACGCCGGGCAGCAAGCCGGGGCCTCTGCCCGCACATCCCAGGGTCGACTCCCAGGCTCGACAGTCGGAAACGTGTGCGGACATTGCCCCACGCCCGGGGGACACAGCCTCCAGAGAAGACCACTGCCTGAGCATCACACTTCAGGGGATGCTTGTTGGGCTGAACGCGACTCCTGTCCCAGTGTCCCCGCGGCTGCCGGAGAGCTGTGGGCGTGCCAGACTTGCCCGGCGGAGTCTGCGGTGAAACACCGAGGAGCCCTTTTAACCTTGATTTGGTGGATGGAAAGGAAAGACCTTAAATCACTCAGGGTGCGCTTGTGTTCACGATCAGACAGCTTGAACAACAGGGCACAGGCAGTAAAGACGTTTCAAGGCCCCACAGGGGAAGCCTGGAGCTTGGCAGGGGGCTGGCTTTTCTCCTTTCTGCTCTGTTGCCGATGGCTCTGCCAACCTTAAAATAAAATAGCCGCTTGTTTACCAGCACAATGAGTTTATTCGGGAACACGCGGGAACTGCAATGCGGGGCCAGCGAACGCGTGACCACAGGCAAGTCGGAGGAGACCCAGGAGAGGTCAGCTCTTATTAGGTTTTAGGAGGAAACTGGGGAGGGTTGTTTTGGACAGAAATTCCTGGGAGAAGAACGAGGGTTTGAGGTGTTGCGGCTTCTCGCCGGCTGCAAGTGGGGGCTGGCTGGTGCGTCGTTGCTGGGACAGGAGGACCTTCCTTTTCTCAAAAGCAGGAGATGGAATTTCTATGTGAAATCTGTTCTCTCTTGTCAAGATAAGCCTTGTCCCCCTTCTTGCTGCTGGTTGCGCACCTGGTGTGTGCCCCCTTCAGGGCTTCCCAACTCCACTTTCTGTGAGGCTTTCCTTCAGTCATTCACAGCTTCATGGTGGCAAGGTGGCTGCCACAGCACCAGGCATCACCGCCACAATCGAGGATGGAAGAGGCGGCAGAGCTCCCTCCATGTCTTTCATCAGAGAAGCAGGAAGGCAAACCTCTCTTGAAGCTCCCTGCGGAGCCCCCCAAGGTCCTAGCTCCCTGCGGACCACCCCCCCCCCCCGCCCCCCAAGGTCCCAGGTCCCCGCGGACCGCCCTGAGGTCTTGGTGGCCAGATCTGGTCACACCAGCACCCTTTGCTGCAAGGCTGCCTGGGAGGTGGGAGGTGGGAGGTGACGTGGGGAAGGAATGTGTCGTTATTTTATCGGAAGCAGCACCCGTTTTTATTAAAGGCGACACGTTCTCGCTCTCTCTCCTGCATTGTGAGGATATTTTCCTTCTTCCTCTGCTTGTGGTAACAGGACTCGGACTCTGATTGCAATGGATAAGGTGCTTATGTTTTGTTTTGTTTTGATTTTTATCTGTTTAATTTCAGAAGGTGCCGGTGGGGAAAGGAGGCCGTGTCTGGTCCAGGTTCCCAGGCCAGGGCACGTCTGTGACTGGCGAGGCTTAGCGTGTTCTCCTCCCCGACTGGACGTGTCCCTGGGGGTCCCAGCCAGGCCTCGGGGATGCTGAGTGGGGCCAGGCGGGGTGAGGGAGGCTCTCCAGGCTTCCCTCGTCCCTCCGGCTGGTACCAGATGGCCCAGGGGCTCCCAGGTGCCGACCCGCGGCCCAGTTGTGACTGGCTAATCCCGGAGCCCGGCATAACGACGGAAACAAAGCCCCCGTAAAACGTAGCGGTGGTTCTGCCGCGTTCACGGTCTCCACTTCTCTGGTGAGCACGTCGTCTCTTTAATTTTTCCTACTTTTCCATCATGGAAAGTTTCAAATCAAATTGTCCATCCACATCGCCCACTACTGGTCAGACCTCGCGTGGCCCCGCGTCCCTCCCTGTGCACTTTTTTCCTTCTATCTTGGAATATTTTGGGGTAAATTTCAGACATTATTTACATTTCTTTCTTTTTTTTAATTTTTTTTTAACGTTTATTTATTTTTGAGACAGAGAGTGACAGAGCATGAACGGGGGGAGGATCAGAGAGAGTGAGACACAGAATCCGAAATAGGCCCCAGGCTCTGAGCCGTCAGCACAGAGCCCGACGCGGGGCTCGAACTCACGGACCGCGAGATCATGACCTGAGCCGAGGTCGGCCGCTAAACTGACTGAGCCACCCAGGCGCCCCTAGACATTATTTACATCTCGAGTAAACATTTCTACATGGGTCCCTCAAAGATGAGGCTGATGTTTTTGAAGTGTGGCTTTGGTGTTCTTGCCCCAGACTTGATATGATTTCTCAGTTCTGCCAGAGCGAGTCCACTGCCTTCCGGTTCCTCAGTTTACCCTTGGAGTCGGGGTCTGAGCGCAGCCCGCCGCCCTGCGTCCGTGGGGCTTCCCGCAGCCCCCGTTCACCACCGCGTCGGGCGGATGCGAAGACCGGTGAGATCACGTCTGCGCTCCCACGCGGCCGCTCAGGGCGCTGGCGGTGCTCCCGCCGGGAACGTGTGATGTGGGGCGGTCCGTTCTGGGGAGCACACGGGGCGCCGCTGAGGATTCCCCACAAGCGCCACCCATCATTGACCTCACGGGCGCTGTTCCAACGTGCGTTCGTTATTTGTTTGTGCTTTCTACCTGGAGCGCAGGTGGAGGTCCAGAGGACATCGTGCTGTCTCGGGGCCTGGCTGCCCTTGTCAAGCACCATTCTCACAGGAGGGCGGGATAAACGCTCGGATCTTTACTTTCAGGGGCCACATCCCGCCTAGTCAGCGGGTGTCTTAGCGCTTTCCGGCCACGACGGGGGAGATTCCGGTGTTGGTATCGTCGTGCTCAACACACACGGAGTCACTGATGTGTTTCAGGGCGTTGCAATTATTACCTTTATCGATAATAATTGACGCTTGCGACCTTCGACCTGGTATTGTCAGCCGTTGGTCACTTCTTTGTTTTCCGGGGTAATGGGATGTTAGGCTCACCTCCTCCAGCATCTGCCATTTCTTCGAGGAATGGTGATTTCTGCCAGTGGGAAGTGGGGGTTAAATACCCTGCTCTTTGCTACTGGACTGGTCGATAATTCAAGGCCGTTTCAGAAGACAGAGCTGGACCGTTTTTAAGGATAAAAATCCACCAAGAACTCTCGTGCCAATTATTTTCCAAATTTAGGGCTACCTTGTCTGGAAAAATCTTATCAATAGACATTAGTACCTCCTTCCATTCAGGCCCCAAATCCCACTTTCCAAACATGCTGACAGGATTTTGCCTTGGCACCTCGTGCAGCCTTAGACTAGAGCCGCCCAAAACGGCAGGTTCACCGGAAGTGGTTTACGGCTCGGTTTCTGCAGAAATTTTTGTCATTCTGGGGTATCTCACTTGGGGTGTGCAGTGAAGTTCATTTTATATTGCTTTCTGTCTTTTCTGCTTTAAAAGATTTCTTCTACTGTATTTTTCCATTTAAATTTTTAAAAGTATTTTTATTCATTTTTGAGAGAGAGAGAGAGAGAGAGCGTGAACAGGGGAGGGGCAGAGAGAGAGGGAGACACAGACTCGGAAGCAGGCTCCAGGCTCTGAGCCGTCAGCATGGTCATTTTGAACCCTGTCTACAAGTCCAACCTCGAGGTCGTCTGCGGGTTTGCTTCTATCACTCGTGTTTTCTGCCTGGTTATCCCTCGTGTGTCCTCCTCATTTCGTGTCTAGGAATGTCTTTGTTTCGTGGTTTTGTGATCTGTCGCGGGACGGTCCTGATTTTCAAGTGCGTAAGGAGCACCCGGCCAGAGAGACCACACTCTGAGTCGGGAAACAAAGCTCAGCGATTCGAAAGGATGAGAGGTGAGCGAAGTGTGTCCAGTGGGATCCACTCCCGGGCTGGGGAATATGGCGTCACGTCGTGTCGAGGGGCCACCACGCGGCTGTCAGAGCGTCTAGAATAGGAAGGACAGGTGCTAGGAAGTGCTGACAAGGGCATGGAGAAGCTGGGGTGCTCGCACATGGCTGGCGGGACGTTCTAGAAAACAGTTGTGTAGTTTCTTCTACGGTTAGACGTGCACTTGCCCTGCAGCCCGCCAACTCCTCGTCTCAAGCGTTGACTCAAGTGGATTGAAGACCGTGTTCCCGTTGGATCCGCACGTAGGTGTTAATGGAAGGTCTGTCTGCAATCGCTCGGCACCGGAAGCGGTTCCCAGAGAGGGTAGCTGCGCGGCCAGCCTCACGCTGTTGGACGGGCGGGTGGTTGAGCAGACTCTGGGGCGTTCACGGAGCGGACAGCACTGAGCGACGAGAGGGAGGGAACACACCTCGGCTTGTGCGAATCGAAGCCACCGTTTCGAGTGACAAGTGGTCACATGCGGCGTGTGACCCCATCGTGTGCTGCTCGCAGTGGGACAGAGCTATCGTGATAGGGAGCCTGTCACCGGCTTCCAGGCATCAGCAGTGGGGGAGGAGTGGCTCCGGGGACAGAGCTGTTCTGCCTCCCGATTGTGATGGACTCCGCTCTAGCCCGCCATGAGCTCTTGTCTAGACAAACAGAACGGTTTCCTTACCACCTACCTGAATTCCCGCCGGCACCTGTCAGATCCGGTCTCCCCGCCGATAGAGTGAACTCTTTCTTTCTTTTTTTTTTTTTTTTTTCAACGTTTTTATTTATTTTTGGGACAGAGAGAGACAGAGCATGAACGGGGGAGGGGCAGAGAGAGAGGGAGACACAGAATCGGAAACAGGCTCCAGGCTCTGAGCCATCAGCCCAGAGCCTGACGCGGGGCTCGAACTCCCGGACCGCGAGATCGTGACCTGGCTGAAGTCGGACGCTTAACCGACTGTGCTACCCAGGCGCCCCTATTTTATTTATTTTCTAATGTTTATTTATTTTTGAGAGAGAGACAGAGAGTGAGTGGGGGAGGGGCAGAGAGAGAGGGAGACACAGAATCAGAAACAGGCTCCAGGCTCCAAGCTGTCAGCACAGAGCCCGACGCGCGGCTCGAACTCACGGACTGCAAGATCGTGACCTGGCTGAAGTCGGACGCTTAACCGACTGCGCCACCCAGGCGCCCCATAGAGTGAACTCTTTCAAAATAAAATCTGACCACCGCGCCTGGATTCACTTTTCTCTCCCGTCCACCAGTCCCATCTGCTCTGTTCCCCTTGACATTCTCTGGGGCCTCGTCCCTCAGATGCTTCCGCCCCCGGGGCGGGGCCTTTGTGTATGCTCCCCCGTCTCTCTTTCTTCTCAGATTCTGTGAATCCATCAAATATCAGAGTCTCCATCTCGGCTGACGGCTCAGCTCCGCCGTTGTCCTTTCTCATCGCACGTGTCCCGTCCGGCCCAGTCCGTGTGCATTTTACACTTACTTCTGCCGGATCGCTGCTTGGTGTCCCCAGGTGGTGAGCCCTCGAGGTCTGGGCCGCGGCCGCCTTGAGCCCTGGCCGGTGCTGGGCTGGGGCAGAACATGTGCTCAGTGAAAATCTGCGAGTAACTGCATGCACGTGGGAAGAAACGGAATGCATCAGACACACGTGTGCCCCCAGGGCCAGGTCTTTCTGGCCACAAAATGAGGTTGTTTCCTTTACTCTGAACCGTTTCTAATCATAATCAGACCAAAGAGAGCACTTTGAGATGCCAAGTGTGGAAAATGGACGGTTAAGCTGCACAGAGTGCCTGTCTGTGCTGCCCATCTGGCCCCACTTGGCCGGGTGCCCAGGAGGCCGCTGTGGACTCTGCCTGTGGCGCCGTGTGTGACCTGGGAAGCCACCCCACCCCCACTCCACCTACCAATCCATTCGCCCCTGCTGGGCTGGCCTTGATGGTGACTTTGAGGAGTGATATGAAATACGTGAAGACAGGACCGAGAGCAAAGCACTGAGGGGTGTCCTCTGTGTCACGACCACCGTCTCGTCCCGCGACACCCCGAGATGCGGGGCACCTCCTCCTTTCCAGCAAGGCAGCCACGGGCTCACATCCTGCTTCCTGGCTTTTTGCCTCCTTATCTTTTGAAACATTACTGCGTATGGGTGCCTGCTGTTCTCCTCGATGGGTTTCCTCAACTAATCCCCGTGGACAGGGGCCCTATTGCACCCGTTTCATAGGGAGGGGACTGAGGGGCAGACCCAGGTCCTCGTGAGATGGGAAACTCATGTTGGGTGCACCCAAGATTATGCGATGAAAACCAGGACCCCAGACGAGTCTCCAGTCCTCTCCGATAACAACTTAGATTTCGGGGTGGGGTGGGGTGGGGTTCCTCTCGGAGCGCTTATCTACCATACACTGCCGAGGTCCTTCCTCCCCCCTTCCTGCCAGCTCTGTGCTCCCCTTTGCTGCCGATGCTGACACGTCCCCTAGGAATCGGCTGGATGTCCCTTCCTCGGAGAACCTTGTTATTGCCCCCGATCTGGTTAGCGCTCCTCGATTCCGGCCCTTGAAGCAGGCTACGCCCTTCTTTCCTAGAATTTATTATGGGAAATAAGCAGCTACAGGATTCGTGCTGGCCCAGAGCAGCAGAAAGCTCCAGAAGGGAGGTTTTTCTGCCCTGGTCCCTTTACTCGGCAGAGCCGTGCTTTCTTGCAGAGAAGATGGGCACTGGGGACGTGGGGGCACATATGCACGGCCTCCCTCGAGGACCCGAAACTTGGGGGGAGCCGCGCGGTGAGCCCTTTTTATGTTACGGATGATAGACGTTAATGCCATGAAACACAAAGGAGCAAGGGACACGTGCCTCTGTGGAGCGGTCAGGGAAGGCTCTGCAGGGAGCTGGCATCGGTGTGCATTGAAGGTGAAGGGAGCTCGCTTCAGGGCAGCGCGGGAGAGGCCCCCGTGTGCCTCGTCTGCCTGTGGATTGACGTGTGTGGTTCAGGACCGTGTCCTCAGAGGTGCCTCATGCAGAGGGGGGATCGGTGCATTTTTATTGCACAAGCAGAGTGACGGTCATTTGGAGTCTCTGGCCGCCTTTCTTGCTCTGCTTATCCTCTGTTCGAAGCAGGGGCTGTGAAGCCAGACTGGGGTGAGTCTTGACCGTTTGAGCAGTCAGGCTGCGTGATCTAAACCAAGTGACGTAAAGTAACGTGGTCTTTCACGTGTCACTTCCCCCATCAGCGCTTGAAGAAGAATAAACGATGCCTGTGCCATAGGCGCTGTGATGATGAACAGTAAGTCGTTTCTGGTGTTCACATCACCGTCACCATCACAACCTCCTCCTCCTCCTCGTCGTCATTGTCACCACCACCATCGTCGTTGTCATCAGAATCACTGGCACATTTTTCTAGCTCATCACCAAATTTATGAGCATATCACGTACTCGTGTGCCATGTGATTGTCACCTGTGTCCACAGGCTTCTGTACATGGTAATCACACATTTCAGCTTTTCTAAGTTGAGTTGAATTTTGCCAAATGTGGCCATTTGTGACCTGGAAATCATGAGGCTGTCGAATCGACAAGGACAGTGGATTCAACATTTGGATATTGGCTCCGATACTCTGTTCTTTGGTTTTGGTGGAATCAGTGATGTCTTCAACCCTTGAAACATCAATGGCCTAAATGAACCGGCAGTGACCCAGGCTAGCGTGGGGTTGTCCCAGAGGAGTCAGGAAAGGGAGGAGGTGTGGACAGCTCAGGGGTTCGGTGAGACTTGACAACCGGCTGATATTTGGGGAGGAGTGAGTCAGGAGGGTGTTGGAGGGTGGGCACCTGTCGAGGCTGGAGTGGGGCTGTCCACGTAGCAGACCGTTCGAAAGCGCCAGCGGAGGAGCCAGACGAGCCAGGCGGGAGCCCGGCACCTGCTGTGTGACTTCGGACGTTCTCGGAACTTCTCTGAGACTCCGTTTCCTCACGTGGAAAATGGAACGGTAGGGGCCACTGACCACTAGGTTTGTTGTGAGCACTGAAAGGGGATGAGGGACACAGTGGGGGTTCATCTGCGTCATGATGCCTGGGCTCCGTTGGAGTAAGAAGCGACCCCGAATCTCAGCGGGTCGACGCGTCAAACCTTCTTTCTCCCTCATGCAAGTTCTGCAGAGGCCCACGGGCTCTGGGCGACTCTCTGCGTCTTGGGCCAGTGTGCCCAAGGGAAGCCTTGATCCCCAGCTCCCTCAGGTCAATCGGGCCTCTCAGGTTGCGGCCGTGCGGGGAGCAGAGCCTGGCGCAGTTCCCGTCAGCAGGCGAGTGCTCGGGGCCGGGGCGGCACCCGTCACCTCTGCCCGGGACACCCCCCCCCCCCCCCCCGGGGCCAGAACTAGTCGTGTGGCCCCACCTGTCTGCAAGGGGGAGAGGGGAGGCACAGTCCTCCTTGAGTCCTGGGAGGCGGATGGGTGTGAGGCTGACGTGTCAGGTGGGAGTGTTTCCGCTTTGGCCGTCGCAGCGGGATTTGTGGAAGGCTTGACGATCGCTGCTCACGTGTGTCAGGCCACACCCGCCTCTTGCCGCCACGCGCGGGCTCTGTCGCAGTTGCCCTTTCCACACCGCCGGGCCACTGTGTCTCGCTTCACAAGCACGAGGAAGAGGGGGTGTGTGGGGGGTCTCGGTGTCGGAGGCCAGGAGGGGGCCCAGCGAGAGGCTCTTGGGTCGCCAGGCCCGCAAAGTCTCCGGGCCACTGTCTGCATCTCGCGTTGTGCTGGGTCACACCCGATTTCGAGGTTTAAAAAACCTTGATGAGAAGCGAACGCCGGTTTTTAAAAGGAGCACAAGTGCCTTTCGGCCTCTGGAGGCAGAGCCGCCGGGCCCCTCCCAACACGGACCGCGACTGGGCCACAGGACCTGTCCCCGCCCGCCCCCCCGACGCAGACCGCGACTGGGCCACTGGACGCAGACTGCGACTGGGCCTCCAGACCCCCCTCCACGCGGACGGTGACTGGGCCACCGGACCCCCTCCCCTCCCCAATGCGGACCGCGACTGGGCCACCGGACTCTCCGGATACGGACTGCGACTGGGCCTCCAGACACCCCCCCGCCACGTGGACCGCGGCTGGGCCACCGGACCCGCCCCCCCCCCCCACGCGGACGGTGACTGGTTTCCAGAAAACCGGCAGGATGGCCCTACCCCCGTAATTTAGACCAAAGAATTACATGATCGGCTTGTAATGTAAAAATATGTTTTAACGTGTAAGTGATTGTGGTTTAGTTGGAACTAGGAGGGCTTCTTGGTTGATTTTTCCTTTGGAGGAAGGTGTAGGTGAGAAGCATTTCTTGGTCAGATTGAAACTTTGTACTGGGATGTGCCACATGGGTTCCCTAGGGGCGAGAAGGCACTTGTAAGACACGTGCAGATGAGACCTTTGAAACTGCCGGGGAGACAGCGCCCCTGGAGGTGGAGGGGGCCGCTGAGCCACAGGCTTCCCAGGACAGGGCCTCTGGGGTGAGGGGGCGACAGCCCGGAGACGGACCTAGGTGGTAGCTGATGATGCCGAGGACGGGCCGAGTGGGGCCCCAGGAGCCACAGACCTCAAGGAGCCTGGGGTTTCCCTGGAGCTTGAAGGAGGAAGAGTTTGGGGGTGTCCACGTGGCACAAGGTTTGGGGGTGTCCACGTGGCACAGGGTTTGGGGGTGTCCATGTGGCACAAGGTTTGGGGGTGTCCACATGGCACAGGGTTTGGGGGTATCCACGTGGCACAGGGTTTGGGGGTGTCCACGTGGCACAAGGTTTGGGGGTGCCCACGTGGCACAAGGGGGTGCAGTTCACTCGCTGTCTTCTGTGCCTTGACTTCCCCTCTGCACCCCCAGTCCCCTCTGTCTCCCCCCAGGACCTCGTCAAGCCTTCCACGAGAACGGGGCTCTGTTTGTTCACTACTCTGTGCCTCTCGTCATTTTCAGGCAAAGCACGTCCTTTGGTGTCCCAGATGGGAAGCTGGCAGGTTTCCGGGATGTGCTGCTCTTTGCTTTGGGGTCCAGAACGACAGGCCGAGGGGTGTCTTGCCGGGGACGGCCTGTCCTGCACGCTGTCCCCGCCAGTCCGCTCTCTGCCCGCCCTGCCCATGTCCGAAGCGTGGAAACGCGTCACTCACTAACCTGGCCGCCTCGTCTGGGTGACGGTGACGTCGGGTGCCGCACAGAGGTGATTTGTTGGGCTCCGCGGGTGGAGGAGACGGTTGGAACAAGGGCACAAGAAAATCTATTGTGAATTAATAGCGACAGATCCAGGCAGATGGGGAAAGTGAAAAGCTAATCAAAGTGCAGATCAAGGAGGTGGAAAATGAAGATTGAGGGTATGAAGCTCTCGCGGGCGTCCCGGTGGTTGCCGTCTGCAGCTCCCCAATTGCCTTTTGCACGATTTCGGTGGTGCCTTCTCAGTCGCTGAGACCCTTCCCGGGCCCTGTACCGCGTGGCTGGAATGTGCTGTCAGCGGGGAGGCGGGCTGATGAACTCAGACTCCCCGCCGTCCCCTGTAAACGCTGCGTCTCGGAGGACGGAGGGCGTCCTGAGCCACAGACGGGCGCTGGGGAAGCTGTCCGTGTCTCCCTCCGAAACCAGTGCCCGGCACGCGGATGGAAGGAATCTTGGTGTTCGTGGCGTAGCGTAATAGAAACAGAGACAGGTCGGCCTGAGTTCCTGCCCTATTGGTGACTCTCCCTGGGTTACTGCGGATGTCACCAGGATTTACTTGAAAAATGACCCACGTGCTGCTCTGTGCAGTGTGACGCCCCCCAGAGGCTACGCGAGAATCAGCCACCCACGCCCGTACCGCCCGCCGTCCGGCCACCGCGGGCAGGCACGGAGGCCTTGAGGGCTGAGGGAGGAGCTGCCTGGAGGTCATCGGGCGTCCACTGGGAGACCCTGCCCCCCGGGGCCGTGGCCGTGGCCGTGGCCGTGCACGGAGGCTTTACTGTGTGTCACCACCTCCAGTGGGTGCTGTGGGCGTCGAGGGGGTGCGGCCTGAGTGCTGCTCGCCATCTGCTCCCGGGCGCACGGGACGGTCCCAGGCAGGAATGACGTGGCGCAAATGTCCACGGCTCTGGGCCGGGGGCCTTATCCTGGGACGGCTGTCCACAGCGGCCGAGGGTCCGTCGCCAGATGTGCTGAGGGTGCGAGTTTGGTTTGGGCGCCCAAAGGCTGGCCTTTCCTGTGCGCTCCAGGCTCCTGCTTGGCCCCAACTCTGGGTGAGCCCGCATGCTCCCTCGGTCCCTGCCCGCGTGACCTGCTCACCATGCCTGGGGTCCTTGGGCTTTGCTGCTCTGCTTCTGGAGGACAGGTCCCGTCACTGTCCCCGCCACCCCCCCCCCCGGGGGGTCCTGGGGAGCCGCTTCAGCCAGCCTTGGGTGTCCAGGCCATGGCTTGGAGCCAGTCCGCACGGCCAGCTCCGGGGAGCCACGCCAGTGGGCCCCAGGAACGCTGATGTCGGGCCCTGCTGGTTGGCCAGGCGGCAGCCAGGCCCGAGAAGGCTCGGCCTCCGCTCGCTTTGCGTCTCTTGGCGCCCACACGTAAAATAAGGCGCAGTGGGCGAGCTGCTGAATTTCACATCACGGGCGTTCTCCCCATTCAGAAAAGGGAGAGTGCTGTGCACGGGAGTCTCCTGCCACAGCGTGTCCTGAGCCGGGCCCACCTTGATGAGGACTGGCAGGGCAGGGGGGCGGGTGAGGCCCGGGGAGGCTGTCCGCATGCGCCCCGGGTGCGCTGCCACAGAACACAGGCAGGCTGGCCGCGTGTGGCGCTCACAGGTCACACGCGGCCCCAAACCTCTCCGTTCTGCTGTTTAGGCTTCTGGACGCTTCTCACTGCTTACTCGTCGGACCGTCCTCTGAGGGGTCTGTGCTAACAAGCTCCCGCTGTGGCTGAAGCTGTCAGTGTCTCCCCGTGGCTCTTTTCCACTTTTCTCCACGGTTTTCGAAGATACCTTAATATTTGCCTTTACTCTCAACATGACTGTATCTCCTTGGTAAGTGCCCATTGCTCCTTGTAGAAAATCAGAACTGTTCTTTTTTTGTTGCTTTCAATGCTATTTGCCCAAGATATGCCTGTATTTCTCTTCTCCCTCTTTCTCTAACTGTATTAAATACACACACATACATATTATCCTCATTGTCCTTTTTTAGTTTTATTAAAAAATAAAAAAAAATTAGGGGCGCCTGGGTGGCGCAGTCGGTTAAGCGTCCGACTTCAGCCAGGTCACGATCTCGCGGTCCGTGAGTTCGAGCCCCGCGTCGGGCTCTGGGCTGATGGCTCAGAGCCTGGAGCCTGTTTCCGATTCTGTGTCTCCCTCTCTCTCTGCCCCTCCCCCGTTCATGCTCTGTCTCTCTCTGTCCCAAAAATAAAAATAAAAAAAAAAAACGTTGAAAAATAAAAAAAAATTAATGTTTATTTTTGAGAGAGAGAGAGAGAGAGAGAGAGACAGAGACAGAGCATGAGCAGGGGAGGGGCAGAGAGAGGGGGAGACACAGAATCCGAAGCAGGCTTCAGGCTCTGAGCTGTCAGCACAGAGCCCGACATGGGGCTTGAACCCACAAACTGTGAAGTCATGACCTGAGCTGAAGTCAGATGCTTAACTGGCTGTGCCACCCAGGCGCCCCCTCATTGTACTTTTTTAAGGCTTGTAAACACCACACGGCTTGAATTGTTTTAACATGATGTGCTTGAGAGCCTGCACCTTTTAAAAGGTATATTTAACTCATTTATATTTATTGGGTTACTCATATAATTGGACTGATCTGTCAACTTATTTTGTTCTTTGTGTATATCGACCCCTCTCTTTGCTTCTGTTTTGTCCCTCTTTTCTTGCCGTTAGTCTCATTGACGTGATTTTCTTGAGAGGCACCCATTTCGGTGACTGAGGACAGACGCGGCCCCCTCTTTGGATTCTAGTTCTACCACTTAGCAGCTAAGTGTTCTTGGACAAGCACCTCACCTCCAGGTGTCTCTGATTTTCTCTCTGTAAAACAAGATAATAATAGCCCTTTCTCACAGTGTTTGGGTGAAGAGTAAGTGAATTAATGTCTGTGAAGGTCTGCGGAGAACTATATAATCATTAGCCCGTGTATTCAGTTTGTCTCCCTCAATTTGGTACATTTTATGTGTGTGTGTGTGTGTCTATATGAATAAAGAATATTTATCACTCTTGCATTTTAGCATATTTTTTATGATGAAGTCTGAGGTTATTCAGTGTGTCTGTCCTCTTCCCGAATGTGACCAGGGTGTCAGCACCTCTTAACTTCCTTCCAGGCCCGCCCCTCACAGCCCCCATGCTCTGGAAGGTGCTGCTCTGGAGCGGCCAGCTCTGACCTGTGGGGCGTGTAGGTCTTCTGTCTCTGGAATCTGTCTCACAGATGGTCCAGCAAGATTTGTGGAAGATTCCTATCTCTTAGCTTGTAGACTATTACCCCTCCACATCATCTCTGTCCTCCTGCCCATCCTGGTGGGTGAGTGCTGGACAGACGGGCATTTAGACCAAACTGTCAGCAGGCACCCTTTCTCCCTGGGCCCCCATCAGCACCAAGGTGGCAGGCTGGCCCGGGGCCGCTGGTTCACACCCTGAACAAGGGGATGCAAGGTGCTGCTGCCGGGCTGGGCCTCCTGGGGGGCAGCCAGGGGCTGTGGCAGCACAGAATGCTTGTCATTTGCTGAGCTCACAAAACCCCAATTCCAAAGACAAGCGGCTTCCCCTGATGCCGCTGAGTGAGGACGAGTGAGGACAGGGAAGGGGCCCCGGTGCAGCAGGAATAACGTCTGGCTCTTTACCTAAAATCACTTCTGAGTTCTGCAACCACCTTCGCAAAAAAGGGGAAAAAAATTAAATAGGTCCCAGGAGTGGGTTTTTAACTTTAATTTTTTTAAGAATATAATTTTATATTAGGTTCATTATTTTACTTGACTTGACTTGATTATTGTTTTCATCCAGAAACCCAGCTCCCAGCTAAGATAAATTTCAACTAAACACTGGAATAGAATCCAATTTAGATGTTCCACTAATTCAGGAAACCTAATTAACTCGGTTCTGCCGTTTGGGTCCGTTTGCCGGGATGTGATGTTTCTGTTTGGTAAGCAGATAAGGAGATAAATGGGTCACTGTATTTATGACTGCTCATTATTCCTTTAATATCCACACCGGAGAGTGCGCATTCTGATCACAATTAAAATGCTTTTATACCATTTTAGCAGTAATTGAGCGAACCCGGCAATTTGTACTTTGGTTCTCTCAGTTAAGTAATTGACGATCACAAGCCATCATTGGTTAATAACACGTTCAATCACTCGCGTTCTGCTGTGTATTTAAAAATAGCTCAGGAGTGCGCTGCTATTCTGCGTGGACAGGGGGGCACCTGTGCACTAACGGTGGCTTCTGGGGGCCACTGCCCGGAGTTCCAGGGAGTGATGTCTGGCATGGTCTCCAGGCGGCTGCCCGCGTCACCGGGGATAATGCAGCCCCAGGAGTTGCGGCCGTTCCCAATACCTCCTGATACGAGCCAACAGGATAAGCAGGATGCGGGCAGAGCCCCCCGCAGGTCTGTGGCCAGCCTGCAGCCCGACTGTGGGGCCCAGCTCAGAGATCGTGGGTGTGCAGACACTTCTACCAGGAGCTCGCCTTCCGGCAAAGGGTGCGCCCCGGAGAGAGCCCGGCCGGGGCCGGGGCTGGTGGGGGGGGGGGGGTCTGTCCAACTGGCTTCTGGCGTCCTGAGCCTGAACAGCAGCCGCCCCGGAGGGGTCCGCCTGGGGTGCAGGGTGGAGGCGCTCTCCTCACTCCCGTGGGTGGGAGGTCCCCAAAATGCACCTGAACAGGTAGGATTCCCAGAGGCACGGGGAGCAGACGGCACCCTCACAAGTTATGTTCCCAGGGTCCAGCTGGGGCCTAGAGAGCCAGCCTGTCCTGGGCAAGGGCACTGGGGGTCCTGCAGGAGGCAGCAGTGACCACAGGGGGACCCTGTGCCGGGTCCCAGCTGCCCAGCACAGCCTGAGGGACCTGAGGCCAGAGCGCAAATCCAGATTTGGGTGGAGACATCCTGGTGGAAGGCAGAGGGCAGGGGAGGTATGGAGCCCGACCACCCACACCCGGCTCTGCCCACTCGGGACCCCGAGCCCCTTCACGGAGCTGCTGGTCACGGAGCCTGGGGTGCGCTGGGCCGAGTTCCGGATGTAATCGTGACCCTGCGGTCGGTGGAGGGAGGCAGGTGCCCCGCGAGGAAGGATCTGACTCTAGCCCTGCAGGAGTGCGATCTCGGAAATGCCCTGGCCTCTCTCGTGTCCCCTGCTCAAATCCCAAAACAGCTGGCTTGTGGGGAGTTGCTGGCCGCAGCCCCCGTCTCCCCCAGGGCTCGGTGGCACTTTGGGTCGGGTGAGGCTCCGTAAGCAGGTCCGGGCACGATGCCTGAGAAAGGGCTCTCGGCTGGGGAATCAGGGGAACCAGGGGAAGAACGTCTGGGGTTAGAGCTTGGCTCGATGCTGGGGCCTGGTGACCCGGAGACCCCTTTAGCTGCAGGCTCGGCCACCCCAGGCCTGTCTCCTGTTCCCTTCTCTCCTCCTGCCGGGCCCTCTGTGGTGACGGTGATGCTGTTGTGTGCTAATGAGGCCTTACTGGTGTCGTCCACAGAGACTCTGCAGCTTCTGGGTGCGGGGGCTCGGTGTGATCGTCTGTCAGGGACGGAGGGGGAAGGAGAGACAGGCAGTGAACGGAGCCCAAGAAACAGCCGCCGGGCGGTCGGCGGGGAGCTGGCGGGAGGTTAGCGCTGCTGAGGGTGGGCGGGCTGGCACGGAGCTGCCCCGGGGAGGGGCCGCTTCCTGCCCACGAGAGCCTCATAGACTCTGTCGGCCCCCAGGAGACCAGGCCTGGCCTTGGACAATTAGGAGGGGTTCCCGGTAGTCCTAAAGATCACGTCTGGCTGACACCGGTCAGAACCCTGCACAGCAGGAGGAGGAAGTGCCTACGTCCCAGACGGCAGACGGCAGCTGGGTCTGCCCGACCAAGCCACCCCGGGTGTGTAACGAGCAGTCCCCGCACCTGCCGTTGTGTCCTGTGGTCCTGGCTGGCCTGGCCGGGCTGTGTGCCCTGCAGGGTGGGGGCTGGGCCTCCGTCCTCCACCGAGGGGGCCCCAGCGGGCGAGCCCGGTGCCGCCCCTGTGCATCTGCTGTGTGGCGCCCAGAACAGCCTGCAGTAGCCCACGGGGCCGGCTGTCCCTGAGTCTCTGCGGGAGCCCAGTGAGTCGAGGACAGTCCAGCGCAGGGGCGAGTCCAGCGCAGGGGAGAGGTTCGGCTTCTTGCTGGGAGCTGCCCCCAGGTCACCGGGCACTGGGAGGCGTGGGTGGGGGGGAGGAAGCCCCCAGCCTTGCTCTGCGGGGTCTGGGATTCCCTCCTGTGACCGCCTCGTGGCCGTGAGGCCCGGGGAAGACCTCAGCCCGCCCCCCCCCCCCATCAGCTTCCCCGAATGTAGGCGGATAGGAACACAGCCTCGTGCAGGTTAGCCCAGGTGACAATGTGGGATTCTTGGCTTCTCGCCTGGCACTCGGGAATAATGAATAATCCCTCTTTTTGTTGGCATTGGTCTGAAAAGCTCACACTGTCAATTATCAAGAAGGAATTTGGCAAACTGTGTTAAACATTGAGTATCCTTGGTTTGTATAAAGTCGATGCACTTTTTTTTTGGTAAAGATGTAACTCGGAAAAATACAAATAAATAGGCAGAAACAGCCACTGGGCGTGTGGTAAGTCGGGAGTCGCTCTTTTAATGGTGGCGTCGGCGTCGGTCGGGGTGGCCGGACTGGTGGCACCGGCTGCCCCGAGGGCAGAACTCTGTGCGGGCGGCTTGCGGGGGCCTCCCTCCCGGGCTCCTGAGGTCGGGGCCACATGTCCGTCCCCCAGTCTCAGCCGCTCCCCTTCAGGAACGTGGCTTCCGGACACGTGTCTCTTCCCAGCTGGGGCACCTCCCTCTCCCTGGGAAGCCGCCACGGCCCGGACTGAACGCTCGGCACGTGGTCGATGGAGGGTTTTCTCCTATCCTCAGCGCTGCGGGAGGAGAGAGTGCCCCCCCTGCCCGACCAGGCCCAGTCCCCAGATGCTCCTCGGGCTCCGTCAGCCATGGAGACGCCCCGAGAGCTCTGTTTCCAGACCCACCAGCGAGGCCCGGTGCCCCCAGGACCACATCCTTCGCGGCAGGATGGGTTTTCAGGGTGCCGTGAGTCCTGACCTGCCCTCACTCAGCGACGTCTTCCGGCCGAAGTGTGCTTGCCCGGCTCTGCTTTGTAGGCAGCAGCCCTGACCCTCCGGTGGACCCCCTTCCAGGCCACGGCCGGTGTAGCCAACAGTGGACAGAAGTCATTCAGAGAAGGACCAGAGGCTCCAAGAAAGGTCGGGGCAGAGATGGTCAAAGGTAAAGTTATAATTTTGTTTTAAATTTTTAAATGTTTGTTTATTTTTGAAAGAGAGGGGGAAAGTGTGAGTGGGAGAGGGGCAGAGAGAGAGGGGGACACAGAATCGGAAGCAGGCTCCAGGCTCCGAGCTGTCCGCACAGAGCCCGACGCGGGGCTCGAACCCACGAACCACAAGATCATGACCTGAGTGGAAGTCGGACGCTCAACCGACTGAGCCACCCAGGCGCCCCAGAAACTCCTTCCTAATGTATTTAAAACCATGCATTTCAGGGAAATAGAAAAGTCCACGATGAGCCCAGTGACCCAGCAAGAGTGAGAGAAAAAACCCCGCTCCAGAGAGTGTCCGGGCCCCTGTGCCTTGCACGCGATGGTTTCGAGCCTTCACGCCACGGAGGTTCCCACGTTACCCAGGTTTTTACAGACAAGGAAACGATGCACAATGTGCTTTAGTCTTTTAGACGCCGCGCGGCTCGTGCGGGGCCTCAAGGTGGGTGGTGCTCGCGGTGGGAGTCAGGCCTCGCTGAGGGACACGAGGTGGCGTGGGCGGAGCCCCATGGTGAGCGGGCCTGGGGCGCGACCCGCCCGGGGTGTGGGTCGCGGCAGGACGGCGGCCCCGGACCCGTGGAGGGAGGGCCACGCGGCTTTACTCTCCATGTGCCTTTCATGCGTGGCTTTCCGTTACTCTGTTCTCTTCATGTGGCACGTGTCGCCCTTGAAATTCGTGAGCCGTCATCGTAGTTTTCAGGAGCACCACCGCTAGCGGCTGGGAGGAGGTGGGAGTAGAATTGGAGCAGTCGAGTTGGGGGCGTCGTGGGGGTGGGGACACAGGCCTCTTAGGGGGAACCGCTAAACAGCCCGGATCAGCCCCAAGAAGGTGACAGAAGGGAACCCGGGGGGCAGAGGGTGTGCAGGGTCCCGTACCTGCAGGGCGGGCGGGTGGGGGTGTGGGCGGGGGCCTGGGTCTCCGGTGACAGTCGAGCGGGGGCAGCCCTTTCCTGCTGCAGCCCCTCGTCTTCCCCCAGAACCGCTGGTGACACAGGTGGGTGAGGGTGGGCTCATTCCAGATGAATCCATGCAAACTGTGAGCTCGGGCCCATAGAGAACCAGTCTTTGTTAAAAACCACCCAAATTCTGGGCCCTGAGGGTGGGTGTCCCCCCCCCCCCCCGCCCTGTGGATATCATGCTGTTCCTGTTACCCGGTGAGGCCCCACATGGGGGCTTCCGATCGTACCTCTTCTCCTGAAGCCACATGGTGAGGCCAGCCCCCCTCCCGTCCCCGCCCCAGAAAGCCCTCCTTCCACCTGGCTCTCGGGAGTTCTGCCCCAGCTCTGCCCGCTCCAGGAATGTCTCTGCGTTTCCAGAACCCGGCTGTTCATGGGCCTGGCCGGAGCATGTTGGACAGGGACCCCTGTAGCACCATGGGGACGTCCGGACAGACCAGCACAGCCCCGGGACCCTGGATAGTCACCCCCAGCAGTGTTTTCCTGGAGAAGAGCTCATTCTGCCCTCAGAGGGTTTTGGTCTTAGACCCTCGCTTGCTGGATGATCAAACCACACGCCTGTTTCTGCCTCAAGGACGCGTTCCTGTCTTTTCCGGAGGGCGGTGATGCGGCTCCAGCTGGGGGCTCGGGCTCAGTGTCGTCTTTATCGTAAACCTTCCTTGTCAGGCCTAAAATAAAGTGCCATCATTCATTTGAATAAATATTGGATAAGTATAAAGTTCACTAACTTTGTGTCTGAGACAAAACCCTCAAGCCCCAATCTCATATCCTTAAATGTCTCAATCTTGCCTGAATTTGGGGCTGTCATCTTTCATGAGCTACTAACACTGTGTCTTTGCTTCATTGTTTAATGAAGTTGTAAATGTCAAGACCAATTCAGTGTCTGGAGTGAAGTTTCTTTCTGCTTTATCGGACATCCCATTAAGACTTTATAGTTCATTTAATTTTCTGCGTGTGGACCAGAACAAAAGCATTTCTTCTGATTTCTTTCATAAACGGAACTATAGAAAGCGTTTTTCTGGTAAGTCCTTTGGTATTGGGGCGGGGGTGGAAGTTGTGTGGCCCCGTGCAGGGCACACCGAGTGTGTGGTGGGCCCGTCAGCTATTGAGTGAGGTCGCTGCGTAACAGGTAGTCACCTCTCCTCCAAGAAGCATCAGTGTGGTGACTGCTGGCTTCTGCGGGACAGTCTCCGTCCTGGGCGGGGCCTGGTGACCAGTCTGGGGTTGGATGAAGGCTGGTGACTTGTGCTGGCTTTAGCGGGGTGACTGGGGTGCCGAGCATCACTTCCTCCAGCCCAGGCACGTCTGCAAGCTGCCCGGGGGTCGGCGGGGCAGGTGTCGAGGACTTATGTGTGTGTGTGTGTGTGTGTGTGTGTGTGTGTGTACGTGTATGTGTAGGGGAGGAAGGCGTAGTGACCATCCGTGAACCACAAGGGTGTGGGGCGGGGGGGGGGGGTCCCTGAGTTGAAAGAAAAAAAGAAAGATGATAAACAGAAACTTGACACAACATCAAAAAAAGAGGAGAGGAGGGGGCACCTGGGTGGCTCAGTCGGTTAAGCATCTGACTCTTGGTCGTGATCCCGAGGTTTGTGGGTTCGAGCCCCGTGTCCGGTTCTGTGCTGACAGTGCAGAGCCTGCTTGGGATTCTCTCTCTCTCTGCGCCCCCACCCCCCCCCCATAAAAAAAATAAACTTTAAAAAAAGAGGAGGTAAAAAGAGTAGGAAAAGGTAGAGTTGAAAATGAATACAATAAGTAACAGGGAAGAAATAAAATTAAGAATATTAATGCAACTTAACATGAATAGAATAAATTCTCCTTTAAGTGGCAAGAATGACAGACTGATTTAGAAAACAAAATTCAGCTCTATGGTTTATAAGAAACACTTAAGATTAAGTGGCATAGAGGTTGAATATAAATGAGTGACAATTTTAGCTTCACACAAAAAGGAATTTAACTGTAAAGGCGTTTGAAAGGAAAGTAGGTCATTATAACAACACGTCGCCTAATTTATGAGACATTAAATTGAATTGGCATGAATTGCTAAGCAAAAAACAGTATAACAACTAAATAAATAGAGAAAAATCTAGAAAAGCCAGAATAACATGAAAAAAAAAGTATAATGGGATATCTTAATGCATCTTTTTGGAATTATACTGTTCTAGTGGAAATAAAAAAGACTATAGAGAACATGAATAATAAACAATATAATTTATGTTCTTCAAATAGAAAAATCACTTTTGTCATATTGATTGAATATATAAAAAATTAGATTGTACTTGACCACCAAGACAACCTTAAAACATTTAAAAAGTAGGGATATTCTAGGTTGTTTACTTTGACTTACAAACATGGTCAGGAACCAGGAAATCTATCATAATACAATATACAACAAATTCCAAAGGGCAAAAAAAGATATTTTATAAAATCTATAAATTATTTTTATTTACTTAGTTATTTTAAAATATTTTTTAAGTTTATTTATTTTGAGAGAGAGGGTGTGAGCAGGGGGAGGGTGGGGAGAGAGATAGAGAGAGAGAGAGAGAGAGAGAGGGAGAATCCCAAGGAGGTTCCACCCTGACAGTGTAGAGCCTGACATGGGGCTTGAACCCACAAACTGTGAGATCATGACCTGAGCCTAAGTCAAGAGACAGATGCCCAACGGACTGAACCACTCAGGCGCCCTACATAAATTATTTTTAATAAAAACTGTGGCAAACAGAATTCTAAGAGAACCTGGTGCATAGGTCCTGTGAAATTCCTTCCCCTTGGAAGTGGGTAGAACTTGTGAATACAATCAGATATCATTCCCATGATTATGTCGTGTTGTTGGACAAATCAGAGATTATCCTGGCGGGCCTGACCTAATCAGGCGAGCTCTTTTTCTTAGAGAAGGAATCAGAGAGACATGTTACTGTCCTTGAAGAGGCAGCACCCACACTGTGACTGCCTGGGGAGCCCTGTGGAAGAAGTGTGGGTGGCCTCTACCAGCTGAGACCTGTCCCTGGCCAAGAGCTAGCAAGAAAATGGGGGCCTTAGTGACAGCAACGAGGGAATGAATTCCGCCAGCAGTCTGAGGATCTGGAAGCAATCCCTCCCTAGTCAAGCCCCATATGGATGCAGCCCGTGAGCAGATCCGGCGTATGGCACCCAGAGCAGAGGACCCAGTGTATCTGTCGGCTCAAGCTGCTGTAACAAATACCACAGTCCGGTGGCTTTGACAACAGACATTTATTCTCTCTAAGTTCCTGAGGCTGAAAGTCCAAGATGCAGGTACATCAGGGTGGTTTCTGGTGAGGTGTTCTTTCTGGCTTGCAGACGGCCACCCTCTCCCTGTGTCCTCACACGCCCTTTCCTCCGAGTGGAGAGAGAGTGGGAGGGAATCTGGTGTCTCCCTCTTCTTACAAGGACAGCAGTCCCACTGGAGCAGGGCCCAGCCATGCGACCCCATTTAACCTCGGTTCAGCTCTGTAGAGGCCCCACCTCCAAACTCACTTGGAGTTTAGAGCTTTAACATGATTCTGTCCATAACCCAAGCTAAGCCAGGCCCAGCAGTCTCCTGACCTGTAAATCTTTGAGATAAAAACTCCATGCTATTTTAAGCCACTACATCTATGGTAATTTGTCATGCTGCAATAGAAAACTAACAAGAATCCAAGGCAAAAGTTTGTGTAGAATGACATGTGAGAAATCACAAAGACTCTGAGAACACTGAGGTGTTTCCTTGAACGTGAGGGCCCCTGTCACTCTCAGGCAGCAGCTTTGGAGGCTCAGCGAACGTAGTAAGACAAATACTCAGTACTCAGTCATGAGTGTAAATATTGGTGAAGCAAAGAAAAGACAGCTTTTTACCTAACAATCTAATCGTATAGTTAAGAAACCAGAAAGATTATTCTACAAAAGAAAAAGAAAAAAATAACCCGACTAGAGTTAACGTAAGAGTTTTGTAAATGTTGCTAGATATAAGATAAATTTTCAAGGTCAATAGATACTCTTTTTTTTTTAAGTTTATTTATTTTGAGAGAGAGTGAGAATGTGAGCAGGGGAGGGGCAGAGAGAGAGGGAGGGAGGGAGAGAATCCCAAGCAGGCCCACACTGGCAGCACAGAGCCCGAGGTGGAGCTCGAACTCAAGAACCGTGAGATCACGACCTGAGCCGAAATCAAGAGTTGGACGCTCAACCGACTGAGCCCCCCAGGTGCCCCCGGTATTGTTTATGTTAGGAATAAGCAGTAGGAAGTAAACCAAGGATGACGTCTAGTTAAAACAGGTGTGGGTTTGGTATGACACACGTCTTTGGGAACAAATGGGAAGCTGTCTTTGTCGGTTTGGGCTTCTGTAAGGAAACACCATAGCCTGGGGGCTCAAGCAGCAGAAATGTGTTTTCTCCCAGTTCTGGAGGCTGGAGGTTCCAGCCGGGGGCCAGTGGGGTCAGCTTCTGGTGAGGCCCGGTGACCCCTGCTCTTCTCACAAAGACCCTGACGCCACCAGGAGGGCCCTGTCTTATTCCTCACCTGCACTGATCACCCCCAAACACCCCACCTCCAACCGCCGGGCACCAAAGGTTTCAGCGTATGGACTTCCGGGGCCACACTCAGCCCACAGTGGATGTGGCCCCTTGTTCTTGGTCAGAAAGTCTTAACCAGAACCGAAAAGTCGATTCTCCCCAAGCGAATACATAAATTCAGCGCAGGATGAAAGTCCTAGTGGATTTATTGTTAACGTCGGACAGAACGATCTTCAAGCCCACATGTTGGAATAAATGCCCCAGGACAGCCAAGAAAACTGTGAAGAAAATTAGTGGGAAAACACTAAGTTATGCAGGCGCTGTGATAGGAAGGAGTTGGCAGGAGTCGAGGAATGGATCCTGGCACACGTGAGGCGATACGTGTGACCAGGGCTCACAACTCTGGTCGGCGTGTGACGCGGGAACATATCCAGCGAACGTGTGACCTCAGATCTGTGCGGCGTGAGCACGGGTGAGAAGGGTCCTGAAACCATGCGTCCCATTCCTCTGACCACAAGAACTCTGACGTTAGTCTGAGCCGGAGGTCGGGGTAGTGACGCGGCTTCGTTTCACCCCCACGGATTCTTCTAGAAAACGCCCGATGTGCGGCATCTTAGACAACCGGCAGGAGAGCTGTGCTCCTGCTCAGTCACTGAGGAAGAGGCTCCGTTAAGCCACAGACAGTGGTGCTTTTTGTAATTTTCCAGCTCGACAGAAGGGGAAACGTTTATAGAACCTTCTGTTCACGTTAAGCGTTTAAAGAACTGTTAACGGCAAGTGCATTTGCATTTAAAACTTGCTCCCGTCCATCCCCCGGAGAGGTGGGGCGGGAGATGGCCCAGGACACAGGGGGGCCGTCGGGAGACGCGGGGGGGCCTGTGCCCTCCGCTCGCGTGGCGCCCCTCGGACAGGACGGGAAGAGGAAGGGGACGGGCGTGGCCTGCAGGTGCGCCAACATCAGCGTTTCCAAGGAGGCGCTGGCGACAGCGAGCCCGTTGGCACGAGCTCCGCGCTTTGACACCGTCCGCCTGGGCCCCGCTGACCGCTGGGCGCCTGCTGTGGGAGGCCCCCGGCCTCGCCCCCACACCCGGCCTCCCTCCCCTTCCCTCCCCAGGCTCCCGGTCTCTCAGCCCCTCTCGGAACGCCGTCTGTCCCCACCGCGCCTGCGTCTGTCCTTACACTGAGCACCGCTCTGCAGCTGCCTGGCCCCCAGACCCTCTCCTCGCCTCACCCAGCTCGGTCTCCCCTGGCCTCTCTCGACAGACGTCCACCGGCAGTTCGAGGCCCTCAAACCACCTCCAAGTGTCTCCCCCCACCCTGCGCTTACACCCCAGGCACTGAGCCCGGAGCTCCCCGCGTGGCCTGCCTCACACCTGCAGGGTCTGCGTGGGGGAGGTCGGTGAGGCCCACCCACCACCCCCTTCTGGGAGGGTCTCCCCGGCCGCCCCGTCCCCCCACTGGTCCCCTGCTGCCGACCCCGGGCTGAGCCCCCGGCAAGGCCCGGGCACTGGGTCTGCGGCCAGGACACCTTTCGCGTGGGCGCCGGCAGGACTCCGGCCGTTCCTAGCTGAGCACAGAGGCCTCGGGCGGCTCGGGGGCCCAGGCGGTGTCAGAGGAAGCAGAGGGAGAGACAGGAGGAGGGAGGAAACCCGTCCGTGCTGCTTACTTCCTGCTGACGGCTTGGGTTCTGGCTTCTCAGTTCCGAGCCTGTGCTCTGTGGGAGCCCGATTCCCACGTGTGGTGGCCCTTCCCGTCCCCGCGCTCCCAGCCTCTGCTGGCCGCCCTTCCGCGGCTGCGTGGCCTGTGGTTCCGTCATCCCCTCTCTGCTGGGCCTCCCCGGAGCAGGAGATGGAGACGTGGGCCTGGCAGCAAGGGGGGTTGGGCTCCGGGCAGCGGGAGGCGGGCCCACCAGCCCCCTGGGCACCTGCTCTGCGACGCGTTCCTCCCGTTCCCGAGATGAGGCAACGCGCTCGACTCCCACCCTGGCGGTGGGTCCCTTATCACCAGACCCAGAGGCACGGGAACAGGGCACACGGAGCAAGGCGTTTCCAGGACGACGAGTGATCCATCAGCTGGATTCAGGACAGGTTGTGGGGTCCGGAACGCCCCACCCCGCGGACGCCTACAGGTCCCCCTTCCATTTGGCGGGTGCAGGTCACGGAGGGGGCGTGAGGGACGCGGGGACGCGGCTCTGCTGACACGGCCACCTCCTCGCCTCCTGCTTGGGGGACGCACCCGGAAGCGACCCTGCGGGTGCCGTCCTTGAAGGCCGGGTGCTGGGCCTGGGGGAGGCTCCAGGGCATTGACCACTCCCACCCCGAACTTTATCTCCAGGAAGCCCTGGTGTGCACAAACGCGCCGTGTTTCACGCGCAGCCGGCCCTCGTGAAACGCCCGCTCGTTGGGTGGCAGGGCCGCTCCCGCCGCGGTCCCGCTGGGAGGGGACGGTGCCGGCCCCGGGGCCCAGGGGAGGGGCCCTTTCTCACCGGGCATAAACCTTCCAGCTCCTCGAGCTCCCGGGGCCCAGACCCTCCCGGCACCTAACGTCACGTGGACGTGGGTGTGGAACGGTGGCCTCCCGCACGCCCTGCCGGGTCCTGTGCCCGAGGAGAGATGGGGGTGACGGGTGCCCGTGGCCCCCAGCCCGGGAGTTCCCGCGCGGGGGCCCGCGGGAGATGGCCTCGTCTGGCCCGAGTTCCCGCGGTTGCCCCGGGGCCCCTGACGTCCCTGCCTCTGGCCAGCTCCCTCTCCACCCGCCTGCCTTTTCCTCAGACGTGGCGCATTTGCATCCACGACGCAAGTATGTGTTGAGCTTCGTTCAGGGTCTGAGCTGCCCAGTGGGGTCCTGCCCGGCAGACCAGGTGCGGGCACATGGGCTCCCCTGAAGCTCCGTGCACCGGGCACCCCTGGAGATGCCCCTCCCGCCCTCCCGAGGCGCCCTGCACGGGGAAAGCAGGGGGAGAGTCAGACGTGTTCCCAGAGCGGGCCGGCGAGGTCCCTCCTCCCCTCGGTGGGGAGCCGGGCGTCATTAGTGGGTCCTGCGCTTACGGAGCAGACCTGGCTGGCTAATAAGATTTGGGTCTGGTTTTCCTTCTGATCATCGATTTTTTTCTGCACAAATTCTCTGAATGGCATGTAGATAAATTCTTGAAATTATTAGTGCGCCCCTTGAGACGAGATTTCATCGTCCTACCTATTTAACTAATTTATTAGTTGCGGTTACAACTCAAAATGGCACGGAGTCCAGCATAATCAAAAACTACGTTTCAATTATTCATTGAGACTTTAATTAAGAAGCCCCACTAAATTAATAAAAGCCTCAGAAGAAATGTAATGAGAAAGACAGGGAAAACCTCGACCAACCTTTCCCCGTCTCGGGGATGAAGTTTCCTTCTGCAAACCGCTGTGGGGCCTCGTGTCCTGTGACGGTGCTGTGTCCCGTGGACGCTCACGTGGGCGCTGTGCCCCGGGGCGTCGCCCGCCTGCCTTCGAGGTGTCACATCCGCACGCAGGAGCCCCTGGGAGGGGGTCGGCCAGGCGCCAGGAGCGGGCTTCGCACCCAGGAGCCGCCTGTAGAGTCCGGTGGCAGAGGCGCTGACTTGGTGCCCACCTGGGCCGTGCCTCCTCCGGCCCCGGGCTACCTCCCGCCTTTTCGATGCTCGGCCCCAAGGCGGGTGAGGAAATGCAGGGCAGAGCAAGAAGGGGAGGAGGGGGGCGGGGACAGGTGGCTGCGCGCTCCGCCCTGGGTTCCGTCTTCTGACTCGTCCTGGATCCTGCCGGACCCCGGAGTCCGCGGGTCCAGAGCTCCGGTGGGAGACGCCCCATGATGAATTTTTCGCGCCTCAGCCCGCGCGGTCTGGCTGTTGGTCACTCCTTTGTCACAGCCGCGTGTGAGCAGCCGAGCTCGCTGGATGAGACGGTGGTTTGGGGAAACGGGTGGACGCCCTGCCCCCAGCGGTCCTCATAGTGTGGGGGGTGGGGCGCAGGTGAGCCCGTCGGGGTGACGGGGTGGGAGCCGCACGGGAGCGGCCAAGGCAGAGACAGCATGCTTTCACGCCACGGAGGCCCGCTCGGCCCAGGACGCTGGAGTGGGGTCAGCGTCCAGCCGGGGTTGAGCACAGAGAGGTTCTGGGAGCTGATGTGCGGGACGGGGTGGGGGGGGACCGCGCCGGGAGCCCCTCGGGGGGACAGGGGCTCACCTGCACGGCAGGGGGATTCCTTCCCGAGGTGTCACCCACCCAGCGGGAGCGAGTGTGCACACGGGTCACCACGGGTCTGCGGGTATCTGAGGACTGTTTCCTGGTTATGATAGAAACCGGCCGGGATGGTCGTGACCAGCTGAGCACAGGCTTACCTGCAGGACACGGGACGTGGACGAGGCCCTTGGACAGAGCTGGCAGCACAAACATCCCAAGCCGTGCTCGGCGGCTGTCCCCGAGTGAGGCCGAGGGCACCTGGGCCAGGTGGCAGCTCAGGGAACCTTCCAGCAGGAGGTGGGGTGCCCCCTGAGTGGAGACCTGTGGCCTGGGCGCAGGGGCCCTCGAGCAGGTGGGAGGAGGGGCCCCACCTAGGGCCCTGGGCGGCCTCGCTGGGCCGACTCTGGGGCTGGCGGGGGGCCGTGGGTCTGGGAACCGCCCTTGCGTCGGCCTGTGCTGCGCAGGAGGGAGGGTTCGAGGGGCCCTGAGATGAGTCAGCTTTCTCAGCAAGGGTTCCGCTGGAACCCACTCGGCACCCACCCCGGCCTTGGGTTCCACGGGAAGCAAGGGAAGGGAGACAGGGCTCCCGGGGGCTCTGAGGCAGCTGTGGGGGCTCGTGTGAACATGGCTGACACTTCCCACAGGATTTACAGGACGTTCTGGGCATGTGACAGGCACTGTGATAAATGGGACATATACCCACAATCACTCCTTGTGCTGGAGACGCATCACGTGTCCTACAGCAGAGAAAACAGGCACAGTCGCTGACCCGCCCGCTGATCCGTCCCCACCACTTATGACCTCAGGCCTGGGCACAGGGCGCAGCCTGTGCGGGGCGACCTCTCCCCCCGCGCGGCACCAGACCCGGGGAAGGCACACATGTGTGTCCCCGGTTTCCGGACCCCAGGACGACAGCCGGGCAGGAGGCAGCAGAGGAGAGCCAACCCCCCCCACAGGAAGCTCCCAGGGTGTCACTTCTAGGCTTTATCAAGAGATCTTGAAAAATTAAAGAACAAAGAATTTATGGGATGAATTCATTGCACTTCTGCGCTTGTCAGAATATTACAAGATGCGGTTGGCAATTAATAATGCATCTTTATAACATCATTTATTTCATTGTCCTTAACTTAGGGATTCTAGCTCTGAAGCCAATGTTCTATGTTTGACTCTTTATTAATAAAATACAGACAAGGAATGAGACAATACGAGCGGCATTTACCATCTGAAAGCAGTAGAAAAGGGTTCACCCCACGTGTCCCAGTATCTGTGCAGAAAGATAAAAACCGTGCGAGTCCTCTTGGCGGGGGGGGAGCTCTTCATCCGAGGGTGTTAGGAAACAAATCGTGGGGGTTTTGTTTTCCCGAGCAGCTGTGCTCACTTTACACGTCTGGGACTGGTCCTCTTTGCCCCGGGAGGATGAACGGGTGATGTCCACTGAGTCCGGGCTGAGACGGGATGTACACGGACCTTCCCTCTCCTCCCTGTCTGTTCCAGACGTGCATGCAAGTGTGCACGCACATGCAAGTACACATGTGTACACGTGCACACGCAGAGCCCACACCCACATGCATGCACACACGTGCACACGTGTGCACACACGTGCACACGTGTGCACATGCATAGCCCACCCCCACATGTGTACATATGTGCACATGCATAGCCCACACCCACATGCACACACATGCACATGTGCACATAAGTGCACACACATAGCCTATACCCACACACACACACAGATGCACACACATAGCCCACACCCACATGCACGCACACAGATGCACACACATAGCCCACACCCACATGCACACACACGCGCATATGCATAGCCCACCCCCCACATGTGTACATATGTGCACACGCATAGCCTGCACACACAGATGCACAGACACATATGCACATAAGTGCACATGCAGTGCCTGCACACACAGATGCACACACATAGCCACACCCACATGTACACATGTGTACACACATAGCCCGCACACACATGTGCACATAAGTACACACACATAGCCAGCACACACACAGATGCACACACATAGCCTATACCCACACATACACACAGATGCACACGCACACACATGCACATAAGTGCACACGCATAGCCCACACCCACATGCACACACATGCACATGTGTACATAAGTGCACACGCATAGCCTGCACACACACAGATGCACACACATAGCCCACACCCACATGTGCATGTATATACACACATAGCCCACACCCACATGCACACACACATGCACATGTGTGTACACCCATAGCCCACACCCACATGTACATAAGCACACACGCATAGTCTGCACACACAGATGCACACACATAGCCCACACCCACATGCACACACATGCACACAAGTGCACACGCATAGCCTACACCCGTATGCACACACACATATGCACATAAGTGCACACGCATAGCCTGCACACACAGATGCACACACATAGCCCACACCCACATGCACACGTGCACACTCATGTGCACACCCCCCACACCTGATGATCCCCTGTTCTCCGGGAACAATCCCAGAACCCCAAGTTGGAGCATCTATCCCGTCCTTGAATCTCCCCTGAGAAATTCTTGGTGGAGGCTTTTCTTCTGCCTCTTGGGCCTCTAGTGAGAACAGCCTCTACTTCCGGAAGCAGCACATTAGCATCACCCGGGTGGGATCACCAGGAACACCCTCTACAAACACGGATGTAGACACGGAGGAGAGGTCGCCCGGACACCGAGCTGAAATCTCTGCCACTTCTGGACGCCGGTGGATTTGCGGCCAGCTCCTGGACGCCTTCTCCCCCTGGACAAGAAAACGGTTTCTTCTTCTTGAACGTTCTTCAAACATGTGACACTTTCAAGGGTTCTCTTAATCTCTTTCTGCTCTCCCGCGCAGGGCCGGCCTGGCCCCACCGACACAGCCCTTAAGAGCCGCGGGTCCCAGCTGCTCCGACCTCCTCTCACAACCTCGCAAACACCACCAAGTTGCTGCTGGGCGCCGAGGAAGCTCCAGCAAGCGAGCCGCTGAGCGTCCCTGCCCCGCGGGCGCCTCGCCTTCCAGGCTCCCCACGCCACCCGCCTGCCGCGGCGGGCCCTGGACGGCTGTGTCGGGTCCCGGGAGGAGGTGTCACCTTCCCAGCCTTTCACACGTTTGTTATACAGCTCACGCTCGTGCGGTGCCACATCCGTATCTTCACCGCCAACTTCTCAGGTTACGTGTTTGGTGCTCGTGAAGACCCGTGGTTGACACGAAGGAATTAACGCACAAGGATGCCGTCTCCAAGCTCTGGTGTATTCTCCAGCTTCGATCAGAGAAGCACGACGACAGCTGAGAGAGAGACCCCGTCCGGCCCCGGGCAGTCATCTCATAAGGCGCAAACGGCGTGCGAGGCATGAACGCATTGCGTTCATTCGTTCACAGCAGAAATGTTGCTTTTGCTGTACACATCTTCTCTCCTGTTATTTTTCAAACACCGAATAGCGTGCTTTTAATGACTGATAACGTTCTCTGACTCCCAGCTCTTTATCTCTGCTCAGCCTCGCTGTACATCCATTACTGCATGATCTTAGTCAATAAAATATTTTAATATTTTATAATAAAAGATTTCAGAGGGAAGAAAGAATTGTATTTTAAATGCCAGTGTATACACTACCCCTGTTTGAAAAAGCCAATAGGGGCGCCTGGGTGGCTCAGTCAGCTAAGCCTCCGACTTCGGCTCGGGTCATGATCTTGTGGTTCGTGGGTTCGAGCCCCGCGTCGGGCTCTGTGCTGACGGCTCGGAGCCTGGAGCCCGCTTCGGATCCTGTGTCTCCCTCTCTCTCTCTGCCCCTCCCCTGCTCCTGCTCTGTCTCTCTATCTCTCTCTCAAAAATAAATAAACATTAAAAACCCCAATATTTCTTCAAGGACTTTTCTCAAATATTTTAAAGCATATTCTAGACACCATGTCGTTTCTACCATAAATAACTCATTACGCATCTTTACTGAGAAGCATACACACGCACACACATAAACAGCATCTGTCTGTCATCCGTCCAGCCATCCATCCATCCATTCACCTATTAAAAAGAGACAATGCTATGATCACACCTAACATGGTCAGAGTAATCCTTTGATGTTCCATAATTGCCAGTGCATATTCAAATGTTTATTTGAGAGAGAGCGAGCGGGAGAGGGGCAGAGAGAGAGAGAGAATCCCAAGCGGGCTCTGTGCTGTCAGGGAAAAGTCCAATGTGGGGCTGGAACCCACGAACCGTGAGATCATGACCTGAGCCGAAATCAAGAGTCGGATGCTTAGCCGATTGAACCCCCCAGGCGCCCCCCCCCCAATCCATAGTCACATTTCCCTGTTGTCTCCAGGGGTCCTTTCACCGTTGGTTTACCCTTTCCGTTTGGTGGCTCTCCATTTTGAGGCATTTACTTTCCAGATGGTCATCCTCCTTGCACTGATTTGTTGGAGAAACTGTGTCTGTCGATTAGTCTGTGTTGTGTCAACTTCTGGGTGGACCCGAGGCTTGATCTGATTCTGGCTCAACGTTTCCGCGTACCCTTTCCACAAGCGTAAGTCTTGCATCACGTGAGGAGGAACTTGTGTCCCCAGACCTTAAGACGGGGGGCTCGTGCTGATGCCCCAGCTCCAGTCACTTGCGGAATGTGAAAGCGGCCATTCATGATTGCTGAATGCATCAGTTATGTCATCAAGGGCTACAAAACGGTGATTTTCTAATTTGACCCTGCTTTCGAGTAGCGGTTGGGATTTTTCCATAAAGAACAATTTTGTTTCATCAATTTTAGGCTAAGTATGGGGAAGATAAACGTTTAAACCCTTTCCAGGGTGAACAGTCTCTCCAGCAGCCGCCCAGTGTGACCGATAAGCGTCGTTGTGACCGTGAGCATTGTGTCCTGTTTGACGAGTTTCGATCAATTCTGGCCGATACTCTCACTGCTCCATACCAAGCTGGCGAGAACTCTACCCCAATGGGCACCTTTAGGTGGGGGCTGAAAGTTTTCATCAAATTTAGAAAAAAGCCCTATTTCTTCAAATATTCTTCTGTATCTCTTTTTGGGACCCCAGTTACGAGGACTAGACGGATGTTGTCCCGCGCGGAACGGAGGCTTTCTTACTTCTTTCTCTATTTCTGTCTCCTTGACGCCCTCCCTAGGGTCGTTGCTGCCGCTGTATCTTCAAGTTCTGCTCATAATCCCGTCTGGTGTATTAGCCGCCGTGATGCTGTTTGTTGTTGTTTTTAACAATGGCTGGGTTTGTTTCTTCTTTATAGTTTCTATTTCTTTGCTCACTATGACATACGTTTGATTAAATCCTTAAACACATTTATAATCGCTGTGTCAAAGTCCTCGTCTCCAAATTACAACAGCTCTATCATTTCCGTGTAGTTTTTTGTCGACTGATTCTTCTCGTAGGCGACATTTGCCTCTACCTTTATTTGCTTCCGATCGGACGCCTGGTGTTGGGATGTTTTTGTCAACGACTGTCTGAGTTTTTCCACAATTATTTATAGGACGTTGACTCGGTGTTCCAGTCACTGGGGACGTGATGGTGAGTAAGTCAGGAGCATCGCCTTGTTCACAATGCTTATTATATCGAAGGTGGGGATGACAGGCCGAAGTTGCAGTTTGCCTGCCAGGCTCCATGAAGTCCTGGGGAAAAATAAACACCAGAAAGGCTCAAAGAAAACCTCGAGTCCACAAGGCAGACATTTTGCAGACCAGGTTCTCACCACGATGAGCCAAGTTTAGTATCACTAGAAGAAAACGGTGTGTGTGTGTGTGTGTGTGTGTGTGTGTGTGTGTAAGTTACCCCCCCCCCCGCCCCATGCTTCATTTTCTTCTTGATCAATTAAAAAAAAGCTCATAATTTCAAATTATAATCTATCTTAGAAAACTGCAGGAGGCAGAAAGACGCCCCAAACCAACTTGTGAGCCTTTGGTCCATGGGAACAGGAGGAGCGAGCCCGAGGCTGGGCAGGGCTGCCGCAGGTACCCGACCAGGGCTTTGGGACCGAGCTGCTCCAGCGGCCAGCTCAGCTCTGCCCTCTGCCCTGAGGACCAGGCCCAGTGGCACTGCCGGAGCCGAGGCCCGCAGGTCACCGTCCCAGAGCACAGACGGGAGCCATCCCCCCAGCAGAGCCCAAAGCCGTCCCGTGTCCTCTCCGGGGGTGGCGTCCCGTGCCCATGCTGGGGGTAGGGTGCCTTCGAAGCCAGGCAGGACATGCCAGGGGCCTCACGGGGGCTGGCATCCCTGAGATTTGGGGATCACATGATCGAAATGGTGGTTCCCACGCTCAGGCATTGTGGGCGAACCTGTGGTCCGAGGAAAATCCCGAGATCTCAGCACTTCAGTGTTTACAGATGGAAAACAAAATTAGGTGAATTAAGAGTTCGCTCGAGAAGATACAAATTGAGTAATAAAGTAAAAGGAAAGAAAGCACAGCCAGGCAAATCGAGCGAGAGCGGAAAACCGTAGAGAGAAGAGATGCATGGAGTAGGTTTTGTGAGTAAATTAAATAACTATTTCTTTTAAAACATGAACAAAACAGATAAGCGACGAGCAAATCTAATCAGGAAAATTAGAGTGAGACCATACGCGTTTTGTAGATGTTAAAAGGGGCTGTAACTGCACAGAATGTGTGTTCGATAGGGGTTTGCGGGATTAATGAAAACAGTGTATAATGTCGAATCCTCGGCAGGACTCCCGAAGCTCGATGAGATGGTTGATCACCTAGGAAGACACAGATCGCCGGTAGTGACTCGAAGAGAAATGTCTACACCGCTTTGGTAAGAGAGCTTGCGGAAGATAAGCCCACAAAAATCAATAGTTTCTTCCACTGGAAAAAAATGCTAAGAGATGGAAATGAGGGAAACATTTTTGTTCACAACGTTGGCAAAAACAATGAAATGCCTGGGGATCATGCCGGTGATGAAGTACAAGGTCTCTGTGGCGGGAGAGGCTGTCATGACAGCCCGTGAAGCGGGATCTGCGGTCACGGAGGGCGGCCTGTCCTTCTGGGGGACGCTGAGAACCCCAGCACACCCACCGGTCCTATGTTAGCAGAAGTGTTTAATGTGGTTCCAGCGAGGTGACCAGTAGTCTTTGTTTTTTAAGCGTTTGTTTATTTTTGAGAGACACACACAGAATGTGTGGGGGGCGGGAGGGGCAGAGAAAGAGGGAGACACAGAGTCCACAGCAGGTTCCAGGCTCTGAGCTGTCAACACAGAGCCCGACGCGGGTTTGAACTCCCAAACTGTGAGATCACGACCTGAGACTGAAGTCGGACACTCAACCGACTGAGCCACCCAGGCGCCCCTAGATGACCCGTAATTCTAAAGTTCACACGGAAGAATAAATTCCCTGAATAGTCAGGAAAACTCTGAAAAACACAGTGACCAGAATATTCCTGATGTGGATAAGGTGCTCCCAAGGCTTCTCCAGTGGCCCCAGCAGGATCCCCCTGGGCGGGAGGACCAGGTCTGAGGGTGCCTGCGGGACTTGGGGCCTCTGTGGAGCCCGGCCGTCGCCTCACCTGCACGAAGGTGAAGCCAGTCGCATGTGGCAGCAACGGTGTGAAGGGAAGTCCTGGTGCACCGGTGGCTCATGTGACAGTCATGATGGCGAAGCCAGCCTCCGGGGGTGGGGGTGGGGCTCTGCGTGAAGGCTGCACCTGAGGGACTGATGCTTAATGAGGAACTTAGCAGCCATGAAAGAAATATTTTTCTAAAGTTTATTTATTGAGAGAGAGAGAGAGAGAGAGAGAGAGAGAGAGAGAGAGAGAATCCCAAGCAGACTCTGAGCTGTCAGCACAGAGCCTGGTGAGGGGCTCGAACCCATGAACCACGAGACCATGACCTGAGCTGAAATCAAGAGTCAGACACTTAACCGACTGAGCCCCCCCTGCAGGTGCCCCAAAACGTGTTTTTGTTCAAATAGTAATGAAAATCTTTGGACAGTGTGAATAAGGCCAGTGTGAAAGTAAGAGATGCCGATGACAGGTGTGGTGTGGCTGTTTGGAGTGTCCGGGTCGCACGCGGTATGATTGGAACTCTGCCACAGGACGAAACCAGCACACGTCTGAAAACGGCGTTCAAGCGCATGGTTATTTAGAGAGATGCAAAGGAGAGAAACGAGATGTTTTCTGCCCTCAGTTGGAAGAAAATGAGAGGAAAAATACCACGTCTGTGGGCGGGGAAAATGTCTCCCTTTTACGTTATTCATATGGACTCATCGCAGCGTTTTGGAAGCCAGCCGCAAACCCCGGTGTGTGGACTTTGACACCGACGCCCTGACAGCCACGGTCCGTCCTCCGTGTGCATTTCGGAGGGTGGGGGCTCCACGGAAGTGTGTGCACCGAGGGGCAGCGAGCGCGTGCTGGGGAATCTGGTTCGGAAATAAAACACAGTAGAAAACTAATCTTGGTGTCTATGGTGGTTTCCTCAAGCGGGATGTGTGTGGGTGTGCGTGCGTGTGTATGTGTGTGCATGAGGGGGTGTGCACATGTGCGTGTATGTGTGTATGTGCATGCGTGTGGACGCATGTGTATGTGTGTGTGTGCTTGCGGGTGTGTGCTCGTGTGTATGTGCATGCAGGTGTGCGGGCGTGTGTGTGTATGTGTGTGCGTGTGCATGTGTGTGCGCACATGTGTGTATGGGTGTGTGCCCGCTTGTGTATGTGTGTGCGCTTGAGGGTGTGTGCTCACGTGTGTATGTGTGTGCGCACGTGTGTGTGCATGCGGGTGTGCACGCATGTGTGTCTATATGCGCGCACATGTGAGCGTATGCATGTGCATGTGCGTGTGCGGTGTGTGGGCATGTGCGTGTATGTGTGTGCATGTGTGTAGGTGTCGCGTGTGTGTGTGTGTATGTATGTGCATGTGTGTGTGCCTGCGTGTGTATGTGTGTGTGCGCGTGTGTGCCTGCTGCCCAGGGGCTGCCCTCCGCGGCGCCCCATCCTCCCCCACCCCTGCAGATGGTGGGCTGGTGTCTGAACTCGTCCCCACTTCCTCTCCAGTTCCAGAAAGTCTCCGTCCCGCCCTGGGTCAGAGCCCCTCCGGCGCCCTGGGCTCCTATAACCCGGGTGGGTCCACGCGGACTGCAGCTTCCCTCCGGTTCCGCTGCGCACCTCTGGCCCCGCCCTGCGCCACCGCCGCCCCGCCCAGCGCTCAGTCCGTCTCAGGGGCTTGGTGGACTCGGGGTCTGTCTCTCCAGAACCCCGGGTGGCTCTGCTGGTCCAGGTGCCCCCCGCCCCGGGTTTCAGACCTGCCTCCGACCCCCTGCCCCATCCGTTCCCCACGTCTACCTGCGCCGCGCCCCTCCCTGCCAGTCACCCCAAGGCTCCTGTCGCCCCCGGGATGGAGTCCAACCTTCTTGCGTGGCCTCGGTGGCCTGACCGCACCTGTGTGCGCTTCCCAGAGCTGCCCCCCCCCCCCCCCCCCAGCCTCGCCGGCTCTGCACCTCCCGCTCACTCTTTCTGCCAGCCTCTCTCCATTCCTGACCCTTGGTCACACTTGTGGTTTCTACTTACCCTGATTCCCACTCGGAGCTGTGCTCGGAGTGGGGCCCGAGTCAGATAACCCTAGGCATCAGCAAATGTACGTTAAATCGGTTGAACCGCGCTCAAGACTGTTGGTACCAAGGTTTGCTGCCGGATGGGTCCCCTCAGGCCGGTCCTCTGGGACCGCGAACCTCGACAATTTGGAAATTCTTACCAAAACCCTCAAAAATCAGGGCGCCTGGGTGGCTCAGCCGGTTGAGCATCGACTCTTGATTTCAGCTCAGGTCGTGATCTCACGGTTCGTGGGATAGAGCCTCACGTGGGGCTCTGTGCTGACAGCGTGGAGCCTGCTTGGGATTCTGTCTCCCTCTCTCCCTCTCTGCCCCTCTCCCGCCCAGCTCTCTCTCTCTCTCTCTCTCTCTCAAAATAAATAATCAATAAAATTTAAAAAAAAAACCCTGAGAAACCAATGGGTTTGGATCTAAAACTTGTATTTGCTTGCATGTACTTTTTACCAATAAAGTAGGTAAAGGTTTTGAACAAAGATGAGCATTGCATCTTTATTTGTAACAGAAAACAATGAAAACACATAAACATGCAGCAGGAAATTGGTCAGTGTCACCTGGGATGTTGGGATACAGGACACAGGATACAGGAGGGGTGCTGGTGTGTGACGAGGGGCTGAGCGCAGGGGCGTTACGACGCAGTGACGGTGCGGGGGAAGGGATTGGGCCTGCGCTGAGCACACCCTCCCTCAGCTGAACACAAACCCTCCCTGCTTTGTCAGGCTGGGCCTGGGGCCCTGAAAACCGCATTTCTCTTGTGCGTTTCTGTGCGTGTGGGGGCCCAGGGGCTCTGCAAGGCAGGAGGGAAGGGAGAAGGGCTCTTTCACCGCGGAAGCAGCCGCTAGTACAAGATTCGGCTTCTTCCAGCCCCTTCTTTTTTTTTTAATTTTTTTTTTACATTTATTTATTTTTAAGAAACAGAGTGAGACAAAGCGTGAGCGGGGGAGGGGCAGAGAGAGAAGGAGACACAGAATCCGAAGCAGGCTCCGGGCTCTGAGCAAGCGGTCAGCACAGAGCCTGACGCGGGGCTCGAACCCACGAACTGCGAGACTGTGACCTGAGCCGAAGTCGGACGCTCAACCGACTGAGCCACCCAGGCGCCCCATCTTCCAGCCCCTTCTAAACCAGCCTCACCGCTGCCTCGAGGGCCCCGCCCCCAGGATCTGAGCCTGACGGCGGCTGAAGGGGTGTCCTCCCTGCTTCTCTGCCCCTGGGAGCGATGGCGTTCCCACCGCCTCTCTGCCTTCTCTGGAACTGGTTTGGGCAGTCCCCCAAATCCCACCCCGGCTCCTGTCCTGGGCGTCCCTGGTTCTCCTGTTAGGTTGGACACGCTGGATAGGGACCCTTCTCCCTGTTCCCAGTTTGTCCCCACCCCAGTTTGGACTCTGTAGGGCAGACGTACCCTAGACCTTGACTTCCCACATCGTAGGTGCTGGCCTTCCCCCGGGACCCCGACCGCAGACGGTGACACTGCGGGATGACAGCCGTGGTTCCTCATGGGACGTGTGGGGATGGGTGACCAGGATGGAGGTCTGCCCGCCCCCTCCTACCGTCAGAGCTCCAGGACAGGACCCTGGGGGTGGATGAACACTCCGTCCCGTGTCTCACAGAGACCCTGGCGAGAAAGAAAGTAGCCATCAAAAGAAGCAAGATCACATGCGTGTGGGACCAAGGGTGTCCCTGGCATTGAGTCCCGGGTCCCGGTCCTCCGGAAGGCAGGTCTCCTCTTGGCAGGTTTCGGGGTTCCCGCCGACTGCTTCCTTCTTGCGGTTACGACAACGAGACGTATCCCCACTGCCACGTTACTGAGTAAAAATCGGGGTTTCTTCCTCTGCTGCAAGTTTTTATCCTATGGCGGGATACTACTTATCACGCTGTTTCTGTAGGAAAATACCTCTCGAGCAGCAACGCCAGCCTACAAATAAAGTTTAGGACACGATTCATTTGCTTCACAGGTGAAATGACACAGATTTTCGGGAAGTTACCAGTAGAATCAACATTTAAACACGATGAAAACGCCGTCGGAGCAGAGTTTGCCACAGGGGGGGTTTGGGTCACACGCATCCTTATGAAGCTTTGCAATTTGAAAAATATCCCCATCTTTCCCCGGTTTCTGTCTGAGAATACGTTGCCACGTGTCCAAATCGATGCAATCAGACACATCCCCGTCAGCTTGGGAAACAGTCGCGTCCATGACCCTGTGGCACGACGCAGGAGAGATGACGTTATTCACAGACTCATCTAAAGATAGAATTGGAAGTAATTTATCTCGTGTCGACGTGTGAATCGCGTTTATTTAGAGAAGCGTCAACATGCACACAAATGACGTCAGAGGAAGTTTCCTTCTAGGTTTCGAAACCCAGAGTCTTTGTCGCTTTAAATACCCGTAAACCTCTTTTTACGCCAATATTCCGAGACTCTTGTTTGTTCTCGGTGCTGCCTCCCGCCAGGCGGCCGGGCCCACCCTCCTCCTCTTCGCCCCCATGACCTGCACGTCCCACGAGAAAGCACGGCCGCTCCAGCACGAGGAGAAATTACACTTTGACCTGCAAACGGAGAGAGCGGAGAAATCGGGCTTCAGAGGCTGGGGTCTTGCAGGAAAGAGCTGGGCTGTGCTGGTGCCTCTCTCTTCGGGGTCCCCACCGGCCCCCTGCCCACCACACATAGAAACCCAGGCGCCTGTGGGGAGGTTCTTCATTCCCTCCCTGGGCAGAGACGCTAGCGTATTTAAATTTGAGGTTTAAATTTGCACAAACCGTTAAGGAAATGCAACCCAAGGCGACACATCCCCGGTGAGGCTCTCACGCGCTCTGGAGCCCTCAGGACGCATCAAGCTGCGAAGCGAAATCCAGAGCGGTTGGCGAGCTGGGCTCCTTGGGGGCGGTTGGGGATTCCCTGCTGTGCGGCCATGCGTCCGGCAGGGGGGTGGCCCTGGGCTTTCTGTCCCCCACGTGAACACTGCCTTCCCAGGAGGCATCGGGGAAGGGCCCTGCGTGTGCAGAGGGCGGGGAAGCTCAGACGGGCAGTGCCCTGGGCCAGCCCGTGTTACTGTCCCCGGGAAGGCGAGGTGACACTTCTCAGACTGAGACACTGGGTGTGGGGTCAGTGATGGGGACTCTGTCTGACCCCCACGGAGCACTCTGTGTGCACTTCTGTCTGAGCCTCACGGAGGCGGGACGCGGGCTCGGGCGGGGGCGGTGCCAGGCTCCAGGCCTAAACGTACCGGAGTCGCCTGGCCAAGGCCTGGGAGCGTCTTGCGGGTGAGACCGCGCCTCCTGCTGTCCAGGGCGCCCGTGCCCCGGCTGTCAGCATTTGCCTCTCGTCTCCAGAGTGCAAACGTGCGTGTCCCCGGCACACTGTAGCGTCCGTGCAAGTGGACCACGAAGTAGCAGCACGTAGCTTGGGGCCGCGGCCCCTCTGACCTCGGGCTCGGGCTCCCTGCGGAGCCACGGGAGAGGTTGGGCTGCAACTGCCCAGAGTCGCACACGTCCTCATCCAGGGTCCGCAGCTCCCGGGGTCCCTGCAGCAGCAGCAGCAGCAGCACCAGCAGCGAGACCCCTGTATCCGTTTGGGAAGGAGTGTGAATGAAGTAGAGAATCCAGTGCTCACAAAGCCTAGGAAGGTTCCGGAAGAGGAAGCTGTCAGCCCTTCTAGAATGACCTGTGGGACGATCCAGAAGGGGCCACCAGTGCTTCGGTCAGGAAGACAGGGAGCCGGAAGCCTCCTCCAGGTTGCCGTGCCAGGAATGCTTGTTCTTAGCCGTGGTTCAAGGTCCAGGAGGCCCTGACGCAGGGAGAACACTGAGCTTTAGGCCACAAAGCCTGGGTGCCCCGCGTTCCTGCCTCTGGGCTCCCGTGAAGCGGGAACTCGGCACCAGAACCATCGCTGGGGCCCCACGCGGTCAGCCAGCGGAACCAAAGCCCCGTTGCCACCCTCGAACCCGCCCCAAAGCTTGTGATCTTGGAGGAGTCTGTCAGTCCTGGCTGCAGAGTCCGGGGAGGGGGGTTCCTGGCTCCTTGGAGCCTGCGGTGGACGAGGGCCCCCGGACCACCCGTGGCTGCAGGGTCTTACCCCGTGCACTCGGGCAGTGGCCCCTACATCGTCTCCTGAAGACACACATCCTTATGAGCTTTCTTTATTTAAGCCGGAGGAAAACCATCAGCCTTTCTCTCTCCATCTACAGGGCAGCTAAGAAAGGAGAGACAGTTTAGGTGATCAAAGAGCTTCACGGACTAATTGGAATTCAGCTAACATGTGGTACCAGGGCGGGAGCAGACACACAGGCCGGTGTAACAATAAAGGTGGGCAGGAAGCAGTTCACGTGTCACATGGGAGAGCCTGTGGCGACAGGAAAGGCCAGCGGAGAAAAGATACTTGAAGAATTGGCTTAGCTCCGGTGGAGACGGAGGAGATGCAAGGAAGGAGGGACCAAGGGGGCGTCTGGGGCGGGGGTGGGACCCGGATGGTCCGTGGAGTCTCGGCAAGTCTGGGGGCTGCGTCGCTCACTAAACACTGTCCGGGAAATTGTTGTGTGTGCCGTTCTGTGAGGACTCAGACCGGACCCCCGGGTCACGTAACTGAACGTGAAGCACGGAATATTTCTCTTCAGGAAGAAGTTCTTTCTTTCTTTTTTTAATGCTTATTTATTTATTTTGAGAGAGAGAGAGAGAGAGCGAGAGCGAGTGAGCATGTGATCAGGGGAGGAGCAGAGGCAGAGGGAGAGAGAGAATCCCAAGCAGGATCCACACTGTCAGCTCAGAGCCTGAAGTGGGGGTCGATCCCACGAACCATGAGGTTGTGACTGGAGCTGACACAAAGAGTCGGTCACTTAACAGACTGAGCCCCCCAGGAGCCCCTCTTCGAGAAGAAGTTTCTAACGGCCCAGAAGGCTGGTCGCAGCTGCTCATGAGGTTATGAGCCCACCATGGTCAGGGGGGTTCCAAAAGACTAGCTAAACCAACAGCCCAACTTTCATAAGTGGGGAAAGGATCTGAACAGATGCTGCTGAAAGTCAGTTCCATGACGTCAAATAAGCATATGGAAGACGCCCAAGGCCATCGGTCGTTAGGAAAATGCTCTGCAGGACCACGAGGGGACAGTGCCGCACACCCCTGCGACTGGGGGGGACGCCGGCCAGCCAGGCGCTGGCCAGTGCGGAGGGACGGGCACTCTCACTCTGGAGGAGGGAGAGCAAAGTGGTCCCTCCACTCTGGAGGACAGCTGGGAAGCCTGTTCTGAAGTTAACCATTCGGTTACCATGTAAACAGTAACCCAGCTCTTAGGTATTTACCCACGTGAATTGGAGGTTTGTGTCCACGCAAAACCCACACACAGATGCTCATAGCACCCTGTTCTGAGTGCCCAGACCCGGATGCACCAGATGTCCTTCTGCAGGAGAATGGTCAACCAGGCTGTGGCCCGTCCACACGGCGGACCCCTCTCACCAGTGCAGGGACGAGCCACGACCGCACGGCAGCAGGGTGGATCTTAAACACGTCTTCGCGGAGTGACAGGCGGCCCCGCAAGGCTCCATGTCGTGTGGTCCCATTTATACGGAGTTCCGGAAAAGGCAACACTATAGGAACAGAAAACCCATCGGTGGTTTGGCATAAGGGCGGGATTGGCTTCGGGGGGACAGGGAAGATAACTTCCTGGGTGATGGAGGTGCTCTGTATGAGTCTCGGGTGGGGGATACGAGAGTCCGTGGGTTTGTCAGGACCCGCGAAACTCTGTGAGCTTTGCTTCGAGACACGTGCGCTAATCAGTGAGCAGGTGGGGGCCCGAGGACGAACTGAAACTAACTGCATTAAACGTGTGACATAAACCTGCTGTAGGGGTGGGGAGAAGAGGAAAGGGTGAAGGTAACTTTGGGGAGGGTGTTTTGATCGCACGGCAGAAAGGTAAAGACGCGAGCGTACTCTATACTACTTTGCCGTATGTTGAACAAGTGAGTAAATAAATTGTCAGTAATGAGCGTGGGACTTGTCGCTGTCTGAGAAGCAGTTATAGTTAAGCAAGAGAGAAGACTAGAGTGCACTCTGGAGCTGTAGCCTATGCAGACACCAGAAAGACACACACACGTGTAGAATCGAGCCCTGTCCTCAGCCATGGCTGGAAGCAGCGACACCCCAGTAGCAGTGAGCACACCCACTGCCCTGATCTTGGCTTCTAAGTACCGCAGGCTGGTTAGAGGGAAATGGCTGATTCCAGGGCAGGGAAACACAAGGTGAGCTTGGGGGGGTCTTGGAGGGCCACAAGTCCAGTAGCGCTACACAGGTGGGAGCTTGTCCAGAGATGCAGAAGAGGAGGAACCCCCCCCCCCCCACCAAAGCTGCCCTGGTAACCCGCCTCCCTCTGCCTGCCTCACACACCTTCACACCGCAGCTGCTGGCCGGAGGCTCCCACATCGCTAACTGAATCACATCACTTCCCCGCAGGACCGCATGGCCTTTCGGGACTCTTTCTAAGTCCCTATGTGTCTCTACTCTGCGCGCCCCGGCCCTGCCGTGCCCCGGGCCTCTGCTTCTCTCCCCTGCCCTCTCCACGCTGCCGTGTGGTTGCACGTAGTGTTCATTTCCAACAAACGGGAAGGAGGGAAAAGAGCCGTGGTGGCAGTGGAGGGATCGGGCAGACACCCCCTCAACCGTGGGTCAAGGCTGCTGTCACCGTCATGACGTCTTAGGCATGTGCCCCAACGTGGTGAGATACAAGGTCACCACACCTGTGTGCTCTCCCCCCAAGACGAATACACCAGCGTAATCAGGGGAAAACATCAGGAAAATACACGTGGAGCGACATTCTACCAAACACGGGACCAGAACTCCCCAAAGTGTCCAGGTCACGATCAAACGAAAGACAGACATGCTCAAGACCGGAGGAGACTAAGGAGTCGTGATGCCCGAGTGAACGTGCTGTCCCGGAACAGAGAAGGACGTTGAGGGAAAACTGGTGAATCTTGCATTTAGCTCACAGGCTAGTATCAGCACAGTGCGCGGTGCGTGGCTCACGGACCGCCGTCCGTGTCAGTGTGTTAGTGTCAGTACATACACCACGAGAAAACGAGGCCGATTTTAACAGACACCAAGGTCAGAGGTGTCGGCATCGTGGGAAGCTGGGTGTAGGCATGTGAGATCTCTCCTTACCACCTTTTCAACTCTTCCGTAAATCGAAAACCATTTCCAAGTACAAGACAAAAAAAGTAATAAATCCAAAGCTTTATTTCAGTGTCGTGCATCTGGGGCCAAAATAGCCAAACTGAAAAGCCACACGGACAAGTCCAGGCAGTGACGCGCGGAGGACGTTCTGTGGGGGCCGTTGAACCAGCTCCTTGCGGGCCCGCGTTGCCGGACGTGCAGGTCCCTGTGGGACCGGACGCAGATCCTTCCCTCTATGACCCGTGCACCTTCTCTGACCACTGACCTCTGGTAGGACCACCTGGGTGGGACCTTACCTAGATGCGAAGGGCGCGAGGGAGCCGGATGGAAACCTGCCATTGGTGAATCCACGTGCGGGCTGGAAAACCCTCCGGACATGGATGTCCAAATCTGGGGTTCCCTCTGCGTGTTGGCCGCCTTTCCCTGTGGTAGGTCTGGCCGTGATTCCAGCACAGACAGACGCTTTGGGGCCTCTGGAGGCGGCTCCAGATGCTCCTGGACCAGCTCCCAGAAGATGCTGTGGCCACAGAGACTCAGGCTACCTCATCCTCTTGGAGATAGTTCATCCTGTGTCTTCACTTTGTTGAAGAAAATAACTTCATGGAATGAAATCTGTACTGGGCTGACGCGACCCCCCCCCCCCCACCGTGTGTCAGGAGGCACAGTTGTGTCCCTGAGACCCCGAGCAAGGCCGAGAGAAATGGGGAAGTGTGAGAACGTGGGTCGGGCGCCCGCTGGCCGTGCACCTGTAAGAGCCGTGGTCCTCTGTCGTGGTTCCCTCTGCCGGGGGGTCTCTGAAGACCAGACGAGATACGCTTGATCTACAGGAAGCACTGAGCCAGCCTGATGTCGAGGGGCGGCCCCCACGACCTTTGGGTCCCCTGCTTCGTGATGTGAGCCCAGCGTCTTCCCAGAGCTGACAGGCCCAAGCTTTGCTGGTTGTGTATACAAAACAGTGCAGGATTCTGCGCCATAATCCCTAAACCTATAATGCTGATGTTCTGATGTAAAAGGAATATTCTCTCCCTTGAGATAGAACGCCATCAAATGCCATCTGTGCCGCCTGTAATGTTAGCCATAAATTCTGGTTGTATTTATCAGGATTTGTTTTTCAAGATGGCTAATTTTAGTCTTGAATTCAACCGCACACTAATTTCCTTGTTTCTTTCTTGCTGAGAAATCTGATATAACAGCTCCTCATAGAAAGGGTTTGGCAAGTTCCCAACGCCCCGCAGCCTCATTTACTTAGAGAGACGTTGTTTTTCCTCTCTCTCTTCCCCCCTACCCCTTCTTGTTTTCGCAATGTGGTTGGAATTCAGAGCAGCTGGGGAGAAAGCAGGGCCCTGTTTGCCAAGGCTCCGAGGCCGCGGGGCAGGTGGGGGGTGTGGGCCGTGGGTCCCCTGTGCGGGAGCCGCTGGAGAGGCCCCTCCGGGAGGCGACGGGCAGGGAAACAGATTCTCCAAGCCCAGCCAGTCCCCTGGGCTCCGCATCACACCGTGGAAAACATTTGGAAAGTTTCCTTCATTTTTCCGAACTAGCTGAAGTGATGCATGGGGTTGGCTGAAAGTCTAAATCTAATTACTCTAGATAATACGGAACAGCCCGTCGATAGGGAAGAAATTGTGTGATGAAAGCTTTTCACAGAAAGGCACTTAGCCATGAAACCTGCACACACCAGTAAATTTTATTTAGAGCGGCCACGATATGCACCTGCCATTCTAACCCCACAGATTACGGGCTCTCGGGGCCGCACCGTGTGTCGGGTGGAAAATTTCGGAGGCCTACAAAGGAACCTTCCTCCCGGCCTCTCCTAAGGTGCAGTCCGTCCGCACTGGGGTCGATGTGGGGAAGACGGGCCCTCGGGCATCTTAGGGGACCCTCTGAGCCCGGAACACAGGCGGTGGGGCTCAGGCTTCTCTCAGAGGCCAGATTGTGTTGACATGTGCTCGTTGGGAGGAAACATCCACTTCCCCGTTAGGGCGAATCCAGCTGCTTGGTCACAGCCGGCCAACTCTGTAAGGCTCTCGCTGGTACCATTTTATGGTCAAGGCTCGGGAGGTGGACAGCCTGCCAGGGTCACCGGAGCTCAGAGCCCACACCTGTGCCTCCAGCCCCAGGGTCCTGCTCCCCTGGCCCCCGGCCCAACGGCACCAGGCACGCACGGGGTTTCAGCCCTCGCTTATCAAACGTATCAGCGGGTGTGCCTGCGCTTCCTTTTCACGTCTTAGAGGAAAGGCGTTGTGTGCCAAATCCAACAAGTGGCGGAAAGCCTTTCTGGCTTAGTAAACACACAAAGCACGTGTGCACGTTGGTAGCGGCACGGTGTCCGTCCGTCCATCTGCAGCTGATGCCGACGGGCTCTGGTGAGGCTGGGGGACCGGAGGGAGGGGTAGCTTGCCGCGTCTGAACGCCACCGGGACGCCGAAGGCCAGACACGAGAAGCAGCGTCCCTCCCTGGACGCGGGGCCCCAGCACCGCAACAGGTGCGGCTTCGTGTTCCCAAAGCCCCGCGAGGCCGGGTGGCTTCGGGCTGCGGGAAGGGTGGAGCTGGAGTGACGAAGGGCTGTCGAGTCCACGGCGCCTGAGCCCGGGTCGCCGCACCCAGACGAGGCGAAACCTGTGCAAACGACCCACGCAAAGTGCCGGGCTGGACACGGTGGCCGCTCTCCAGGCCGAGTGGCGAGGGCTAGTGCGGGGACGGCCGTCCGTCTGCTCCCAGGGGGCAGCTGGGGCTCGGCGTTGTCCCCCAGGGCAATCTCGGCACAGAGGGGGACACAACACCGGCCCTCGGGGTCTCCGTCCGGCTCTGAGCTCCCCCCACCCCCCCCCCCCGCCCTCCAGCGTCCCGAATCCACAGCTGCAGGGGCTCCCGTGTCCTGTGCTGGAAACGCCCTGTGTCACAGGGACGCGGCACAGGCCCTTGCCCACGGCGGGAGGGCGTCCGGCCCTTCGCTCGGGGCCGTGGCCGGGATCGCACAGCTGCAGGCCGTGTCCCGCGCTTGTGTGGCACCGTCCACCCGCGGTGGGGCCGGGAGGGGGCACCGTGTCCCCGCAGCCCCCGCGCAGAGGGTCCCCACCCTGGGGAGGGGCACGCGTACATGGACGCGCACGCTTGCACACACACGCTGGCACACACAGGGGCCTTTGCTGTGACGTGCGACAACGTCCGTCCATCGTGGGCCTTTTCCTTTAAATGTGGACACGGTCTCTGGCGTGAAGCCACGCGTCTCCCCACGCGCAGCGTGTGGGCAACACAGCCCTCCCTCCTCCAGTCTCTCTCGTGGCCCCTCGCGGTCTTCGATCCATCTGGAGTCATGACTTCACACACAAAATGGCGCAAGGGTCCTGAGGTGCCCTTGGGGACCCGCAGGGACAGGACCTCTCTCCTGGGGGATGTTAGCGCCTTATCCTCCGTCCAGTGCGGTGAAATCAAACATGCCCCCCACCCGTCTGTCCTTCCCTCCCTCCCTCCCTCCTGCAGCCCGTCCGTCTGTCTGTCCGTCCGTCCGTCCGTCCACCAGCTTGGTCTTAGGCTCTGAAGGTGTGGGTTCTGGGCTGAGCCGTCTGGGCTTTGACTCAGGCTCCGCAAAATACCGGCCTTCTGTCCGTCCACCCCCGGATGTCCGGTTCCTTGTGGTTTTGATTCTGAGTGAACTCACGGTAAGGAAGCTGCCTTCCCACGGAGAGCAGAGTCTGGTCCGCACGCTCAGAGACGCCCCCCTGTGGTGCCGGGTCTTAGCGCCAAGGTGGTCGTGGGAGGCACGGGGAGGCTGTCACCGGGAGGGAGGGGCAGCCTGACAGAGGAGTGGCCGGGAAGCAGCCTGTGCCCGCGAGGGGAGGCGGGCGGCGGGGCCGTGGTCCTGCGGTGGGGAGGGGGGGGTGGGCAGCCGCCTCTGCTCGGTGGTCCTGCCTTCCGGCCTCTCTTCCGGCCTGCGTGTCTGAGCATCCACGGGGCCGCCTCACTCACGTCCCGGGGTCGTGCGGGTCTAGGTTCCGGTCCGGGGTCCCGTTCTGAGGGGGCGACCGCACCCTCTGGGCCTCGCCCGACCTCGTTCCTCGAGTGTCAGACTACCTACCGCTCGTTCCTGCTCCCAGGTCCTGCTGAAGACGTCACGGAACGATGCCCTCCTTCGGTGAGGATTCGTCAAGGTTGGGAAGTGCCTCAGGCCCTGTCTCCGTGTCGGGGGGACAGTGGTGGCCCAGACGAGTCCCCATGTGGACGGAGGCAGGCTCTGGCGACACGGCGGCGCAGGCTCGGGGGCTGGTAAGTACCGTCGAGAGGAATGCGGGCAGCGGGGAGCCGGGGAGTGATGGCCACTCGGACCTGGAGGTGTTCGCAAGGACCTTGAACGCGGCGAGGACGTGAGCCGGGGGACAGCTGAGGCCGGCGTAGGGCCGTGAACGCCGGGGACGCTCGGACGCCAACCGTGCATACGCGGTCTCTGTCAGCCGCTGCTAGAGCTGACAGGAAAAGACATGCTAGCCAGCAGCTGACATACTTCCCTCCCAGAATCTTCTGAAACACAAGGCTTTGAAATTCAATAGTGATGCAATTCGTGGTGAATCGCGAAACTCTCAGTTTTGTTCTGAAAATGCCGTCGTATTCTCTCCTTAGCCGCAGTCTTATCACAGGTTCACATCCTGGTGGGTCAGGGGTTTCCTCCTGCGCGTTAAAGACCCCTTTCCACGTCGTCCGGCCTCCGGGGCTGCTGGGGGGAGCCCGTGTGGACCCCGTCCCGCCTCTGCGGCTGTGGCCGATTGGGCTGAGCGGGTGGCTTGTGTTTTCACCAGGAGGGGTGCGGTGTGGACTTCCGTGACTTATCCTCCCCGGGGCCCTCGTGCTTCTCGCATGTGGCTCTGGTGGCTCCCGTCCTCTGCTCCGGGCGACATGCTGTTCCCTCTGCGTCTTCCATTCGGATGCCCACCCCTCCCTGGGCCCCGACACTCGTCCGTCGGTCTGTCCGTCTCCACCCGTCCCTCAACCTCCCTGGCTTTGCCTGCATTCCGGTCCGGTTGGCTCTGCTTCTCTGGGAACCTTGGGTGACGCTCTTTCGATTTACTTCCGTCGTATTGAACAGACTCTTAAATTTCAGTACTTATGTTTTGAACTCCTCCTAGAAGTTCTGGTTCATTCTTTTACAGACGCTCTTCCGGTTCCGACGGCCCCTCGTCCCCCTCGCGTGCTCAGCTCTCTCTCCTCCTCTGAACTTATTAAATGTGCTTATTTAAATTCCGAATTGGACTTCCAATGTCCTCAGGCTTTGCTGGCCCGGTTTTGCATTTCTGTGTCTCCCCTGACTCACTCTTCAGGTGGCTTTTCCTTTTATGAGTTTTGTGATTTTTAATTATAATCTCATCCTCCCTTGAATAATGTGCGAAGTACAACCCTCCAGGCACCCCCACGCTTGCCTCTGCTAATTGCTTAGTGCCAATTCAGCCCTCTTTAAACTCAGTATTTGGCCTTCCTTCCTCCCCTTCCTTTTTCTTCGTGGGGACTGCACAAGAAAGTGAATTTCAAACGCAAACCGGCCTAAGTGTGTGTTTGCATCAGGCATCGTTGTGAGGTGAGGGTGCTCTGGGGCCAGAGGTGAGGGCATCTTGTGAAAAAATTATTTGCAAAGTTTTAAAAGGCAGTTTTTTAAAGAGCAGTGTTAGTTTACAGCCAGGCCGGGGGGAAGGAGCAGAGGGATCCCGTTTCCAGGGAACCCCCCCTCCCCTGGGGCCCCGCCTCCGCCAGCCCCACCAGACGGACGCTTGTCACAGTCGAGGGACCTGCGGTGACCCCTCACCACCCAGAGCCCCGGTTCACACTGGGTTCACTCTTGCACGTTCCCGGGCGGAGACTTCATCTTGGTTTATTCCGTTTCACTCAGAGCCTTGGCTGAGAACAGCAACCATTTCCTGTGGAAACTCGCCTTTTTCCAGTTCATGCCCCCTGGTCTCGTTTTGTTTTGTTTTGCCGCCGTTTGGGCGTCCCGGCTTTTCCGGGGTCTCATCCTGAATCCGAACCGGGAGGGCCCAGACCCCGTCCCCCGCCCCAGCACACGGCGGAGCCCACGGGACGCGGAGCTGAGCACGGCTTCCCGCCGGCCCCGCCTTCCCGTGGCACTGGCGGCGGGTCCCGGGCTATCCCCGTCACTGTCCCCGGACCCTGGCCGTTACCCGACCCCCTTGCTGGTGGAGCCCTGACTTTACAAGGGGTGTTCACACTGGATCTAGCATTTCAGCTTTTCTGAACCAGAAGCGTCTCTCATTTTATGTAGCTGTGTCAACATTGCTTTCTATTTCTCGTGCGCGTGTGTGAGTGTGCATACGTGTGTGCACACACGTGTGCGACACATACACAGAACACGGATGAGATTCCCTGTGGTGGTGGGAGGCCTTTCTTGGTACAGAACTTCCAAGATTCGTACCCTCTCTTGTCCTGTTTTTGCCGAATCTGCCCGCGACACAGGATTTCTGGAAAGAAGCACCTGACTGGTAGCCCCCACCCCAACCCCGTGTGCCCTCGGTCTCGCCGGTGGCTCCCGGCCCATCCTTTGCTCCACGGCGGGTAATTCTGGGCAGGACGAGGGCGCCTGGACGGCTCTGCTCATTTCGGCTCCGGAGGCATCCGCGTGAGGCTCCGAACAGGCATTGTAATCCTGCAGTCCTGCCCGTAACAAGGAGCCTTTCTTCTTGATTCTATTTTTAGACGTGATACGCTCCCACACTCCACTTGTTTGCTAAATGAACTCATTTTTAATCAAAAATCGCTACCATTAATTATCAGCTGTGCAATCAATATTCGTTTCAATTCAGCAGATAAAACTCCCTCTCCCACCTGACTCACACACGCCCCAAAAGGAAATTTATTTTCATCAGGGTTCTATGCATCATTAAGAGGTAGTTTGTCTTATTACGGCCTGTTATTAATGTTCAGAATCCATTTAATTTCACTTTTAACTGACTGTAGCAATGAGATAATTGATTTCATCGGGAGGTGGAGGGGCCGCGACGGGGGATGGGAAGGTACAGGAAGCAGGTCCTCAGTCCCAGGAGAGCTGGACGCCGGGGCCCCTCCCACGGGGGCCCTCGATGGAGCCTTCCCCCCCCACCCCCCGCCTCCCACCTCTGCCTCCCCCCTCCCACCATCTCTGGCCACACCTCCTCCCGACTGGAGGGGGGTGGGGGGGCAGCTCCGGAGTCTGAGTCCGAAGGGAAGGAAAGGCAGAACCGAAGCGGGAGCCACGCTCAGCCCTGCTCCAGGCAGCCGGGAGGGAGCACACAAGGGAGAGGGACAGAGGTGGTGGCCGTGACTCTCCAGCGTGGGGCCCTTCGGCGTGGGGAGCAACGGTGTCACTGCCCCCTCCCCGGCTGCGGGAGCTTTGTGAGGAGCATTGCCCCCCTGTCCGCACCGCCTGGGGGGGCAGGACTGTGTGCGTCCGGAGAAGACCATGCCCACAGCCGGTGGTGGCCTCGAAGGTCTAGACGCAGACCAGGGCGTTCGGGAGCCACTGAGGAGTCATCGTGAAATGCAGAGTACCTGACGTAAAGGTAGTGGGTTCCCAGGCTGGACCACAGAGCTAGTCGGCTCCTACCGCAGCCGGAACACTGTTCTCTGCATGTAATAGGGGAAAACCATATTTCCGGGATTCTCCTAAAGGAAGTGAATGGGAAATAGTCTTCACAAGATATCCGGTTGGGAAACTCACTGCAAACACAGCGCCCACGGCCAAAGGAAAGTATCTGCCGCCCAGGTAAGCACCTACCGATGACTTCCGTGTAGGGAAACAGCAGTGAGAAGCCAGCAAACAGATAAATACTCGGGGGTCACCTGACAGAGGATGAATATACTGTGCGTGGGAAGCGTTTCTACAAATCGAAACAAGGCGATGACAAAAGTTGCACGACGGCCCAAGGAAACAAGGTGGCAGTTTAGGAAGGGGCCACACAAATGGGCAGTGGCCAGCCGGGCATGCCTCCCCCCCCAGCAGCACGACCGCGCACGGGCAGGGCCACCGGACCCAGTGTGGCGGCTTCACTCCAGACGAGAAAGAGGAAGCGAGAGGGACGCCCGGCCGCCGGCCCTGCAGGACCCTGAGCGGGAGAGCTCAAGGGACCTTGTTCTCATGAGCCACGGGACACACGTTTTGTCTCCTCCAGCAGAGCCGATCTGGGGCTGGCAAAGAGGAGCAGGTAGGGCCGGGGAAGGGAGGCGGGCTTCACGGCAGGGGCCTTTCGGGGAGCCGACCGGGGGTCCCACTGAGTGCAGCTAGCGGGTTTTCACCAAGCGAACATCTGGCAGCCAGACAACGAGCTGGGGGCATCTCCGGCCCCGCCCAGACGTGGCCCGTGGCATCACCATGCCTGCCCTCGCACCCGTCCGTGGAATCTTCCAGTTTGTACCCTCGGTCTGGCGGCTTCTGCGTCACATTCGTCAGGTCTGTGAACGCGGTTGGCGGTGATTCCTTGTGGATTTTGGCCACAGGTCGTGGTTCACGGAAGTATTCTCTTCTCTTCTCCGCCGGCCTCTGCTGACTCTCTGGCAGCCGTGTTCTAAGGGACACAAGTTTTCCATTTGAATGTTTGCCAATCTCTGCCTTTCTTTGTGGTGTGAGTGCTTTTGGGGGCCAGGTTAGAAACCTTCGTCCAATTAAAGGTCAAAGGTTTTCTATGTTTTCCTCTATAATCTTTTTGTTTTGTTTTCTCTTTCACAACATTCAGATCTACAATCCGTGTGGAAATACTCATTTTCCAGGATGATATAGGGCAGGAGTAAAGATTCACTTTCTTTCCCCTGATTTGATGGAAACACAATTTAGCAAGATCACTCCACAAGGTCCCCTCTGTCCGAAGTGGCCACGTATGGGCGGTTGGTTCTGGGCTCTCCATCCATTACTGAGGCACTTTTCGATGCTAACGTGGATGCCAAACAGCCTTAACTGCTATGGCTTTCTAATAGGTTACCTTCCATTTCTGTTTGCTGAGAGCTTTTAACGTGAGTAGATGCTGGATTTTATCGAATAACTTTCTGCATCCTCCATTACGACTGCGTGAATTTTCTCCTTTGCTGTCAGTGGGGTGAATCACATCAATTTCTTCTTTTAACGTTAAACTACCTTTGCATTTCTGGAATTAAATCTGCTTGTTCGTGATGTATCCCACATTTTGCAAATTGCCGAACTCAATTTACTAATGTTTTGTTTGGGACTTTAACTTCCGTGCCCACGAGTTGTTCTGTGGTCCTTGCGCATCATAAATTCTTGCCAGGTTTCGGTGTCAGGGCCGTGCTGGCCTCCTGACTCTGGGATGTGCTGCCTCTGTTCGTACTTTTGGAAGATGTGCCTGTTGCTACTACCCACGTTTACGTGATTAGACGGACTTGCCAGTAGAGCCGTCTGGGCCTGAAGGTATCTTTTTGAGAGGTTTTCCACTGCAGATTAAACTTATTTGCTAGACATTAAGGCTTTCAGATCTTCTCTTTCTTCCCATGTCAGCTTTGGGAAACTGTGCTTTTTCTTGGGGGTGGTGGGGGGATCTGTTTCATCCAAGTGGTCAAACTGGCTGGCATAGTTTCCCTTTATGACTTATTTTACGTCCCCAGGATCTGCAGAGGTATCCATGGTAACGTGTGCCTTTTACCTGTACATTTTTATCGATCATTTTAATAGGACTTTTCAAAAAGCTAACGTTTGCCTTGGTTGATTTTCCTGTTGGGTGACTGATTTCTATTTCCTTCTCGTTGCCTTCCCTGAGTCTAATTTGCTGTACATTTTCCAATTTGGGGGGATACAGAGCTAGACTATTGACTTTTAGCTTTTACCCTTCAGTAACATAAGGGCTTCAGGACCTACACTTCCTTCGAACTATTATTTCAGCTGCAAATAAGTTGCATTGGTTAACAACAAGACAATAGGCCCGAAGGAGTGGCTTATGCCGAGTGCCGTGTCACCAACATAAGGTGACATGACACCAACATAAGGTTTGGCTCCCCCCGAAACGGAATCTTAGGCCGGTCAGTCGGGAACTGCCTGGTCAGGACTGGTTAGGACTGGTGAGGCTCCGCCTGCCGGACCCCTGCCCGCCCCCGCGGAAAGCGAACTGGGGAGAGCCGGCCCCCTGTTTTTCCGGGGATAACTCCCTCGTGCCGTGCCGTGCCCGCTGCTTTCTGGCTGCGGGAGTCCTTCACGTCGGACAGCTCCTCGGAGCCCCTCTGTCCGCTGCCTGGGATGCTGCCTGGTTCGGATCATGGACTCCAGCCAGTGAGACCTTTACGATATGCTCAGCTGAGGGTTTAAACACATTTCATCATCACGAAGCTGCTTGTTTAAAATGGTTTCTAATTTCTTTGTGACTTCGTGGAGCAATGGATTATTTCGTAGTATTCTGTGTAACTCCCAAACAGGTAAACATCTTCTACAAGTCTTTACCTCATTGATTTCTAGGTTACTTCTGTTGTGGTCAGAAAACACACTTAGAACATGTGAATATTTGACGTTTACAGAGACTTCTTTACGGCCCAACATGTGGCTGATTCTGTAAAGGGCCAGATAGCAGCATTTTAAGCATCAGCGGCTGCATGGGCCTCTGCTATGTAACTCTGCTATTATTTTGTGCAAAAGCAACCACAGAAAATATGTAAACCAATGTGTGTTGCTGTGTTTCAATAAAACTTTATTTATAAAGATTTTTTTAATGGATATTTATTTTTGAGAGACAGAGACAGAGCACAAGCAGGGGAGGGGCAGAGAGAGCGGGAGACACAGAATCCGAAGCAGGCTCCGGGCTCCGAGGTGTCAGCAGAGAGCCCGATGTGGGGCTCGAACCCACAAACCGTGAGATCATGACCTGAGCCGAAGTCGGATGCTTAACCGACTGAGCCCCCCCCAGGCGTCCCTCTGTCTTAGCATTTTAAAAGTCCACAGAAAAATAAGCAAACACATGCACTATCGAGAACAAAATCCACAGATGTGCTGTGAAAGATACAGGGTGCTGGGGTGCAGGGCCCAGGAGGTGCCCACGGCGGGTGGCGGCGGAGGGAGCAGGTGCCGAGTGGAGGGAAGCAGACCTCCGCTTGTGTCTGTTCCCACGGCATCACCTGGTTGGTCCCGGGACGGACCCTGGACGGAGCCGTCCAGCAGGACGGGCAGCTGGACCGGGAGGCCCGTCCGCACCAGAGGCCGAGGGCCAGGATGAGCGCGCACGTGGGGAAAACGTCACAAGTGCTGTCGTTTGCGGTGAAGAAAGACACAGATCAGTGCAAACAGGCAACGTCTTCGGGGAAAAATTATGCCCCGAAAGACAGAAGCCACACTTAATGGGGTGGAACACAGAATAAATGATGGAGGGGGTCCCCAGGGAGCAGGAGGAGGGAGAGGGGCCCTCTGGGGGTGGGGGGGGAGATGGCCCTTGGGGATGTGGTAGGGTGGGGGGGGTGACCCGGGAGGGGAGAGGGAGAGGGGCCCGCGGGGAGCAGGGTGCGGTGGCCCAGGCCTCGGGCAGCGTGGGCCGGAGGGACGGGAGCGTCCGGGGGCCCAGGCTGCTGGAGCGGCCCCGGGCGAGCCGAGGGCCAGAGCGGCCGGCTCCCAGCTGCGCCTTCCCAGCCTTTAGGGAGGGTTCAGGGCAGTGCCGCTCAGAATGTCCGAGTCTCCGGAAGAAGACAAAGCCCCCGATTTATCTTACAAACCCAGACGGATGACGCTGTCAAAACCCGAGGCGTGCAAAAAACCTCAACGTGAAACGCACGGCCAGACGCACCGACAGCCGGGTCCCGCCCCGGACGACCGTCTGCAGATCGATTTAGCGATGGAGCGAGACACTGACACCTCACAATTAAACCAAGCTTCGCCAGCAAAGCGCACGCCGTTCCAAACCGGAAAATCTATTAGCACGATCCATGTAAATCCAATAAACTGAGGGAAAACCTTATTATGAACGGATTCCGAATATCATCTCCTGACATTAGCGACTTTTCCCAGCAGAAACTGTAGACCGAACGGAGGAAGGGGACAGCCTCGCGCACCGACTCCACTCGTGAGATACCGGAAGCGTCTCCACGACCTTCAGAACGCGGCGATCTTCTCTCCGCTCCAGCCCCGGCCCCCCGGGGGCTCCCGCCCCGACGCACAGGAAGAAGCAGGCCCGACACACACGGTGTCACACTGTCACCTCCGGCCGAGGGACGTCTGCGCACCTGGAACCCTCGCGTGCTCCGCGGGGGCGCGGCCACGGTCGGGAACGGTGAGCGGCGTGGCCGCAGACGTGGCCTCCTCCCATCCCGCAGGCGGGGCCGGAGCTGAGGGCGAAGGCCAGTCACGTGCTCACACGCTCATGCACATGTGCTCTCACGTATGTGCACTCACACGCTCACACATACAGGCTTACACACTCACAGTGCTCACACACATATAGGCTCACACACACTCACACGTGCTCTCACACGCTCACTCTCTTGCACACGCACTCACACAAGGCTCACACACAGCGCTCACACATACACGCCCACTCTTGCACACACGCTCACACTCTTGCACACAGACTCACACGTGCTCACACTCTTGCACACGTGCTCACACACAGGCTTACACACTCACAGTGCTCTCACACACGCTCACACTCTTGCACACGCGCTCACACTCTCACACACAGTGCTCTCACACACGCTCACACTCTTGCACACGCGTTCACACTCACACACAGGCTTACACACTCACAGTGCTCACACACAAGGTTCCCACGCTCACACGTGTTCTGACACGCTCACACAATCCTCTCATGCTCATGAACACATCCTCACACATGCTCACATACTCAACACACACAATACGTGCTTGCACATGCTCACACACACACACACACACACACACACTGGCCACCACGGCCAGGGGACACTGTGCCCAGAGCTTCCGGAGGGATCCGCCCACCACACCCGGATCTCCGGGTCGGGTCTCCGGGACTCGAGAGACTAGAGTTGGGTTGTTTCAAGCCTCTAGGGTGGGCACTTTGTCACGGCCGCCCCAAGCTGGTCCCCTGGTCGGGTGCCCTCCGGATGCCACATGGGCCGTGAGGGGGGTAAGGATGGCCCCGGGGGACGTGAGTCACCGCGGGCTCGGGTAGGCAGTGGCGGGCCCTCACCGTCACCGGCGAGGCGACCTCGCTCGTCCACTCCTGTCTGCTTGTGCTCCATGCGCACGTGGAAGAAAACACTATTGCCGCAGCCCTCGGGCCTGGACGCCGTCGTGGAGGACATCGCAGCGGGGGCCGTGGCGGGGCGTGCTGTGTTGGGGGCGCTGGCACCGTGGGGGAGCGCGCCGCGGGGTGTCGCGGTGGGCGCTGCTCCCCCAGACACAACCTGTCTGGCCGCGAAAGCTTCTCCTGCACCCGCGTGAGTCACTCGGAGGTTTTCAAGCGGCAGGTGACGATGGTGGCGATGACTTCCTGGTGGGGACGAGCCGCGCAGGGTGGCAGAGCCAGCGAGCCCCGTCAGCCTCTGGTCTTTGCTTAAAGTATGAATGTCTCCCTCTTGGTCCCTGCCTCTCTGGGAATTGCTTTGTTTAGTCTTTATCCAGAGAGACACGGATTACACCTAATTAGGCGTCATCCCTGCCCAGGATTTAATTGCAGTCTCTGAATATTTTGCCTTTTTCGAGCGGTGTGCGAGCCTTTAATTACAGCCTACTGACGCTGGCCTTTCTGTCAACAATAAATCAGCCTCCGGCCGTCATGCTGGCTGGGCCTTCCCTCGGGGACCGATTTCTGGAAGCCACACCCCACCCCCCCACCCGGCCTTGCCTTGGAGGTCACATCCCTAATTCACTGAATAATTAGATCTCCATGACAATCAAAGAGGCCGTCTGTGACAGCCACCAGCCACGGTGACATGACGGGGTGGTTTACGATACCCACACACCTTGACCACTTTTTATGGATGTCTCTTTATATTTTAATGAAAGAAAGGCAATTAGCTATAAACTGATTACTAAGAACATAATCAGGGTCATTTCTTTGCAACAAATCAATCAACAAAATGCTAATTACAGACGGTCTTTTAGGCCCAGATTAATCTATTAGTAATTAAAGCCAAGTGCAAATCCAACCTTGATCTAATTGTCGCCCAAAGGCACAGACGTCTTTTTGTTGACCGATAAGATGCTGTTATTTCACTTAATGTAGGAGGAAAGCCTGTCAGTCGTCTGGGACAGTCACATTTTTAGGGAGGTCTTTGGAGGAAAACGGAAGCGGACTGATGCTTTGAAAGATGGGATCTTTTTTCCCGATGCATTTATAATTTAATTTGCATTTTTATTGTGTGTATAAAAGGCGCTTTGCTCTGAATGCCCAGGCCAGGGCTGGTCTCCTCCCCACGGGAGCAGGTGTGGGCACTGACCCCGCGGCTGGACGTACCCAGTCAGCCCCTGGGAGAGCAGCCCCCTGGAGCGCCGGCCGGGAGGGCCGGGGTCTCCAGGGAGGGGGCGCCGCGGGCTCACGGGGGTCTTCTTACAAAGCCTTCGTGCTGTCTTGATTTATGACTTCAGAGCTAATGTGGGTTGAGTTCACTTTCCGAGTCACAGAAGGAAAGTCCTCGGAGGCCGATAGGAGCGGCCGGAGAGCCAAGGCCGAGGCCCCTGGACGCGGGTACCAGGGCGAGGCGGAAATCACCGGGGTCCTGACAGCCCGGTCATTCATGACCCGCCACCGACAGTCCCGCCGCCGACAGGACCTGCCTGGCGGGATCCGTGTGGGGAGAATCGCCCGCAGGATTGTGGGCGCTCCTCACGGGTGGGGCGCGTCCTGACCTCTCCGCCATCGGTCTGGGCCCCTGGGCGTCCGCGGACGGGAGCTTGCGGGGCAGGTCCTTGCAGACGCGCCCGAGGGCACCGGCCTTCACCCCACGTGCGTCTCTTGGTTTTTCTCTGCGGGGTTGCTGGTGCTGCTGGCGGTGTGTTGGCTGCTGTGTGTTCGGGAACCGCGCTCGCGTCTCCTGGGATCGAGGGCCACGGAGGGGCCGTGAAGGGTGGAACAGACCCGTGTGTGCACAGCGGCTTCTCCCAGGAGACGGACCAGCGCTGACGTGTGGGGCGCTGGGTGTGCTGAGTGCGGATGACGTCGGGGCGTGCCGTGGGCTCTGTGGCCGGTGACAGAGCTCAGCCTCCCTGGCGGGACCGTGGCCGGTGTGGAGTGTCCACGAGGAGTGGTTAGCTCATCCCGGCTGAAGGCCGGCGTTGCCCCTGGGTCCGAGCTGATGGCGGGGACAGACCGGGAGGCAGGGAGGGCGGCGCTGGGGGTTTGTTCCCTGGCTTCCTAGGGGACTCTTCCAGGTCCAGGGCTGTCTTGCTTCTGGTCATTCCTGTCCCCGTGGCTCCGTTCCTGTGTCCTCGCCTGCCCGTGTGGACGTCACAGGGGTCAGCAGAGACCCACAGGGCCTTCCACGGCCAGAATAGCACAGTGGACGCGCCTGGTTCCAGGGCCACCCACGCCGGGGGCCGGGAGGAAGCACCTGGGGTCAGGTCAGCCGAGAGGCCGAGCGCACGGTGAAGCCCACGCCCTGGAGAGCCGGCCCGCCTCCGCCCGCGTCCTCCCCGCGCGACACGGGGCCCCGATCTCACGCAGCAGTGGGCATGCGCCAGGCTGTGGAGCCGTCCCCGGTGTGGCCCCGGGTCCCCGGGGGTCTAGGGCGACCCGTGGATGAGCATTTCTAAGTGATGTCCGTGCCACGTGCCCTGTCAGGGGATTTGTCCTGACAAGGCGGCTTTGGCGGCTTTCTGGGCAGCAAGCGGGGACAGGGGGTGCAGGCCACACGGCCACTGTCAGGGCCCTTCCCGGTCCCCTCCTTCCCCACGGCCTCGGGGACCCAGGAGGGGATGGGGTGCAGCTGGGCCTCCACACGCATACATCCCAAGTGACACACCCCACCTGTTGCTCACACCCCCCAGCACGACCACACAGGCGCACTAGCCGGGAGGCCTTGGTTTGGGGCGGGGACGGGTGCTCTGCCCGGGTGGGGGTGTCGCTGGCACCTTCGCGTGCCATCTGCTACCGTCTCACAGGCAGGCGCAGCGTAAGCAGAGCCACACAGGCTCTTTGGGACCCCGCGCGTCCCCGCCAGGGCGGCCAGAGCCGGGGTCGGGCAGCAGGGGAGGGACAGCCTTTCCCTGGGACGCCGTCGGTCTCCAGGCCCCGGATGCGGTAACTCCAGAAACACGCCCCGGGGGGAACGTGGGACCCCTTCAGTGCGGGACAAACCCCGTTGTAGGGGGGGCATCGGACACACGCAGCTCGCGAAGCTTGACCCTCCCCGTAAGCCCGTGAGGAGTAACTGGGCGTCCCAGGACCAGAAAGGGGGGGCGCAGAGAGGTGGCGCCCCAGTTTCCTTGACTGAAAGGGGGAAACTGAGGCCCAGAAAGGGGAGATGCTTCTCCGAGCTTCCTGGTCAGTGAATGCCAAGGCCGGTCCTTGCTGTGCACCTGCCCTGCCCACCTGGCTCAGTGTCCATGGTGGGGGGGGTTGCTGGTGGGGTGAGGACGTGGGCCGTGCGTGGCCCCGTCCGGGTGGGGGCTTCATGTCCGCCGTCCTGTGCGCGGACGGTCTGCAGCTGCGGGTGGTTTCGGGCTGGGCAGGGGGTGGATGCTGCTATCCTTGTTTCAGAGCTAAAGGCCCTTGAGGTGTGAGGATTGAAAAAACCCCTGGAAGAAGCGGAAAGAGTAATTAATCAGACAATTAGCATTTCAAAGGCAAGGGGTTCTGAACAGAGCGGCCTGAGTAATGGGGAGCGGCAGGCCCGGGCGCCCCAGGACTCCGGTCGCCACACTCACTTAGGAAAGCAGCTCATAGCACAGGGACGCTGGAGTCCGGGGGTTCAGAGTCCCCTCCCCCCGCCTCCGGGCATCCGGGTTCCTCCAACCCCCTGTGTGGCGGCCAGCTGGCCCGGTGGACATTCGGGCTGCAGCTCCCACCAGCCCAGCGCTGACCGGCTCTGGGCATCGAGACCCCATCCGAGATCCAGGGGGCGTTCTGACCGGCTCTCGACAGCGCGGTGCCGTGGGGTTGTGCTTCCTTGTCCAGGAGACCAGGAGCCGCACTGCACAAACGGTGCACTTGGTGATGCGAGGCCAGCAGGGGTCATTCCCGGACCTGCAGGGTGTCCCCTCGGATTCCTCTGTCCCCAAATCGGCCAGCTGCTTGAAGGAAAGCCAGGGAGAATGTACAGGACTCGGCCGTGACCAGATTTCAACAGGCCAAGCAATGAGTCGTCGTCAGCTTGTTACTTTATGTGTGAGATGATTCACACGCGTGCGGTTGTCATCTGTAATAAACAAGATGAAAGTTTTTGCTTAACAGCTGCTCAGAGAGAGCCCTCGGTCTAGAAACTGAGGAAGGAACATCTTTCATGTCACATAATTAGTTTCTTTTTCCACCTTTGATAAACACCCGCATTTAAAATGTGTTCTGCAGAGCCGCTCCGTCTGGTGCCCGAGGGGGAGGGGAAGGGCCAGCCCGGCCCTGCCGTCCAGCCTCCTCCAGGCGCGAGGCCCGCGTGCTCGTCCTTCACCGGAGACCCGGCCCCGTGGATGCCGGAGACCAAGGCCCCAGCCCTGGCCCAGGGCGGGGGTGGGCGGGGGGCGTCTTCTGCCCTGCCGCAGCTCAGACCCCTGTGTAGACAGGGCTGATTTCATGGAGGACGGCACGTGCCTCCTGCCTTCGTCCTCTGCCTGACCGCTGGCTCTCCCGAACAGTCGCAGGGCGGCGTCCCTCTCCTGTCCCCTAAGGGCCTCCTGCCCTCCCCGGTGGGCAGTTCTCCACAGCGTTTTGTGGGCTCGCCTCCCCCCGCCGACCATGTTGAGAGGGACCTCCGGCCCCTGTCAAGTTCTCGTAAATGCCCAGGGGGGCCGGCAGCCTCCACCATGCAACGCAGTGAGGAAGGGTCTCCCCGAGCTGTGTGCCAACAGGGGGCCCCCGCCATGACCACCGCCGGCCAGGGGCAGGTGGCCGAGGCCGCACGCGCGGGGAACCCAGCCTGTGGTCTGAGGACGTGTCCCAGATGCAGGGCCATTGGGGTCAGAGTGGAGGGTCCTGAGAAACGGGTCTGGGGTCCCTGGTGGTGGGCCGGGTGGGGGCTCTGCTGAGTGAGCAGCTGGGAGGGTGGGAGGGAGACCATGGTGTCGGGGCCTCTTTCAGCCCGTGACCCCGGAAGGAAGGACGGAGCCCAGGGCGAGCCTGGCCCCGGAGCGGCACACACAAATCCTGACCCCGCCCCACAGAGCTGCCGACAAGACACAGCGCGAGGTGGAGCCCGCAGCGGTCACGGCCACGGCCCCACAGCACAGGTGCACAGCGTCCCCGGGCAGGAGACTCCTAGACATGCGCAGAAACGGGAAGACGTCGCCTACGGCTGGAAAAGGGAGCCAATGGAGACCGAATCCCGGCACGGCGCAGATGTTAGAATCATCAGACAAAACTCCCGTCGCGGTTATTATAAATACGCCAGAGAAATTAAAAGGAAGCGTGTTGGGACACGGAAAGAGAGGCGTGGTCTGGAAAAGCCTCAGCAGAGCAGAGCAAACCATAAAAAGCAACCAAATGGCTACCGTAGACCCCAAATCTACAAACGCTGAACCAACAGTCCGCCAGCGGACGGGCTCAACGGCGGGTTGGGGTCGCCAGGTGGAAAAGCCCGTGAACTTACAATGCACAGAAATGATCCCAGCTGAGGAACGGCGAGGAGGAAAGCCTGAAGAAATGCGCAGGGCCGGCGGGACGCTGAAAGTGAGGAAATGTGAAAATCTGGGAGGTGCACATAAACTGGGGATTGGAGCCGCGAGCGCTTGTACTGGAAAATGCGGAAAGATTTCGGGGTCTGGGTTTTCACCATCAGCAGATACGTGAAGACCAGAGTGTGCATAAGTAATAAAAAGGGGCCACAAGCCGGTGACAGATGACACAACACGAGTAAACAGGAAAAATCTGTGTGAGTATTAATAAAATTCATACATGCCTCACAGGGCAAAACATGACTCAGGAAGAAGAAATATGGGTTCTGGAGAGCTCTGAATCTACTAGAGAAGACAATAGAAAACCTTCCCCAAGTAAACCCCGAATCCACAGGAATCCCAGAAGAAAAATGTCGGGCAGAAATAGCTCTGCTTCTCCCCCACCGGTCCAGCAAATGGAGAGGAGGGTAACCCTTGCTTTAGCTCTCAGCACAGCCCTGCCCTGTCCCCCGAGAAAGGGGACCGCAGAGTTCCGTCTTCTTCATGAACACGGACGGAAGAGTCCTCCACGAACCACGCGGAACCGGGACGTGGCAGCGAACAAAGGTATAGAGCACCTCACGGCCAAGGATCCTTCGTCAGGAACGCAAGGTCGGCTCCGTGTTCAGAAATGAACCGAAGGCGTTTTCCTCATAACAGAAGAAGAGGAAAAAACATAAACTCTTACTAATTGATGTAGAAAAACCATTTGGCAGCCCTTAACATGTAATTCGTGATTTAAAAAAAAAAAAACCTCAGAAACATAGGATGGAATGAAATTTTAGCCTGAAAATCACTTATACCCTCCAGGTAGTACCTCCCAGGAGGTAACACCTTCCAGAACGAAGCACCATCCAGTTATCGTGCTAACAAGGTCAGCAGGCAAAAAACGTCGTGTTAGTGGATATAAGCAATAAACAATTGGCAAGTAAATTAAAAAAATCCATTTCTGGCAGCAGGAGAAAATACCCGGGAACACGTTGGTGCAGGCTGTCCGAGATGCCTCTCCGAAAATGACAGTGTTTTGCCGAGTGAAGTTAAGTCAGATCTCCAGAAAACGTGGAAGCTGTATTTACGGGTCGGGAGACAAGTGTTTGTGACAGAACTGTTCCCTCCAAATTAGTTTATCCCAACGGCCTTTGTACGAAAAAGCAGAAACTGGTGAACTGGCTCTAAAAAACATACCGTCCTTCCAAGGACCCGGAGTAAGGAAACCATGCTGAAAAAGGAAAACTTTGTCATTCCGTTCATGGGGATGTTTCACTGTATTTTGTACGGAAATTTGTAAAGTTTTGCCTTCTTTGCCTCAGGCTACAGTTACGTGGAACTGCTGACGTGGCAGGTGTGGGGCTGCTGTGGGCGGGACACTGTGGCAGGGGGACGGCAAGGACACCGGGAGCCTCAGTGGCAGCACAGGGGCCCCTTCCGGGGGCTGGTGGGTCCGACTCAGGACTCAGGACGCTTCCTCCTGCAAATCGCATCTTAAATAAGAGGCTCCGAGAGTCACCACAGAGGGAGAAGGGGGCTGGGGGTCTCGCGGGGTGTCCTCAGGGTTAGAGTGGGCGGCATGTGATGTCATTGCACCCAGTGGCCAAAGTTGGGACGGCGGGCAAATGTCGTCTTCCGGTGTCCCAGGGGGACGGGAGGGTGGTGACCCCAGTGTCCTTCGTCCTCAGGCCTAATTCCTGCTCCCAGGTCTGTTTGCCTTTTCAGAGCGTCACTTGTCCCAGCCACGAGCTTTCTATGATGGCACTCGGGACGACGCTTCCATGTGTGGGGGACTGTTCCTGGGCTTCCTGCTCTGACCTCCTCAACTCAGGGTCACATCACGCTGCCTTGATTTCTGCGCGAAATGATGTCCCTGTCACCATCATCCTGCACGGCGTCCCCATCACCCCCACCCTGTACAATGTCCCCGTCACCCCACCCTGCACGGTGTCCCCATCACCCCCACCCTGTACAATGTCCCCATCACCCCTTCCTGCACAATGTCCCCATCACTCCCACCTGTACAATGTCCCCGTCACCCCCACCCTGCACGGTGTCCCCATCACCCCCACCCTGCACGGTGTCCCCATCACCCCCACCCTGTACAATGTCCCCATCACCCCTTCCTGCACAATGTCCCCATCACTCCCACCTGTACAATGTCCCCGTCACCCCCACCCTGTACAATGTCCCCGTCACCCCCACCCTGCACGGTGTCCCCATCACCCCCACCCTGCACGGTGTCCCCATCACCCCCACCCTGTACAATGTCCCCATCACCCCTTCCTGCACAATGTCCCCGTCACCCCCACCCTGTACAATGTCCCCATCACCCGCACCCTGCACAGTGTCCCCGTCACCCCTTCCTGTACAATGTCCCCGTCACCCTCACCCTGCACGGTGTCCCCATCACCCCCACCCTGTACAATGTCCCCATCACCCGCACCCTGCACGGTGTCCCCGTCACCCCTTCCTGTACAATGTCCCCGTCACCCCCACCCTGCACGGTGTCCCCATCACCCCCACCCTGTACAATGTCCCCATCACCCGCACCCTGCACGGTGTCCCCGGTCACCCCTTCCTGTACAATGTCCCCGTCACCCCCACCCTGCACGGTGTCCCCATCACCCCCACCCTGTACAATGTCCCCATCACCCGCACCCTGCACGGTGTCCCCATCACCCCCACCCTGTACAATGTCCCCATCACCCCTTCCTGCACAATGTCCCCGTCACCCCCACCCTGTACAATGTCCCCATCACCCTCACCCTGCATGGTGTCCCCATCACCCCCACCCTGTACAATGTCCCCATCACCCGCACCCTGCACGGTGTCCCCGTCACCCCTTCCTGTACAATGTCCCCGTCACCCCCACCCTGCACGGTGTCCCCATCATCCCCACCCTGTACAATGTCCCCATCACCCGCACCCTGCACGGTGTCCCCGTCACCCCTTCCTGTACAATGTCCCCGTCACCCCCACCCTGCATGGTGTCCCCATCATCCCCACCCTGTACAATGTCCCCATCACCCGCACCCTGCACGGTGTCCCCGTCACCCCTTCCTGTACAATGTCCCCGTCACCCTCACCCTGCACGGTGTCCCCATCACCCCCACCCTGTACAATGTCCCCATCACCCGCACCCTGCACGGTGTCCCCGTCACCCCTTCCTGTACAATGTCCCCGTCACCCCCACCCTGCACGGTGTCCCCATCACCCCCACCCTGTACAATGTCCCCATCACCCGCACCCTGCACGGTGTCCCCGTCACCCCTTCCTGTACAATGTCCCCGTCACCCCCACCCTGCACGGTGTCCCCGTCACCCCTTCCTGTACAATGTCCCCATCACCCCCACCCTGCATGGTGTCCCTGTCACCCTCATCGTGTGCTGGGCAGTTGGACCACGGCTGTTTCTGGACGCTATGAAAGTATCACCCGGCTCCAGGAACAGCCTTTTCTTGGTCACGTGCAGATGAGGACACTGCCAGCTCTCTGGCGTCCCCCAGAATTCAGCCCAGTGTTGCCTGTGGGCCCAGCTCACCGTCAGTGTCCCGAGCTCACGAGTTGCCGCTGGGACGCGCCTTCCCTCGGGCCCGGAGGAGGGACCTGGGGGCCCCGCTGGTGGGGCAGCAGCTGGAACTGAGATCGACCCTCACCTCCCTTCACGCTTGCCCTGGAGGTGAGCGTGGGAGTGGGGGCCCAGGCCGCAGACAGGAGGGTGGGGCCGGAGCGACGGCTAGAGGGTGGGGTGGCGTCTCTGCAGTGCCGGGGACCCTGATGGGGGGGGCTGGTTGTGGAGGGACACAGGCGACTCTCGTCTCGCCGTGGGACCATCGAAACGTTCGCCAGAGGACGGGCCTTGGCCGGAGAGTATGGCTCTTGAGCTCAGACTCTCTGGTGCCCGTGCAGCTGGGAGAAGGGAAGGTGCGTCTCACAGGAGGTGGCTGTGTGGGGCCCGGGGGGGCCGTGCGGGGTCCAAGGAGGTGGCTGTGTGGGTCCAGAGGGGGGCGTGCGGGGTCCAGGGCGGGGGCAGTGGGGGTGGGGGGGGCCGTGCGGGGTCCAGGGGGGAGGTCGTGCGAGGGGTGGGGTCTGTGCACGCTCCAGCTCCGCACGCCGGAGTCACACAGCGTGGGGTGTCATGTATCCCTCAGTGACGCTGGCCACACGAGCTGGCCCGATGCCCCCGGAGGGGACGGTTCTGCCTGTAGGTGCCGCCCGCCTGGGCCCTCCCTGCACACACATCTCCTTGCACACCGCACACCATGGACACCACACCCACAGCCCCCCCCCCCCCACGCTCCGTCACTCTGTTCCAGAAGTTTCCAGCTTGGGTGCGTCTGCTCCCCCAGGCGCCTTGGTGCGGCTCCCAGGAAGCCCGTGTGTGCGACACATACTCCTGGTCTCAGGCGCGAGCGTCGAGGGCGCACGGTGACTGCGGGGACACGACTGCTGCTCTGGCGGGCTGGTGCCCTTGCCCCTCACCTGGGCTCCGATGCCCCCGCCTGGCGGGTTGACGGGTCCGAGTCGGGGCTGAGGATGGGATGCGCGGGGATCCCAGAAACTGTATTTTCTTCCCTCCCTTTTCACAGCGGGAATTAAAGGTTAGGCTGATTTTACTTTTTCCGAGAAGAAGGATAGAGAGAAGGGCCTCGCTCTCTTTCTGTGGGGAAATCTGTCCCCGGGACGGAGAGACGTGTGGCGTCTCAGGGGCTTTTCCTCGGATAAGAAGCTGGGAGCTCTTACTTCCAGAGTCTCAGAGGGGCTCTTCCCGGGTTTCTGACGGCTCCAGCTTTCCCTGGAGACTTGAAAACAAACCGTGCAAAGCAGCAAAGACAAGAGATGAAATAAACGTTTCTAACATAGGTTTTGTATAATCGAGGTATTATTACTTCAGAAGCCAAATTCTATATTCATCTTGCGGATACGGTTAAGCAAAGATTAATACAGGTAGTTTCCCTAATGTCAGCAAGTCCGTGGGGAGGAGGTATTTTTACACACAATGGAAGGCAACTCCAAAGACCCATTTAACAAAAGGAATCAAAATCTAACAAGAATGGTCTCAGTGACACAGGGTTAGACTTGGTCCTTGCACATAAGTGATGTGACTCCCCCCACCCCCAACTACTCTGGTCTTTCATATCGTGGGACGTCATCACCAGCAGGAGGTTACAAAGAGAACAAGGAGAGACTGGGCGACTGTCCCTGACGATCCTTAGCTGTTTCTAGACCTGAACCAGCCTTATTTACAAGCAAGACCCTGGTGAAACCCAGGCTGTGGGTTCCGCTCCTGCTTTGATGTTTTGACGGGCATATGCCTAGAAAGATTGTAATTACGGGGTAATGTAAACGTGGGCTCTGCCTTTTGGGGAGCAAAGTTGCAGGTGCGTTTCCTTCCTTCTCTGCCCTACACTCTGTCCCGTGAAGGAGCGTCGTGTGTGGGCGGGCAGGGCCGAGTGAGGGGGGCGCAGGCTGAGGTCCGGAGCAGCGGGTGTCCCGGGCAGAGGAAGGGCCCTAGAGGGCCGGGGCGGGCAGTGGCGGGCGTGCTCACAGAGTCCACAGTGTGGGTTCTTCCGGAAGGCTTGAGGGGCAGCTTGTAAACGGCTCTATCCTCCCAGCTCCGACTTTCCGCTCTGCGCAGAAGCCGCGAAGCTGAGCTCAGCAGTGGAGAAGAGTTGCAAGAACGGTGTTCTGGAACCCGTGGAGGTGTGGAGGGCGCGGGGCCACGGGAGCCCCACAGGGAAGGTGCGTGCGCCTCAGCCACGGCCACGGTGCCAGCCCTTCTGGGACGGCCCCCTGCTGCCCGTGTCAGGTCTGGACGAGGTCGGCCGGGAGAGGAAACGGCGGCCCCAGCGTCCCCAGCGTCCCTGCGACGGTTCAAAGAAATCTCCTGACCTTCCCTCAGCCTTTTGACGAACCGGGACTGCGTCCCCCGCCCCACCCCGCCCTCCCCCTGCACCAGCCCTCCCTCTACCTGGCACCCTCCCTCTCCGAAAACTACCCCCCTACCCAGCACCCTCCCTCCCTCCTCCCTCCCTGCACGCTCCCTCCCTCCCCCATGCTGCACCCTCCAGGCCCCCCTTGACTCTGGGATTTTAATTCTTGCGAATAAACTTCCTCTCTGTTCGATGCACACGAGGCAGTACATGTGGGGTAAACGTAAGTCACAAAACATTATGATCAAAAATTATCTCCGTTTTTAGGTCAATAAATTACCTACATAAACGAGGACATTATCTCCACTCCCCTTCGGTTCAGGTACGCGTCTTTCCCGCTGAGGTTTTGTGTGTCCTCCGATTGGCGTCTCCGCATCCCTGACTACCCATAAGTCGTCACTTTTTGCAGTTTTTATGGTGTCTTTTGATGTACAGATGTTCACATTTTAATGCAGTCAAATTAATCGGTGTCTCATCTTCCAGTCGGTGTTTTGTGTTGGGTTTATTTGCTTTAAGCCGCGGTTCTCTGCCCGGGAAGATTTCCTGTCATAGTCTCAGAATTTGGGATCCCCTTTCACAGGCGCTCACCAGCGGACAGGACACTTTGTCCTTGGCGCCCCCTGGGGTCAGGTCCCCTTTGCTGCCTGTGTCCGGTCGGCACCTTCGTTGGGTTACGGAAGATTTACTCTATCGCCGTTTTTCTAAGGGCTTTTTGCAAACCATGAATAGTGGATTTTGTAAAGTACCCTTTTGCATACATTGAGACAATTATAAGGTTATTATTGTCGCTTAATAAGTAAACTTGCCGTGTGACAATTGTGTATTTTTCCCAAGTAAAACCACGCTGGCGCATCTTGGTTTTTAAAAAAGCTTATTTTTTTTATTGATTACTGGATAATTCTACTAGTACTTTGCTTGGGGGTTCTAACATCTACGTTCTGTTTTGTAACAGACTCACATTCAGCCCAACTGAAGGATTGGGGGGATAGTTATTCCTTTTCTAGTCTTTGCAACAGTGTTTATCAATGCAGGACGGCTTGTCCCTGGAGGGCTGACGGCATTTACTCCGCAAACCGCTGGGATCTGGTGTTCCTGAGTCACAGCACATTTATTCACTGTGCATAGGACTGTGAGAATTTCTCTTTTTTCTCCAGTTTTGAGGTTTTTGAGAACCGTATTGAAGTTTTCAAGTGCCCCCTGCAACCTTGTCGCTCTTTCCCCCTTCCGGTGTTTGCTACGGTGAGCTGGTCTCCCGGTCGGCTGACTGAGATGCTTGATCACCTCTAACCTGCTCTCCTGCCCTGTGGCCTCGCCGTTGACCGGTGTCTCCACTGCGCTGTCCTGCCCCCTGTGTGTTCTTCCTCCAGAGCCCCGCCAAGCACTTCTCCTACATTCCGTTTCTCTCATCGTGCGGCTTTTGTGTTGCCTGCATTTTGGGTGTTCTGCCCCCTAGGTCTGCGTCCTGAGCCCTTCCCCAGGGCGCCCCTTTCCAGGATCTCACGCGGGCTGATCCGAGGTACATCCACGGCCGGCCGAGTGTCTCTCGGTTCCCCTGTGCTGCGAAATTTAACCCTTCGTTAGCAACGTGTTTCACGTGTGGGTAAAAAATCACGTCTGATGAAATCGTCCGTCCTGCTCGCTCTTGGCCTCACGCCCGCGTGCGCTCCCGCAGACACCCCTCCCCGGACGCGATGTGACGCCCCCCTCGTGATTCCTGCCGACTCTCGGGCACGCAGGTGTTTCTTCGTGCGGAGGGGGAGTTGTGGACGGGCCACGAAGGTCACGCGGGGAACGACCCTGGAGAGAGGATTGTGCTGGTCTCATGACCACCCACCTGGGCCGCTCCCGCCCTCCTGTGGGGACACCGCTGTGTCAGGAGGGCTCTGCTCCTCCCGCTGCTCCGCGGCCGGGCTGACGTCCCTCCGGTGGCCGCCCACTGCCCGCCATTACGGCCACCTCTCTGCGTGGCCCGCTCCCCGCTCCCTCCCTCCCGGTCCTTGGGGGGACACATCGTTTCCGGGGAGCCCACCTGGGACTCTCCTGTGACCAGGGTCTCAGTGGTGAGGCTTGTCCGCAGGCCCGAGTCCCCTCCTGTGGCAGTCCGCCCCGCGTCCCGCCCCGAAGCCCGCGCACCCTCGCGGGCGACTCGTTGGTGAGACCCTCAGATGCGCAGGCGGGCGCGGGGATGCGCACGGCGCCCTGGGGGGCTTCGCGGCAGGGTCCTCAGGGTGGCCGCGGGGGACTAGTTGCGACCCGCGTGGGTGCCGACCGCTGCCAGAGTCGATTTCTCGTGATGGGACGTATTCTGTGTCACAAATGAGCTTATGTCTTTGGACGTCATGCCAAACGGTCTCAGCCGCGCACCGGAATCAGCTGAGTTCTGCTCAGTGGACTTAAGCTTTCGTTGGAATCACAAGTACTTCTGAGGTCATTGATCTTGAGATGAGTTTTTGCTGACCGTCCTTTTGGCAAGATGGTTGTAATGCAGCGATCAGGCTTTTTAGTGAAAACAGGGTGATGTGAGATGTTAATGGGTCTGTCCCCTCTTGGGATCCGATAACTCACATCAATATTATTTCCAGCGTCCCCGTCCTCGGCGTGTGTCCAGTGATGTGCGGGCTGAGCTGTGTTTTCCAAAAGCCACGTCGACGTCCCGACCCCGGTACCTGTGCACGTGAGCCGGGGAGGGAGGGTCTCTGCCGATGCGATTGCGTCGGGGTCACCCTGGATCGAGGGGCCCGAACCAGTGGCTGGTGTCCTTGTAAGAAGAGCGGACGTGAGCGGACACAGGGACACACAGGACAGGAGGGGACAGAAGGCAGGTGGGCCCCAGGCAGAGGCCGGGGTGCCGTGTCTACGGGGCCACGGGGCACCGGGAGCCGAGGGGACGGCAGGGCCTCAGAGGGCGGGGTCGTCCACACCTGGGTCTGGGACTCCCGGTCTCCGGACAGAGGGACCGTGAGCTTCTGCTGCTGACGCCTCATGTGAAGCTTGGTTCCTACGGCTCGGGGGACCCGTCCTCACCGCGGCGCTCTCTCCTCGGCTCCGTGCACCCGCGAGGGGAGGCGCCATGGCAGGAGGCTCATCGGTCCAGCTCGTCCCTGAGACGTCGGCGGCCGGAACAACTTCCCTGTGGACCCACACACTCGTCACAGCTGCCTGTGCTTCTGTGACCTGTTTGTTCAGAGAGGTCTTGGCTTCACGTGAAGTTCTGCCACGTGCTTCGGCAGATTGGGGTTTTCCCCCAGAAAATCCCTCTTCGGGCGCCCGGGTGGCTCAGTCGGTTGGGCGTCCGACTTCGGCTCAGGTCGTGATCTCGCGGTCTGTGAGTTCGAGCCCCGCGTCGGGCTCTGTGCTGACGGCTCGGAGCCCGGAGCCTGCTTCGGATTCTGTGTCTCCCCCTCTCTCTGCCCCTCCCCTGCTCACGCTCTCTCTCTGTCTCAAAAATAAATAAACATTAAAAACAAAAACAAAAGAAAATCCCTCTTTGCGTCAGTTCTGACGCTTCATCTTTGCGAGACTCGGAGGGCGCTGCCCACGTGGCCCCCAGGCCACCGGCGACGACGGTGCGTCCACACCCGCCCACCACGCGCACTTGTCCGGCCTCCGTGGGGACAAGCAGACGCTCCGTGTCTTTGCTGTGAACAGACGGGAGGAGCGGCTCCCTTACCAGCCACGGGGCGCCACACGTGACTTCCTGGCGTCCACGTCCCCACATCTTCCGCACGAGATGGACACAGTCGTGTTCAAATCTCCAGCCGGTTTGTGCAGCATCGGGTAAGGCAAAGTCTACGACGTGAGACCTCTTTGGCCTGGGGCAGCCATCCACGGATGGCGATTTGCATGGACGTGTGTGTCCCATACGAACGCATCTGGGTCTCATTTTTACTCTCATAAATCCAGTATGGACACTAAGATCGTGACCATAACAACCAAAAAGACCCACCTTCTGGGCATTGACCCGAGTAGGTTTGGAGAGAGTCTGTCTGAACCAGGACGGTGGCCGTCTTCCCAGCAGGCTTCACGCTCAGTGCCCCCAGGTGCCCGTTTCTGGGGTCACTGCAGGGCCGGCGGGAGGGTCGATGTGCCGGGACCCCAGGGCTGTGAGGCAGGGCGTGAGGGAACGGGGCTGGGCCTGGGGCAGGCGGCGGGGGTCTTCGGGCAGCTAAGGCCTCTCGGGGGGGAGGACGGGGGCTTTCTCATGGTGACGGGGCTCCTTGTGTGGACTCGGCCTCGGCCGGTGCCCAGCAGCCCCGAGGAATATTCTAGAAGTGTCTCCAGGACGAGGTTGGTCGGGGTCCCGGCACGGCGCGGTGGCCCCGTCCCCAGCCAGCTTCGGAGAGGTGCACGCGTCCACGTGGAGGGACGTGGCTCCCGTTCTGAGCTCCCGGGCCCCGAGTCCGGCCTTCCCCCACAGGAACTGGACGCGGCGAGAGGGGGTACCTGTGTGGTCCTGGAAACAGGCCTGTTCTTTCCGGCTCCTCCGATCCCCTCGCCCGCCCGCTGCACACACACCCCAAACAGAAACAGCAGCGACGGGATGCGAACTCTCAAGTTAGCGTTTCTGGGGATTTGACGGTCTAAACGCAGCCCCGGTCGTGCTTGCCCCCCCCACTCCCCCCTGCTTTGTGTGCAGAGCCCGAGGCCGACCCGCTTGGGGGTGGATGTCAGGCTCGGGTGAGCTGTCTCCCCGACCGCTTAGGTGGGTGAGGCTGCAGCTCGGGGAGCGTCGCCGTGGGACAGGCTGAAGGTGGTCCCCGCACAGAGCTGGCGACGCTCCCGGAGCAGAGAGGCACTGGTGGGAAGTCCACGGGCCGGGCAGACTCCGGGAGGCGCCGGGCAGCGTCTGGACCCCCGGACCTTCCTGCCCTACAGTAAGCAGCCTGCTCTCAGCCTCAACGCTGCGCTCACTGGCCGCAGGCATCGCGTTTTCAAAGCTGCAAGATCCTTCCCCACGGAATCTTCTAGGCCACCTGGCATGGCATCCTGAGATGACATCATTCTGGCCGTCTGTTCGAGCAGGGACGCGGATCGGTGTCCGGCGGTACCCGGGACACCACAGGGCCCCGAGCCCCACGTCCGGCTGCAATGGGGCCACGCGGGGGGCTCCTCCTTTGAAGAAGAGCTTGGCGGAGGTGGGCGTCCGGCCTCGATGAGGAAGGACGTGCGGGCATCCGCTCGCGGGGGGTCGGGCGCCAGCTTCCGCTCTGGTGACGGGGAAGGGACCGGGTCCCTCTGACCGGGCCGGACGGCAAGTGCTGGGTGCCGGCCACGCACATCCCGGGGGCTCCGTGGCCCCGTGCAGCCACGTCCTCCCTCGGTGACCGGGTTTAAGAACCTCCCGCCAGCGTGGGAAGGCAGGTGAGCGGCTGCACTTGCCGGAGAGTTCTGAGCGCAACACTTCGGGCCGCTGCTGCAGTTTCACGGACCATTAACAATTTGCTAATATTGTTTTAGCTTGCAAATTAGCGAGGCTCCACGGTTCGGGAAGGTTCCGTGGCTGTCATCAATCAGATGAACCTCTTCACGCATGAGATGAAAAACGATTTCTAGTCTTTGAGGCTCACACGGCAATTACGGAAACCCAAAGTTGGGGGGAGGGCGCGTCCCCCCGAAGCGCTGTTAGCGATTCTATTAACTTGATTTCTTGACTCAGAAGAATGAAGCCACAAAGATCTCAACTCGGGGACTTGACGGTTTCAGTGACGAGGAAACTGGCAATCGGGAGCGGCCGGGAGAGCCTGGGGCGTGAGGAGAGGACGGCGGGGAGGCCGCGACACCAGGCGGTGCCCCGGGGGCTCCTCTGAGGCTGCAGACAGACTTGGAAACCACCTTGGACCCCAGCCTCCCGACGGCGGGCACCGGCAAGATGCTTCTTAGTGGTCTCGTGCCATTTTAGTTTCGCTCACGGTCCAGAAAGGGCGCTGGGCCGCTGGCGGCCGGGGTTTGAACGCTGGCTCCGACAGCCAGAGACACCAGTACCCTTGTTTCCACTGTTACTGGTCCTGTAGGGAGATGCAGCGTCTTCAGGCGACAGGTCGAGCCGTGGCCGCTGCCCATCCTGGCCCGGTGGGCGCCCTGGGCCTTGGGGTCCTGAACCTGGGTCAGGGACGGGCGGTCTCTCCGGCACCTTCAGGGATTGTGGGTAGTCCCTCAGTTGGCGCTCCCGCTCATGCTAGGAACAGGCCCCACCATCGTTACTCCTTACGAGGCCAGACTGTGTCCCCCAAATTCTTATGTTGGGGCCCTGACCCCCCAGACGTTGGGACGGGACCGTGCTGGAGACAGAGCCTCTGCAGAGGCGATGAGGGAGAACGGGGTCACGTGGGGCAGCCCCCTGCGACTGGCGTCCCTGTGGGAAGAGGGACCGGGACACAGACACCCAGGGACGACCGTGCGAGGACACGGGGACGGACGGTGTGTGCACGTGAGGGAGGGAGGCGTCGGGAGACCCGGCGCTGCCCTCGGATTTCAGGACCGCGAGGCGACGAAAATCCGTTGTTGCGGCCGCCGTCTGTGGAACTGTGGTGGCGGCCCCGACTCAGAGACGGGGGCACAGGAGCCCCAGGGGTGAGCAGCCGCCAAGCTTCCGCGTGCCCGAGGGGCGGAGCTCGGGTCCCAGCCCGGGCGGCGAGGCCAGAACCTCCGCCCCGGGGACAGGCTCCCTGGGCTCCGACCTCAGACGTGCGGGTGCCGTTTGCAGAGTGTCTGGCTTCCCCCGCCCCGTTCCCGCCTGTGGTCCCGCCGAGAGCGGCCGGCGATGGGCACCGCGGGGGGCGGGGACGCGTGTGGGTCTGGGCCCTGCTCCTGCCCCCCGCCAGCACCCCGAGGGCTCTGCCGGCTCGCCTCAGCCTTGAATCATTCCCCCTTGTCCTCGCTTACTTCTTTTGGGGCCGAATTTCCTTCCTGGTCATTCACTGTTTTTCCTCCCCCCTTCCCCCTTCCCCTGTATTTTCTTCCTCTCTCTCCGTCAGTCTTTTCGTTTTTGTTTTAATTTTTTTTAACATTTATTCATTTCCGAAAGACAGAGAGACAGAGTGTGAGCAGGGGAGGGGCAGAGAGAGAGGGAGACACAGAATCCGAAGCAGGCTCCAGGCTCTGAACTGTCGGCGCAGAGCCCGACGCGGGGCTCGAACCCACCGACCGTGAGATCATGACCTGAGCTGAAGTCAGACGCTCAACCAGCTGAACCAGGTGCCCTAAGTGCTTTTAAAATAAAAAAGACCCTCCCTCCAAAATGTATAAAGTATATTATTTTACTCTGGATCTTTTTTATAACCAGGTCATTAATTCCCCGAATGTAACCTGTATTCAGGGGGATCGTCCCCACCCCCACGGCGTAGCCGCCATCACTTAACGAATAACCCGTGGTTTGGACGGGACTTAAGATGACGCCCTTGTAATTTTGACAAAGCCAGACCTATCGACTTTGGTGATTTATTGACAAACGGTACACGGCTGCCCTCTGGCCGGTCAAGAGATGGACGCTTCCTGGGTACCCGTCCCGTGCCAGCTCCACTGCACGCACTGGGCCCACACAAGCCGCCCCCCACCTGCCTCCTCTCGGGCCAGCCGGGGAGGCAGCTGGGCCGTGGTCAGGACAAGCCTCTGGCGGTAGGGCCAAGGACTGACTAGGGCCCTGGGGTCCGTGCTGGCCACACCTAGGTCCTGGTCTTTTCCGGTTTATATTTATACTAACGTATCCGAAGTGTGTGTGTATATTGCACATAAAATCTTCTTTGGTAATTATATGATTCTTATATATTTTTATAGAATATATATTGTATAAAGTGCATGTCACATATATGTATGTTATATAAAGTACGTATTATTTATCATATATAATATAAACACAGTAACATTTTACATATAATATAGAGAATATAGAACACATTTTATTTTATATAATACTGTGTATACTATAATATATATTTTATTTTATTTTTATTTATTTATTTAAAAATTTTTTTGTTAACATTTATTTATTTTTGAGAGGGACAGAGAGACAGAGTGTGAGCAGGGGAGGGGCAGAGAGAGGGGGAGGCACAGAATCCGAAGCAGGCTCCAGGCTCCCAGCTGTCAGCACAGAGCCCGACGTGGGGCTCGAACTCACAAACGGTGAGATCATGATCAGAGCCGAAGTCGGGTACTCAACTGACTGAGCCACCCAGGCGCCCCTAATATATAGTATTTTATATGACATAATAGGCTCTATTATATTATAGCTTATATTATATATAGCATATATGTATTATAATTATATAATATATACTAAATGTATTATATAAAATAAATTGTAATATATTCTATATCCTTGCAAGTATCTAAACAATGTTTTTAAATATGTGTGTGCGTCTCGTGTGTGCATACGTTTTATGTGTGTATACACATTTCATGCACATTTTACGTGTGTATGCATTGCAAAGGGGTGAGACTGCCGTCTGATGATGGGGGTAGTCAAGAGCACAACCCGGGGAGGGCCGCGTGGCCGGCAGAGGCCGTGAGCACGTGCCGGGCCTTAGCGACTGCCACGGTCCCAGGAGGCTGAGCTGGGACTGGGAGAGGTTGCAGGCACCGGAAGGGACAAGGGTCACATCGCGTGGGCGGCGGGGAGGGGCGGAGAGGAAGTGGCTGGGTCCAGACGTGCACCTGCAGCCCAGCCAGAGGGAGGAGGGCGTCCGCGGGGCCGGGCGGGACGTTAGCTGGGAAGTGGACGCCCCCCTCAAGTTTACGCTCAGGTTGCAGTGGTGGCGACGGTTAGAGGTGGCGAAGCCCAGGGGTAACTGACAGAGCCTGGAACCCAGCAGCAGCTGAGATCCACGCAGGGATGCCTGAGGACAAAGGAGGCACCTGTGTTCGTGCCTTCAGATTGGGCTCTATGGATACGACCGCCTCAAAAATCCCTGAAGGCAGAAACTATAATTAGTATGATGGACATGTTAATTGTGCCTTTACTGAAAAATTAAAAATGTAAAATGTGTGATCCCGATAAAAATACTCTGGTAAAACCATAAGGAAGGTGAATATGTTGGGAATGTCTTCTCTCTCTCCACATCTTGAAATTCGGTGAAACATTTAACTTGGCTCAACAGAATTTAGAAACTTCTGACTCTGTGGAGGCTCACGGGGATGGCATGATTTTGATAAAAATATTTGTATGGAAACATCCGTCCCAGAAAGACGGCGTTTCCAGGGCTGCGTCGGGGAGGGTACGCACTCGCGAGGTCTTTCCCAAGGACGCGTCTGGGGCAGCGAAAACATCCAGGTAGTTACGGGCAAGAATGAGTATAAATCATTGACAGAGGAGTTTGTGGTTCACAACGATGGTAGCTGGACTGATGGAGTGACTAACGGGGGACGGCGGGAGGCTCGTCCTTAGTGCGGTTACTGGATGGGGTGGCAGGGGTGCATGGGCGCCGAGTTTAGAGGCGACTCTTACTTCGTCGGTTTAAACTTTTTATTTTGAAATAACTTCAGACTCAGAAAATGCACAAGGGAAACTTAAGTCTATAAATTCTTAAAAAAGAAACTGAGGAAAATATGGAATCATAAATGTCTTTGATAAGAACAAGGAGGGAGAGTAAAGAAAGAAATTACAGAGGGGCGAGGTAGAGGGCAGAGAGTGACAACGTCCCCCTGAAATCCTAGCTCCAAGGAGCCCCACTATTTGTCGACGCTGTAAAGACAATAATGAAAAAACCAGCATTGAAACAGCAACGAGAGACTGTTCACGGGAGATACACTTTCAATCAGGACACAGGAAATTTGGGAATTTATAAAAGAGGAAGGAAAAAGTCTGTACCATGTAAGCGAAGGAAAACTGGACGGCTCCACAAACGTGAAGGTGAACTTTGAGGCCAAATACATATTAGAGATACAAGGGGCAGTTCACTGGGGCGCCTGGGGGCTCAGTCGGTTCGGCGTCCGACTTCGGCTCAGGTCATGTCAGGTCACGATCTCACGGTTCGTGGGTTCGAGTCCCGCGTCGGGCTCTGTGCTGACAGCTCGGAGCCTGGAGCCTGCTTGGGATTCTGCGTCTCCTTCTCTCTCTCTCCCTGCCCTACTCGTGCTCTGTCTCTCTCTCTCTAAATAAATAAACATTACAAATTTTTACAAAAAGGAGCAGTTCATTACCATAAAAGGGGCAGTTCAACAGGAAGTCAGACGACTACTCATTCCTAAGGATTCGCAAGCTTCTAATTTGTAAAGAAAGAAGCCAAATCTGTCACCTGCAGGGATGCTCCCAGGCCCTCTGGGAGACTGCTGGGAGGAGTCAGACTGCAGTCAGTACCCCCCCACCCCCCCGGTGACCCACGGCCGCGGCCCACCTGCGCGCACCTGTGCCGTGCCCGGAGCGCGATACGCACGCTCTGGGGGACCGCTCACGTCGCCTGCTGGAGCCAGTCCCCTCGAAGGGCCAAGGACAGAAACCAGAACGCGGTCCCCTCGGTCGGGTCGACCGGGAAGGTTTGTGACCCCAGCTGTAACCCTTCCCCTGGCCACGTGTGCCCCTCTTCCGAGGTCGGGAGAGCGTGCGTGATGGGTCGGCCAGGGCGTGCCCTGGGGTCCACGTCTCCGGTCCCTCCCCGGCGGTGCACGGTTTCCCCACGAGCGGCCCTGAGGCGGCCGCTCTGGTCTCCGCGTGCTCGGCTTCCGGAAGAACTGGCTTAAGGACGGCCTTGTTTTCTGTGCCGTGAGCTGTGCGTTGGGGACGGTGGCTTCCGTCTCCGAATTATATAGCTTGGGATTCAGCTCGAAACCTCGCTGTGTCCCTGGACGGGTCAGCCGGTCTCCGTGCTGGAATTCTGCACTCAGTGCGGGGGAGGTGGTCGCCCCCAAAGGGCCTGTGGAGATGGAGGGCGCGTGAGGTCCCCCAAAGAGCGCCTGGCGTAGAATAACCACAAACGCAGGTAAAGGCTGCTGTTTTCATCATGATTTATCAGGCGTCATGGCCGGAGCGGGCGCGGGGCCGGACCGTGTATTCAAAACGCTGAGCACAGGGTCTGAGGCAGAGGAGGGGCTCCTATGTCGCATAGAAATCACACCGTGAGTTATTCAATGGAATGAATCTTCTTCCTTTTCATTAAAGATCTGCTGGGTTCTGTGCCTCACACCTGGACCCAACACGGGGTCCTGGATGCCGGTGCCAGGATCTGTTGGCTGCGGAGCCCACGAAGACACGGACCCCGGAGACCCTGGCCCGTGAGTGGGGACCTCCCCGCAAAGGTCCGGAACCCTGGGCAGGGTTGGCGGCCGGCAGCTTGGGAACCACACGTGCCCTGCCCGGGCGACTCAGTCACAGGGGGTCACTTTCTGGTATTTACAGTCAAGCTATGTCCCCACCCAGCAAGCAAAGCCCAGTGATTTTTCTCAAATTACCTTTGGATAACATATAATTAGTGCATTCCCATTGTAGGGCATTTGGAAAATCCATACTCATAGAAAATGCAAATTGCCATCACACGGTTCTGTCCCCCGGGGGCAAATCATTGCTAAATGTTGGGTTAATCATTTCCATATTTTTTCCTTCACAAAGTTTATGTCACCGAGGGCATGAAACATGAAATGTTTTTTTATCTGGTCCTTACTCTTGAAATTCATAAGGAAAACACTGAATGCTGTTCTTTAACTGGACACATTCCCACCCCGACATCAAGAGGGCAGGTGGACAGAGCCCACGTCCAGCTCCTGGCCAGACGCCCACAGCAGCAGGGTCACCCCGTATGTCAGTGCCGGCCGCCTGCCCCGGGGTGCGCTGGCCGCACAGTGGCCCCGCCACGCCTGTGCCTGCCATGTTCGCGCCCCGATCTGTGCCGGGGTGGGTTCGGGGGGCTCCCGGAGCGGCGGGATGCGGGGCGGTTCGCCGGCTTGGGGCCCGGGTCTGGGGGTGTCCCCTTGCCCTCCGCACACTGGGGGGCGCTGACACGTGCCCGTTACCCCAGCAGGAGCACACGTGCGAGCCGGCCTGGGAGGAGGGACCCGGGAGCAGGGCTGACCCGTCGCGCCAGCCCGGGTCGGCAGAACAGCCCATGTGACCCACAGACGAGAGAAAGAGTAGCGTGTGTTCTTTGCGCCACTGTCCTGGGACGGTTTGTCGTGTAGAAACACCACTGACACAGCCACTTCCCAGGTGGGCGGCCACGGGGGTCACGGAATCCCTGTTTTCTCACCTGCAGGACGGAGACGGTCATGGCACCCAGTTCGCGGCGCTGCCGTGGAGTGTAGACAACGCAGCCGGCAGAAATGATCCGGTGCTGCCTGAACGTTGGCTACTCCTTGTTCGTCCTCAAAGCTTTCCTTCCGTCCGTGGTCCCCGTCACCGTTAAGTCCCCACCGTTTCCCGCTGAGATCCAGCAGGATGCATTACACTCACCTAAAACTCCGGCTCTGGGCAAATCCCAGCATCCGTGGTGGTGCCTCACGCCCTGAGGGCCTCCGAAGGAAGTGGGTGGGGGGGGCTGGGGCCGGCATCTCGGGCAGGTGCTGACGGCCAAGCTCAAGCGGGGACCCAGGCGTGGCCACGCCTCGCACGCCCTCCTGGCTGGCCGGCTCGGCCACGCTCCACGCACAGCCCCTTCCTCCCCCGCCCCTCCCTCCTAGCGACGGCCTTGCTTTGTGCGTCGCCGACAGGCGCGTAGGAGCTGTTCTCACGCCTCCCGCCACCAAACCCCGACACCCAGCACCGTCCCCACCGTTTCCTGCTGCGACGCAGGAGAGTCCCTCATCTGACCCAGGTTCCGAAACCTCAGTCCAAACCCTCACGAGTCTTCGAGGATCTCACCCCCATTGACGTTCTCACTTCAGCGCGTGCCTCTCTTCCATCGGCTCAGAAACACGTTCTAGGAAGGTCTACGCTCAAACCAGCCAAGGAATGAAGCACACGTGTGTCTTGTAAGCCAGCTCATCCCGGGCGGAATCGTCTCATTCTCTGCTGCTGCTTGGAGGGACAGGTGACAGGTGACGGTCAGGACGGCCCGGGGCCCCGGCCGTCGGATCTTTCTGAAACTGGCGTTTCTTTGTTCTCAAGGTTGTGCACGAGGAGTTTACAAGCCAAACGGCCACGCAGCTTCCTCCCGGCCACACCTCGCCCCTTCCCGATTCCGCCTCCTGGCACGTCCTTCTCACCCCCTAAGCTGTCGCCCCTCATTGCCGGCCGGTTCCTGGGTTGTCACTGACACCGGACGCCCAACGAGGTCAGCTCTGCCGTCCTGGTGGCTTAGAAACACAGAGTCTGTTTCTGCTCCGGGTCAAGTTCAGGCAAGGGGCTCCCGGCCGGCGGCCAGCGGCCAGCGGTGGGACTTCCCTGGCGATGCAGGGGGCCCCCGCTTCCCCCTCCCAGAGCTCTGCCCCTGCACCCAGGGCCTCGGGGACCAGCTGCAGACGGGCAGACGGGGCCGGACTGTGGAGGACCCTGCACGGAGCCCTTCACGGCCAGGCCCGGAGACACACATTTCCACTCTGGCAGGTGGGGTCACAGGACAGCCGCGGGGGGACAGGACACGTGCGGGGTGGGAACCCTGGCAGATGTCTCACCCCGTGCGGGTGCACGGCTCATTCGCTCCTGGTCGCCAGCCTCTCACTCGTATGTCCAGTGGCCCTTGCCGGCGGCCCCGCCCATTCGGGAAGAATATTTACTGTAAATCGTGAACTTCTCATGAACTCTGGATGGGGGGGCGGGGGCCCTGGATGGATGCACCGAGTTCCAAGGGAAGGTATGTCTCCCACCAGCCCCTGGACACAGTGGCGAATGCAAAACAGAAACTCAGAACCCTGTCACCTTAGAATGCAGGGGTGATCATTATATATATTTATTTTGAGAGAGAGAGAGAGAGAAAGGGAGAGAGAGAGAGCGCAGGGGAGGGGCAGAGATGGAGAGAGAGAGAACCTTTTTTTAAAAGTTTATTTATTTACATTTTTTTATTTTAATGTTTATTTTTGAGACAGAGAGAGACAGAGCATGAGCAGGGGAGGGGCAGAGAGAGGGAGGGAGACACAGAATCTGAAACAGGCTCCAGGCTCTGAGCTGTCAGCACAGAGCCCGACGCGGGGCTCAAACTCACGGACCGCGAGATCATGACCTGAGCCGAAGTCAGACGCTCAACCGACTGAGCCGCCCAGGCGCCCCTATTTTATTTATTTTTGAGAAAGAGAGTGTGAGTGTGTGAGCGGGGGAGGGACAAAGAGAGAGGGAGAGAGAGAATCCCAAGCAGGCTCCACACTGAGCACGAAGCCTGATGCGGGGCTCGGTCCCATGAACCCTGAGATCGCGACCTGAGCTGAAACCAAGAGTCGGACGCTTGACCGACTGAGCCCCCGGGCTCCCTGACATCTCGTGTGTCTCTTCACACCTTCCACTGGCGGACGGCAAACACCCGAGGAGGCTGCTCTCGTGAACCTCCCCGAGGAGAAGTCTTTGTGCCCTAGACCCTGGGACGCCTCCGGCCCCCGGGAGACCCCATCACCGCACGCAGTCCCCTGGAGCCCGTGTCTGGAGCCCCCTGGAGCCCGTCCGAGAACACTGGTGGCCCCAGACTCGGGAAGAAGGAGCAGGGACTACACGCCAAGTGTCCCTGATGTCCCGTGCTCGCCGCAGACACAGGACACCAGCCACGCCTCTGGAGCCCGTGGCAACGGTGACCGTTCTCCGGATTCATGGGCCCGACTTCCTCCGAAGAAACCCAAAGGCAGTTTTCACTGTAATTTTGACAAACCCACTTTCATTTCCAGCCATCTCCTTGAGAAGGAGTCGTGATACAGGGGACAGAATGTTCTAGATCCCAAGAAGACCTGGGTGTGGGTCCCGTGTTTGTGGCTGCAGGGTGGAGCCTCGCCGGGCCTCAGTCTCCCCGCACTGGTGACCCCTGGGAGGTCCTGTGGTGGCCGCTCTCAAGGAGTCCGGGCGTGGTGCGCCGATGACGGTGACGGGGGCAGTGTGGCGCGAGCCTGGCCACCTGTGTGAACGGGCACCCCTCTCGGGGCCGCCGTCGCTGAGCCACCCTGCAGTGAGGGTATCCCGCTTCCCTTTATTCATACCCCTTTGTACCTGAGCAACATAATACAACCGTCCATCAGGAAGTAATCACCCATTCTTGTTCCTTTCCATTAAAAGGGGCATTTCTCGTCTGCCTGACACTGTGAGTTACGGGCCATTTCAAACTCCACTCACCGCCGCGAGTTCATCTCGGGGCGTCCCCGGAGCGAGACGGAGCGGGAGCGCGAGACCAGGGCCCCCGCTGCACAGGGTCGCGCTTACTCATTCTGACCCTCCGTAAAATGAATAAACGTGGCTCGCCGGGAGCTCTGGGCGCTTGGAGGACGATCTAATTTACTCGGGAGGCGCCGTTTCCCCGTGGGGGTCCCCGTGTAACACTCGTGACTGATACCGTCTGTCGCATTTATGGGGCCAAAGAGAAAAAAAATGGTAAAAATAGGAGTCATATTGTAGATTTCCAGGTTGTGAATAATTTACAGTTGCATTCGTCAGAACTTTAGCTCCGAGGCTGCCGACCTGGCTGTAGCAAGCGCTAATCCGTCTTGATTCATGACAAGAAGGAACGCGGTGGTTTCTGGAGTCGGGCACCACGAATCCACTTTAACTACTATCCCCTTCTCTCTGCATTATTTACAGGAGGCTCCGGGCCAGCCCGGAGCTCCGCGAAACTCCATTTTGGGCAAAGTTTGAGAAAATGCATCACGGTGGCAAAACTTGCTTTCATAAAATCGTGTTCACTCAGTCTTTAGGGCACAGAGCACAGCTGGCTGGTGGACACACAGGCCCACCTGCCCTTTCCTGCACGCAGGTGTGCCCCCAGCTCCCGCCCCAGCCCGGCCCCCGCAGACCCCGGCCCGCCCCGTGTCGGTCCCCAGCTCCAGAGGCACGCCGTCCCCTTGCAGGAGCCCCTGCAGCGTCTGATCCCGAGTCCCCCAGAACTGGACGGGCGCCTACGACATTCAGGAATGAGGTGAGTCTTTAGGGCACAGGGCGTGTGAGGAGGGATCTGACGGGGAGGGGCTGTGTGCGGACGGCCCGAGTAAACAGCGCCCGGAGGTTCACCAAGTCCCCGTCGCAAGGCTACGCACATTTGTGGAGCCAGACTGGCACCAACATCGGGCGTCCCAGGCTGGGCCCGGACCCCTGGGCCTTCTGACCCCGTCCCCGTGTGCTCCTCAACGCTTCGCCGCGGGACCCCGCGGGCCCGGCCCGACAGGTGCAGGGGGCTCCAGGGGGACTGAGGCCTGAGCCTGGGCCGCTTCGCGGGGAACTGCTGCATTTTGGTACTTACGCTCTGGGGGGGGGGGGGGCCCAGGTCCACACCTGAGGAGGCACCTGATCGCAGCCCCCACCACCACTGGCTTGCGGGGGGCGGGGGTCAATGGTGGGCGACCCTGATTCGGTCAGAATCACGTCAGCGGTGGGGTAGGGGCGGTGATGAGCCTTCCCTGTAATACCTTCTGTCCCCTCCCCTCCCCTTCCCCCCTCCCCTCTCTTCCCTTCCCCTCCCCTCTCCTCCACTCCCCTCCCCTCCCTTCCCCCCTCCCTTCCAGTCCTCTCCCTTCTCTCCCCTTTCTGTGAGACTTCTGTCTCCTCCCCTCCCATCCCCTCCCCTCCCTCCCCTCCCCTTCTCATCCCTCCCCTTTCTGTGAGACTTCTGTCTCCTCCCCTCCCTCCCCTCCCCTTCCTGCCCCTCCCCCCCAGCGCTATGCTTCCCTGCATCAGAGCGTGGCCGTGTTTCCGCTTCTCGTATATTTTCCACAATTCTGGTGTATCTGGAGCAGGGCAGAGGGTCCGTCCACGCGCGTCACGCTCCCTAAGAACGTCTGCTTCCCTCGCTCACAGGGACAGCCGTGTCCCTTTCCCGGGTGTGGACCCAGTTTGCCTCAGCGATGACCAGGCTATCTCGCCTCCCTGTGTATTGCACGTTATGTGACAGTCCGATGATGGGTTAGTAGCAGCCTGGGAAGGAGGGCGCCAGACGCCTTTGCTTCGATATCGAACATTCGGGGGAGCCCCTCCTGTGTTTCCTCCGCCGTGAACGCTTCCATAAATCCGTCAAGGTCCGCCTGCCTGCTGCACTCGAAGAATTCCAAAAATGCGCTCTCGGATCTGAAGGGGAGCTCGGCCGATCCCTGTGCAGCACATTCCTGAAGCTGCACGAGGCAAGAGGCACCGACGGCGGCTGGTCGGACACGGGGACCCACGGCGGGCAGAGCGGCCACGGGCACCTGCTCACGCACTTGAGGACCCAGCAATGTCGAAGCGGCCACTCGGTGGCCGAGGTGTGGTCCACGGTCACCTCCTGCAGCTACGGGACGTCCGCTCGGCATCCGCTCACCGCGAGAGGACTCACTCGGGCTGCCCGCGGAGCGAGGGGCGGGACCGGCGGCCGTCGCCGTGGGCGTATTGGTGGCGGTCTCGGTGGTTAGGGGCTAAGGCTCGCGGCCTCCGGACGGAGAACCCAGCAGAGGAACGGACGCTGCGCAGTCACAAGGGAACAGACCCGGGCAGCGGGCGCCGCTCACCGTCAGAGAAACGCAGACGCCACAGCGTGGTCTGCCCCACCCGCGCTGGCATGTCACGTGGCAGGCCACTGGTCCCCTCGGTCCCTGCCCCCGCACTGGCTGCTGCGTGGTCGCCGCCCCGGCCACGCGGGGACGCAGGTGCACACGTTCGCCTGCACGCCGCCGACCGTGCTCCACGCGTGGGCGTGGTTCGTGGCCCGTCACCTGTGCTCCACCACAGTCGGTTGAGAGAACGTGGCGGACATTCTGTGGCCGGAACACTGAGTATGAAGTCGCGACAAGATCTGTGGATAGCTGCAATCGCCGAAGTTTCGTGACCTTGAGACAATTCCTTTCACAGGTCAGCAGGTTGCAGCCCGTCCCCCGTGTCCCCGAGGGGCGGCTCTGAGGACCTGCTCAGTGAGGCTCGTAGGAATGGACGCCTGTGTGTGTCCTGTGGCTTCTGACTCCTGCCCGCGGGGCTGGGACGACGGCCTGTCAGCGGGGGCTGCTGCGGTTCTCGTAGCAAGCGGGCAGCGTGGCCGTGTCCCTGCTGAGGCCAGCGGGGACATCCCTATCCTCATGGCTCCCATCCCGATGGCTCCCGTCCCCATGGTCCCTGTCCCCATGGCCCTGTCCCCAGGGCCCCCATCCCCACGGCCCCCGTCCTCACAGCCCCATCCCCACGGCCCCCATCCCCAGGGCCCCGTCTCCACGGCCCCGTCCCCAAGGTCCCCGTCCCCACGGCCCCGCCCCCACAGCCCCCGTCCTCACAGCCCCGTCCCCACGGCCCCCATCCCCAGGGCCCCATCTCCACGGCCCCATCCCCACGGCCCCCATCCCCAGGGCCCCGTCTCCACGGCTCCGCCCTCACAGCCCCCGTCCTCATAGCCCCGTCCCCACGGCCCCCATCCCCAGGGCCCCGTCTCCACGGTCCCCATCCCCACGGCCCCCATCCCCAGGACCCTGTCTCCACGGCTCCGCCCTCACAGCCCCCGTCCTCATAGCCCCGTCCCCACGGCCCCCATCCCCAGGGCCCCATCTCCACGGCCCCATCCCCACGGCCCGGTCCCCAGGGCCCCATCTCCACAGCCCCGTCCCCAAGGCCCCTGTCCCCATGGCCCCATCCCCACGGCCCGGTCCCCAGGGCTGGAACACCCCATGAAGTCCAGTCTCTCTCCTCATGTGGTGTTAACAGAACTCTACTCAGACCAATTCACTCTTTTTTCTTCTCTCATTTGCTTGAAAGAGGAAAATGAGTCCGGGGCCCCAGGGCCTCCCCGGCTCCAGCTGCCTCACCCAGGGTGAGGTGGCCGAAGTCACGCCTGCAGGTTGAGTGGGTGCGAGGCCGCCTGGCGGGAGGGCTGTGACCACACCCTGTGCCTCGCCCCAAACCCCGACTTAGGACCCCGCTTGGACGGGACGCCGTGTCACTGCCAGCGACGAGCCTCCGCGGCTTTCCGCCTTCATTCCTTCCAACAAAAAAACACCGCTTTTTTCTCGTTTCTCTCTTTCGCCTCCTTTCTGACAGATTCCCGAACTTTGCTGTGCGTCTGGTGTGGGAAGCGTCTTACCCTCCATCCTTCCTGCTGGTCATCCTCAATTTTCCTTTAAAGACGCCCTCGAGGACTGACGGCTCATGAGCCGCCAGCTGCCCTCCCCTCGCTGGGATTGCGGGTGAAATCCAGCCTTTCACACGCGATCCTTCTAAGCCTCTCGGACCGGCATTTGGCTTTTGTTTCAAGAATGATTTACGACAGTTGTGTTGGTTTTGAATCCCCTGTTGAGCCCGCGTGGGATCCGTTTGGAGACCGGAGGCTCCCAGGAAGGGGGGCGTGGCGCTGTGCACCTGCTCGAGGCGGGGGCCTGGGGGGGGGGGGGGGCTCAGGCTGCAGCTGTGCCCTCGGGGCCTGGCCCAGCCTCCCTCCCCGCCCTCCCGCATCCCTGCTCCTGAGTCCACTTGTCTTCCTTTTCTTTTTCCTGAAACCATCCACCTCATCACGTCAGACGCCTGAGGACTTACTTCGTTTGGCCTTATTTTCTCCTCCTTTTGAAAAGCGTCCTCGAGCGTCCCCGAGTGGGGAGCGTGGTCACCTGGGTGCCTCCATATCAATGCGGCCGGTGCCAGGGCCCCTTCCCGGGCGCTCCTGTCTTCTCGCAGGGGCCGGGAGCCCTGGGTGGGCACCAGCATCCAAACCCTCGCCCCCACCTTCCTCCTGCACAACTGTGGGCGTTGTGCCCCCGACACACGGGCTGCGTGTGAGCTGAGCCTCCCGCCGGCCGCTGGGGGGCTGCTGTGGGGAAGCCGCGATGCCGGACCACGTTTGGCCTGCCTGGGCCTCCTCTCCAAACCCAGGCCCTCAGCTTTCCCGTCTGGGCCACAGCCCTCTTTTAAGGGTCCCTCCCCTGCAGGGAGCCTCCCGGCTCTGGGCCCCCGCAGGCCCCCAGCGCTCTGGCGGAAGGTCATCACCCCTCCTAACCTCCTGGGGCCCCATCTTCTTGGCGCGGTTCCTGGTTGGCGCCCAGTGACTTCCTTTAGTTTGGGTCCAGCTGCTGCCTGTCAAGGAGTTCTGAAGCAGGTGACAGGTGTATTCGTTCCCCAGGGCGTTGGTGACAAACTGCCACAGGCCAGGTGGCTGGAGGCGGCGAAGATTTATCTGGCACAGGCTGGAGGCCAGAGAGCAGACATCCAGGCGGGGCAGGGCCGTGCTCCCTGCCGAGGCCTCAGGACGGGCTCTTCCGGCCTCTTCCGGCCTCGGGCGCTCCTGGGCCGAGGCCGAGTCCCTCTCGGCCTCCCTCATCACGTGGCCTCTCCCTGCCAGTCCCCGTCTCTCTCCTCTCGTGGAAGGACTCCAGTCATTGCATTTAGGGCTCATCCTGGTCCAGGATGGTCTGATGTCGGGTCCCGTAACGTACGTAATCACATCTGTTAAACCTTGGCGGGGCTTGGACACGTCCTTCTGGGGACCCAAGAGCACCCACCGCATCTTTCTTCCCAGAACCGCGTTCCACACACGCGTGTCCACCTGGAGCCTCAGCGTCCAGGGTCGCGATCGGAGTGTGGGCGGGGTGCCAGCAGGGGTCCGCGAGAATAGATGCGACAGTTGCGCTGTGGGAATGTTGCCTCCTGCAGCCTGGCCCGCCGGGATAGGAGCTGTGTCTCCCGGGTCCACATCAGCGTGGAAAACCGCCCCCTGTCCCGACCTCCCTGGTGACCCTGGGACCCAGAGTCTGAGCAGATGGGGCCCTGTTCACGTCCTGGCAGGTGAGCGTGACCGTGGCCCCGGGGCTGCTCCCTGCGGGTGACTGGCGAGCCCGCGTCACTGCCGTTGGCTGCGGTGCTGACACCCTCCAAGCCCCTGTGACAGGCACGGTGACATTTCCGTAGCCCCAACTCTGAGAACCAGCACGGGAGGAACGGCCCCAGCACCAGCCACTTGACTAAGAAGCACGTGGTTGTGGGTTGTGGCCCCACGGCCGTGGTGACCCTGCTTAATCAGTTTTTTTTAACGAGGGTGCGAGTGGGGAAGGGGCAGAGAGGGAGACACAGAACCCGAAGCAGCTCCGGGCTCCGAGCCGTCAGCACAGAGCCCGACGCGGGGCTCGAACCCACCGACTGTGAGATCGTGACCTGAGCCGAGGTCGGATGCCCCACCGGCTGAGCCACCCAGGTGCCCCCGCTCGTTCCCTGTGATGACTGTTCGCGATCGCCAGGTTCCGAGAGTACGAGGTGTGTCCGTGACTCAGAGCAAGAAGCTGCACGTCCGTCGGCAAGCGCGTCGTTGACTAGGGTTTGTGGAGGGAGGTCCGGGCACAGCAGGTGGAGAGGGTCACGAAGGACGTGCCCGGCGTGGGGCGGGGAGGGCAGGGGAGAGAGGCAGAGACCCGGAGCACAGGCAGGGCCGGGGTGTGCAGAGCGTAGACACATAGGGACTTGGGAAGAGTCCCGGAAGGCCATGCGGTCCTGCCGGGACGTGATGTGATTCAACGTTCAAGCCTCCCGCCAGCAGCTGCGGTGTGGACAGGGTGTCTGAGGCAGGCAGAGGGGGCGGTTATCGGGGTAGCTTTGGGGGTGGTGGGAGTTTGCGACCAATGAAGACAGATGAGGCAGAGGTAAGTGACCGGCCAGGCATGTCCAGGAATCACAGAATCACGAGCGGGTACAGGCCCAGGAGCACAGAGGGGTGCGGACCCTGGAGAAGTGCCCTCGGTAGGGTCTCCTGGAGCTGGTGGCCACAAGCGGTTCACTAAGGATTTCAGTCTATGCATCATGTCTGAATAAAGAGGTCAAGAAACCCCTTATCAATAAGACAGGAGAAATAGGTAAAATAGACAAAGCCACAGCAAAACCAATCTTTTGCTCAACTGGCACAAATAACAGCAAATCCAAATTGTTTCAAACCTAACAAAGGAAATGATTGCCCCTAATCACAATCCTCAACATACACACGTAAACACAGACACTTTAGCTCAGTGGCCTCATGGGTGAAGTATTATAACTATTTAATAGAAACTTAAAAAATTTTTTTATTTATTTTTGAGAGAGACAGAGCGTGAGCAGGGGAGGGTCAGAGAGAGGGAGACACAGAATCTGAAGCAGGTTCCAGGCTCTGAGCTGCCAGCACAGAGCCCCACACGGGGCTCGAACTCACGGACTGCAAGGTCATGACCTGAGCTGAAGTCAGATGCTCAACCGGCTGAGCCACCCAGGCGCCCAAGTATTCTAACTAAGAGCTTAAGTCTGTCCTAACCAAACTGTTCCAGAGATTATAAAAGGAAAGAACTTTTCTCAACTTGTTCAGGGAGGGGGCCAGCATAACCTTGACATCTAAGCCAGGAGGATTAAAAGGGAAATTTACAGAGCGGCCTCTCTTACAAACATAGACCAAGAAATCCTAAGCAAAATACTAGCCAACTAAACCTGAACACATATAATGTGATAAATGATCGTAGCCAAGGCTGGCTTGTTCCAAGGACGTGATATGGATTAACGCTAGAATATTAGCTAATATCCTACTTCTGGTTCAGATATACAAAGTCACAAGTGAGCATTACGCAGTAATAATGAAAGCATTCCAGAAACTTGAGAATATATATGTCAGAGGGAAGAACATTGGAGTCGAGGACTAAAGCAACACAAATGATCTAAAGTCCAGAAAGTGAGGGATCAGTGCTGGCCCTGCTCCTGGTGGGGCTGTGGGGGCAGAAGGAATCCCACAGGTGCCTGCAGGAAAACCAGCCTGGCTCTTACAGACTCTCGTCAACAGCCGTCAGGCACCAGATGGCCCCTGGATGATGTGCAGCGGCGGGGGCTTCTCTAAGTACAAGTCAGATGCTGTCAAAAGTGGGATGCAGGGCAGGAGAGCTGAGGGGGCCCCCAGATCCTGAGTGTGGTTGGGGAGGGGTGGGGTCACTGAGGGGATCCCAGAAGCTGAGCATGGTTGGGGAGGGGTGGGGTCACCAAGAGGACCCCCAGATGCTGGGCATGGTTGGGGAGAGTTGGGGTTGCTGAGACAAATCCCAGATGCACTCCAGGCCTCCAAATTTAACCGGCAGAGACAGGGGGAGGAGAGAGCTGGTAAGAATCCCTTTAAGGAGTTGCAGTGGGTCAAGGTGTCAGGAACACCAGGGCGGTGCCCACACAGCAGGTGTCAGGGCTGGGTTGGGACTAGAGGAGAGCCCTAACTGGGGCTGGGGTCCCCAACAACCCAAACACAGGCCACTAAACCCACGTTAGGAAAAGATCATCCACAGAGGCACAATTCTCGTTAATGCTCAGTCTAGACTCTGACAAGGGACTTTTGTGATACTTTCTCTCAAAAAACTTGAAACCAATGATTAACTGATGCCAAGCCCAGAACCAGCTCAGCTACGGGTCAGACTTTCCTCCCAGTGTAGCCGCCTGGCATCGGGGAGGTGCCTGTCCTGGATGTGACTATTAAAGACTGTAGTCCGGGCCGTCCTATGGGTACATGTCCAGCACGGTATTGAGAAATCACGTGCACACACACACGGAAACGTGGCCTGTTTTCAAGAGAGGAAACAGAGAATAACAGAAAAGCCATGAAAGACTGCAATGTTGAGTCATCAGAAGGGATTCTGAAGTAATTAAGTTAAAAATGCCCAAGACCTAGTGGAAAGATATATGCTAAGAATGACAAAAATGAAAAATGTATAATACAGAGAACAAAATCATTGAATTAGAAGGCAGATCAATACGATATATTTAAATTAAGAGAAATGCAAAACAAGTTTAAAAGAAAAAAAACCCATACATTGGAGACAATATTAAATGGCATAAAAATACAACTGGGGACTCAGAAGGAAAAGATAGAAAAAAAGTGGCAAAAGAAATATTTGGAAAGATAATTTTCGAGATTTTTGCAGAGTCAGTGAAATGCATCGGCCTGCAGAATCAAGAAACTCAACCCTGAGCCCATCCTCAGGTGGGGATGTAGGTCCGTCCCAGCGAAGACGCTGTTACTCACAGACAAGAGCAGAGTCACCGACAACCAGAGACAGGTTTACGATGGAAAGAAGAAAAATGGCTTCTTGTCAGAAACAAAGAAGGTCAGAGGTCAATTTAATGACATCTCTAAGGTCCTAAATTAATAAAAATTGTTAATTTGTAATTTTATCACAAATGGAAATGTCCCATAAAGATCGAGGAGAAATAAAGACATCTACAGTCAGCTGTGGAGAGAGTCTGTCTCTTCCCGGCCTAACCAGCCAAACACGCTGGGTGAAGGTCTTGGGGTTGGAGAGAAATGACATGACACCTGTGGGTCCGGAGCTGAAATGGGACAGGTCTGACCTCTCTTTCTCACACACATTTATATATATTTGGTATGAATATATAAGTTCATACATCTTAAGAAAATGATTATTTAAGGCAGAAATAATCGCCATGTGCTCTGAAGCATGTCGGGCTCCACGACGCAGCCACGAGCCACCGGTCGGGAGGTGGTTGAGGGGAACAGGCTGCCGCCAGGCTCTTCCCCAGTTTGTGAGACAGGACAGCATCCTGGAAGCACAGCTACTGAGAGACGGAGCCGGTCTCTGTGTGAATGTCTGAGCACAATACAAGAGTAGTTAAAGAGGGGGCGCTGGGGTGGCTCAGTTGGTTAAATGTGCAACTCTGGGGCTCAGGTCGTGATCTCAGAGTTCGTGTGTTCGAGTCCTGTGTCCGGCTCTGTGCTGACTGTGGAGCCTGCTTGGGATTCTGTCTCCATCTCCCGCCCTCCCCCTCCCGCCTCTTAAAAAAAAAATAGCTAAAGGAATAACAGAATACTAAAAATAAACGTTGATGCAGAATAAAGTGGAACAAAAATGGAAGTGAATCAGTGTTTGACAAACTTCAGAACATGAGACTTGACCTCTCTCCTAGCAGGATCTGAATCCAGTCTACACTGGCCAGGCACTCAAAGTGAAAGTTAACTGCTGTGAGGTGGGTGCAGAACAAAACAAACACAACAAAGTCAAAGACCTGCTAATGCTTCCCCCTAGAGACAGACTTCACTGTAAGATACAGGACAGATGGATGGACGGACGGGAGGCGGAGGGAAGGGGACCCACACCAAAACCGCTGTACTGCTACCAAACAGCAGAGTTTAGGAGAATGAGTTTTACTGGACACAAAGACGGGTGATTTTATAATGGCAAAGTGATAAATTCACTGAGGAGACATAATACTATGAGGTAAGTACTGGCCTAGCAACAGAGATTCAAAATGCATGAAGAAAATTGTCAGAAACGAAGACAGAAATGTGCAGATACACAACCATGACCAGCATGAATATCACCCGTCTTTCAATTACTTGAACGAATAGGGAAAAATATCTCTGTAGAATATTAAAATAATTACCAACCAACGTGACTTACTTGACCTTGATAGAACCCTCTCTCCAGCCATTCAAAATGCTTGAAGAAAATTGTCAGAAACGAAGACAGAAATGTGCAGATACACAACCATTACCAGCATGAATATCACCCGTCTTTCAATTACTTGAACGAATAGGGAAAAATATCTCTGTAGAATATTAAAGTAATTACCAACCAACGTGACTTACTTGACCTTGATAGAACCCTCTCTCCAGCCACTGCAGGATGTATGTTCTTCGCAAACACACATGCAACGTTCTTTAACATGGACCCTATCTGGGCTGCAGAAATGGGCACCGACAGACGCAAAGGAATTAAATACAAAAAGAATGCACAGAATATATGCTCTAATAATGGTTTTGGATTGGAGATGAAAAATGATGAGATACTTAAATCATACACAAATATTTGGAAATTAAATCTCCAACTGCTGAACACAGCACAACTGGAAAAAGAAACCATAGAGGAAATGAGATCATATTTTGCATAGAATCATAATGAAAACCTAACATATCAAAGTAAGTGGTATGCAGCTTTCAGAATTTACAGGGGAGTTTATGGCTTATATTTTATAAAATGGTATAAAAAATAAACTATGATCCCACCTTGCAAAAACACAGTAAAAGAAAATCAAACTTAATCTAAACTTGGAGGAAGAACTGATCGGAACTAAGATCGGAAATAAACACACCAGAAGTAAACAGAAAAAAATCAACAAAAACAAAGGGTGACTCTTTGAAAAAGTAATAAACTTGTAACAACACTGATCAAGTGCATCAAAGGGAAGGAAGGATAAATCGCCAGCTTCAGGAAGCACAGACATTACATGCTTTGGAGGTTTGGTGAGGGGAAATTATCAATTCCTTATGAACGGAACCTCAACAACTTTGATGAAACAAAAAACTCCTTGAAAAATACAAAGTAGCAAACTGCACGCAAGAAGAAATAGAAAATCTGAATAAACCTATGCCTATTGTGTACGTTGCATTCATAATCAGAAATATTCCCAAGAAGGACATCGCATATTCTGATGGCTTCATCAGAGAGTTCTACCCAACATTTATTTTCAATGCCAATATTACACAAGCCCTTTCAGAAGTAGCATATGAGGGACCCAGGTGCTGGCAAAGGAGCCATCAAGGGTTGAAACTGGAGACCCAACATCGCTTGTACACAAAGATACAGAAATACCTAACGAGACATGACTATTCAAATCCAGCAACAGATGAGAAGATTAAAACCGTGACCAAGTGGGTTTTATCCCAAGAACACAAGATCGGTTTAACATTAAAAAATCAAACACTGGGGCGCCTGGGTGGCGCAGTCGCTTAAGCGTCCGACTTCAGCCGGGTCACGATCTCGCGGTCCGTGAGTTCGAGCCCCGCGTCGGGCTCTGGGCTGATGGCTCAGAGCCTGGAGCCTGTTTCCGATTCTGTGTCTCCCTCTCTCTCTGCCCCTCCCCCGTTCATGCTCTGTCTCTCTCTGTCCCAAAAATAAAATAAAAACGTTGAAAAAAAATTAAAAAAAAAATAAATAAAAAATAAAAAATCAAACACTAAAAAAAATTTAAAAGGGGTGCCTGAGGGGGTCAGTCATTAAACACCGACTTCGGCTCAGGTCATGATCTCGCAGTCTGTGAGTTCGAGCCCCGTGTCGGGCTCCGTGCTGACAGCTCGGAGCCTGGAGCCCACTTTGGATTCCGTGTCTCCCTCTCTGTCCGCCCCTCCCCTGCTCATGCTGTGTCTGTCTCTTTCTCTCTCTCAAAAATAAATAAACATAAAAAAAAAATCAATGTGCTACCTCATGCAGAGAATAGGAGGAAGAAACAGATGTGATCATCTTCATAGATGCGGTAGAAACATTTGATGGGGTTCAGCAGGCCTACGCAGTGAAATCTCTCTGCAAAGTAAGAGTGTGAGTGTCAGTGGATCTCCAGGTCTGATAAAGGGTATTTAGGAAAGGCCTGAAACTAACGTCTTAATTAACTATAAAACACTGACCGTGATCCAACAGTTCCACTTGTGCGTTCACGCCCCAAAGGGTTGGAAGCCGAGTCTTGGAGGGATATTTGTACGCTCGTGTTCATAGCAGCTCAAGCATGGAAGCAACCCATGTGTCCACCCGTGGGCGGATGGATAAACTGACGTGCCCCATCCAGACAACGGGACAGAACTCAGCCCTCACACGGAAGGCAAGTCTGACACCTGCTAGAACATGGGTGTGATGGGACCTGAGCCAGTCACACACACACACACCAGATTCACGGAGACATAGAGTAGATGTTGGTGCTGGGGGCAGGGGAGGGGGCCGGGGAGTCAGTGTTCAACAGGACAGGGTTTCATTTGGGAAGATGGAAACGTCCTGGAGACGGATGGTGGTGATGTTTGTACCTTAGGAACGTACACAGAACCACTGACTTGTACACTTAAAAATAGTTAAGATGGTAAATTTTGTTATGTGTGTGGAAAAAAATTCCAGGAATAAATTTAGGCTATCTACTTGTTCTATTCCTGCTCAAAAATTATACTGGAGGCTCTTATGAGTAAGTTAAGATGAAAAACAAAGAAAATAAAAAGAGAATTGGAAAAAACAAAGTCTACATCTTACAGCTATTGGCAAAATGGCTGTGTACACAGAAAGTCCGCTAGACAGAGTGAGTCCTCTCCGCGGGGCTCCCGGATACAATTCTATCACACGGGTAGCGATTCCACTCCAAGCGATTTGCCTGCAGAGACGTGAGTAAGGATGATTATGGTGCATTATGCACAACGGCCCCAAACTGAAAATGGCCAAACAGCCAGTCAACAGGAGAGCAGATGAACAGCTTGAACAGCCGTACCACGGAATATTCCTCAGCGATCAGGATGGGCGCTAGCGTCGGGGATACAGCCGCACCGACACATCTCTAGACACAGCTGGCCGAGGAGCTGAGGTGAGAGTGTGCGACGGCGTGTTCCTGTCTTACCAAACTCGGGTCGGGCACAACTACTGTATGGTGGCAGAACCAGTTACCAGGGGTGGTGACATATGGAAAGGGATGGGAGGGAACTTTCTGGAGGGATGGGAGTGTTTTATATCTTGTTTTGGGTGCTGGTACACCAGATGTATACCCTTGCTAAAACTGACCGAGCTGAACATGTAAGGATTTTGTGTTTTTGTATGCCAGCGGTGTCTTTTATTTAAAATTTTTAGATGTTTATTTATTTTTGAGAGACAGAGCGTGAGTGGGGGAGGGGCGGAGAGAGAGGGAGACACAGAATCCGCAGCAGCCCGTTGTACCTTAACTTAAAAAAAGAAACAAAAATAACTTATGTGTTTTACCACATTGATAGAAAAAGCTAAAAAAATAGTCACTTTAATCGACGCGGCATACAGCATTTGGAAAACTTCAATGTTCGTTCACGATAAAAACTCTCAGCAAAGTGAAAGGAGAACAGGGCCTCCTTAGTCTGAGCAGAAACACAGGAAATGACGAAACTGGAAACCTTTTTACCGGAAACTGGGGTTGAGAAAAGGAGGCTTCACACGGCCTAAGATTTGTAGACGGTGCCGCAAGGCCGGGGGTGAGAACTGAAGTGTGGGGATCGGAGCAGAAGAAACGAGACTTGTTTGAACACAACACAACTGATGACGTAAAGCTTTGAAAAGGTCACAGAATAGTCATTAGAATTAATAAGTTACATTTACCGTGGTTATTGGAACAAGGAAAATATCAGGTTTGTTTTTACAGAAGAGCCAGCAATTAGAAACGGAGTCTAAAGAACGTTATACATAAACAGTGTCAGAAATATTAAACACACAGGGATAAATCTAATGAGGAGTGTGCGTGACCTCTGAAGAGAAAATGTTGCGGGAGAAATCAGTCCAGGATCCACAGAGGGCGCGCATGGCCGCGGTGTGGCTTCTGTTCCGCCTCCGCCGGAGGGGGGCTCTCGGGCGAAGGGACGGAGGTCACGGGGCTTGAGGTGATGAGGGTCCTGGAGGTCTCGTGTTTGGGGGCGGCAGAGCCACGCTTCACGCCCTGCGTGGGAGGAGATGCCAGGGGTCAAGGACACGACCCGTGCGAGCGTGTGGAGCTCGGTTCACCTGCTACAACGGGGTGAACGCTGACTTGAGGTCTCGCACGGGGCCTGGGGGCCTGTCGCCCCTTCCCACAGCAGGACACCCAGCAGAGGGCGTGGCGGCGTGGGAAGACCGTCACTGTGGGTTTGGATGTGTTGAGTGTGAGGCGTTGGTCACCCCGCTGAGCGGAGAGGAGCCGAGGGCGGCTGGTCCTCCCTTCGCCCGCCTCGTACGGGTTTGCAGGGGGAGCCGGCGCCCTGCCGTCCTCACTGACCCGCAGCCTCGTGGGTTCCGGTCTCCAGTCTCCGGGGCCCTCGGGGATGAGCCCGCCCTCCTCCCAGGCCTGTTTTGCCGCCACCCCGCGCTCTGGGGACGCGGCCCCCGGGGCTCCATCGGGGACGCGGGCATCCGGAGCGGGCACCGTGGGGGCACACGTGCCGACGAGCACCATCTCTGCGCCCCGGGCTCCCGGGACGACTCGTAAGCGGGTTGCTGTCACACGTGCCCAATTATTTAGGGGACGGTTTAGCTGGACTTGTTCAAAGGACGTGCGATCTGTTATGTGGCCACCGCCGGCTGCGACGTTCCCTCCGTCCGTGAGTGCTTTCGGCTGCTGACAAAATGAGGTGAAATAACTTTCTGTTCCCTGTTAATAATGTTGTGGGGACGCAGAATCGACGCTTTTAAATATTTCGGCTGTACCCTCCACCCCCCCCAAGAGATGGCGAACGTCTGGCGGCGGGCAGACTCGCGACCTGGCCGTTAACCCCTAAGACAAGTGGGCTGGGGGCTCCCCCGCTGGGGCCCGGATCCTCTGAGCCGGTGCGGGAGGGGTGGGGGCACGGCCCGCTGCCCGGGGTCCTGTCTGTAATGCAGGGAGGGCACCTCCGTGGGGCGTGGAGGTCAGCCGCGTGCGGCGCAGTCCGGCCACCGCAGGCGCGTGTCCTCTGCACGCCTGTCGGGAGCTGGGAGCCCACCCCACCCGCTGCACCGCCACCGACCAGGCAAGAGACAAAAGGTGGCTACGTGTCAAGCGTGGTTTTTCCAGAGGCTCCGTCCGCCCCGGATTACGCCCGAGCCGGTTCGACATCCCCCAACCGAAGACCTCGGCCACCGCTGCGCCTCCTCCGTCACCGTCAATTCCGTCCTCGTGTCCTGTGACCCGGGCGCTTTTGTCCAATCTGGACGAACAGCAGCCACCACCGGCTCCTGTCCCGTCTGGGGCGCCATGGTGTCCGTCTCCCTCTGGCTCTTCCTGTGCCTCGCGCCCCTTCTCGTCGTGCCTCGGAATCCTCGTGTCACCTCTTGCGCTCTGCCCACCGCTGCGCCACCCGTCCTGCCCCCGCTCTGCCGGGAAGAGGCCGAGGGGAGGGAGCCGGCCTGCCGCTCTGGAGCCCCGAGTCCTGTGACAGGCAAGCAGGAGAGCGCGTGGTTCTGGAAGGGGGTGGGCGTGCAGGGTCGCGGCCCCCGCACTGGGGCGGGTGAGTCAGAGGGGGCGACCAGCCCGGACACATCTCCGCAGTCGGACGGCAGCTCCCACACGCACACGTGGACGTCACACGTGTAGCTCACGCCCGCCGTGTCGGGCTCGTGCCCACGACTGACGGTGCTCCCGCCAGGCCGTGGGCGACACTCACCGGCCACACCTTCACTTCGGACGTCACTGTCACCTGCTCAGCTGTTGGAGAAAGCCACGCGATCATCCAGCGCCAATGACAGGCCACGTTGATCGCCGCGGTCCCCCCCGCCCCGCGACGGCCGACCCTCCCCACCACCCGCAGCGCCCCCCCCCCCCGCACCGGCCCTCCGGCAGGAGGGTCTCTCGACCTTGGCAGCGCCCGCTGCCTTCACCCCTACCGTCCTGGCTGCACACCCATCCTCTGACCTGGTCGCGTACCCCCTTCGCTGCGGGTCACTGCACACTCCCCAGCAACGTAAACGTGCCCGAACTTCTCTCATCGGGGGGAAAACCAGGCCGGCAGACACACAGGTGATGACGAGGCGTCTTTGCCCCAGGGGAGCCCTCCGTGTGCGCCCCCTGCCGGACGGGCCGTGCGGGGCTGTGCTCACCCCTCTGGTGGCCCGGAGTCCCAGGCCTGCCTGTCCCCTCTCCCACCGCCCGCCGGTCACTCGTCTTCCCACCTGGCCTGCAGGATGCTACTGTTACCGCTTCGTCCGCTGTGCGGACGCCGGCACCGACCGCCACCCCCTCCTCTTTGAAAGCAGCGGTGACCAGGGGAGGGGTCCCGCGCTCTGCGCTTTGACCCACGTAAACTTTACTTGGCACGTATGGATTTAAAGTAATTCACGGTGTGCGCGTTTTGTAAATACGATTCCCGTGCACTACTTGTGTGTGGAATGCGAGACGGATTCAGGGGGTGAAGGCTTGAGCGGATCCCAGACGGAAGAAAGAAGCCCAAATAATCCCACCGCTCAGGAGAGAAAAGGCTTCCCACTGTAACTGTGAACGAGCATTTGCACTCATGTTTCTAGTATAAGTGGCTAAGAAAAGCTACGAGTGTAGTTTTAAATCTTCAACAGCGATGAATTGGTAAGAGTGATGTGATTTCATAACAATAATAGGAAATCTCATTTTTATATTAGCCAGATCAAGAAAATGGGATAGAATACGTTTAAGGCATTAAGTTACGATGAAACATTTTGCTTACAGGGGGGACTGGGTTACTTGCTGGTTAAATTAGTGTATCTGGGACGCCTGGGTGGCTTAGGCGGTTGAGCATCTGACTCTTGGTCGCAGCTCAGGTCCTGATCTCCCAGTTCGTGAGTTTGAGCCCCACATCAGGCTCTGCGCTGACAGGGAGGAACCTGCTTGGGATTCTCTCTCTCTCTCTGCTCCTCCCCCTCTCTCTGTCTCTCAAAATAAGTAAATAAACATTTAAAAAATTAGTCAGCGGGGGCGCCTGGGTGGTTCAGCCCGGTGAGCGTCTGACTTCGGCTCAGGTCACCATCTCCCAGTCTGTGAGTTCGAGCCCTACATTGGGCCCTGTGCTGACAGCTCGGAGCCTGGAGCTGCTTCGGATTCTGTGTCTCCCTCTCTCTCTGCCCCTCCCCCGCTCGTGCTCTGTCTCTGTCTCTCAAAAATAAATAAACATTAAAAAATAAAAAAAATTAGTGTACTTAGTGTACTTATAACAAGACCTGGTAAAGTCTGGGCCTGTACAGGTGTTAGCTGCCATTGCTATTCTGAGACTAGTAATATTTATTCTTTACATTGTTACTTGCTAAGTGGATCAAAACGAATCCAATGAATTAGAATGAACTACACTTAGGAAAACTGAATCAGTAGAAGCAGAAAAGGAAATGAAATGCCAAATGGAAAGCATACTGAAACTGTATTCGGATGATTTCTGGATGTCGTTGGCCTCCTAGGACCCTGGGACCTCTCCTCACCTGTCGTGCCCGCCCGTCACTGAGGTTCCGGCAAGAAAGGCAGAGGTGAGGAAGGCCTGAGCTGCACAGGTGTCGTGGGATCCCTCACGGTTTCTGTGCTTCGGAGAAAACGGTCTCACTGAAGGGCAGGATGGACACACAGAGGTCACGTCTCACCCGGGAGGCATTCCACAGGTGGGTGACATCAGGCTGGAGCTGTCCCAGCCCCGACCTGACCCGGGTCCCGATTAGTGGACGTGACAGTCCCCCACCCTACGGAGGAAAGAGCATTCCCTCTGCGGAATCCTGCACTCTGTGTGTGACACACACTATACACGTGACACTCAGGATACTCTTTTTTCTCGGGAGACAAATGGGGAAAAGGCCATTGTGACCAACAGGTGAGAGAGAGAAGCGCCCGAAACGCCAGCGATGACCAGGTGCTGAGGTCAGCCAATGAGGCGTGGACGACAGTATTTATAAATATGCTGAAGAAAATACAGGGAGATTGTAGTAACATGGAAAAAATAGGCATAATTTCAGCATAGAGTTAGACTTTAATAAAATCCTCAAACGTTGCCTGAGTTGTTCATATTAGCCACTCTGGCATGAGGTGGTACCTCATGGTGGTTTTGATTTTCAGTTCCCTGACGATGAGCGATGTTGAGCTTTTCATGTGTCGGTCGGCCATCTGGATATCTTCTTTGGAGAAGTGTCTATTCATGTCTTTTGCCCATTTCTTCACTGGATTATTTGTTGTTTGGGTGTCGAGTTTGGTAAGTTCTTTATAGATTTTTGGATACTAACCCTTAATCTGATATGTCATTTGCACACATCTTCTCCCATTCCAGCGGTTGCCTTTTAGTTTTGCTGATTGTTTCCTTCTCTGTGCAGGTTTTTATCTTGATGAGGTCCCAATAGTTCATTTTTGCTTTGGTTTCCTTTGCCTCCGGAGACGCATTGAGTAAGAAGTTGCTGGGACTGAGGTCAGAGAGGTTTTGCCTGCTTTCTCCTCGAGGATTTTGATGGCTTCCTGTCTTATGTTTAGGTCTTTCATCCATTTTGAGTTTATTTTTGTGTCTGGTGTAAGAAAGCGGTCCAGGTTCATTCTTCTGCATGTCCCTGTCCAGTGACACGGCCCCTGCTTGTTTGGGACAGGAACCCTGGTGGTTGAGGCCTGGAGAAACCCAGCTCCACTGTGACTGGATGATGGGAAAGCGTTTCCTGGGGGCTGGTGGGGGGGGGAGGGGTAACCTGCCTGTTTTCCTCCCAGCCCGGAGGGAGGCAGGTGCAGGCTGCTGTGCTCAGCGGCGTCATGGCCACCGTAGGTACCACAACAATGGTGCCGAAGAGAACACATGAACACCTGTTCCCTCCACGGTGTCCCCTCTTCCCCCAAAGGGAGGGTGTGGTCCCTTTTGGGCGTTTTCGGGCAGACTTTGCAGAGCCAGAAGGAGCCTGTGGGGTCCAAGCTGCTCCCAAGGTCATGACAGGCGTCCAGATGAGCTCTTGGGGCTGGGTGCCATATATCCCATATATCCCAGCCCATATCCCGAAACACCTGCCGTCTGCAGTTCCCGTGGTTCCTCCCAGCACCCCTTTCCACCCTCAGGAGCGCCTCGTACAGGATGAGCCAGTGGCCTTCCGCCTGGGCCCCTCGCGGCTTGAAGGTCCTGCCACCTCGGAGTTTCCCAAGGTCCTTGTGGGGTTTCGGACGTGGCCAGAGAAACCCAACCAAGACGCCTTCTTGCTCTGAAGTCCTGGCGGGGCTGGTGGACGCTCCCGCAAGCAGGTGCCTCCCGGGGGCGGCGAGGGACGCCGAGGACGAGCGGGACCTTGGAATGACGGACGGGCGCCTCTGGCTGAAGGTCCGCTGGAGCTCGTGCTCGGTTGATGTGGGATTGCGTGGTCTCGACCCCACGCAAGATGACACGGGGCCTCCGCTCCCTCCGCGGTGACCCGCAGACCCTAGAGGCCTGGCGGGGGCCGGCCTTGCTGCGGCAGCAGGGAGGGCGGGGCTGGGAGGGCTCTCAGCGAACCGACAACGAGTAGGTCTGCAAATCTTTCTTCGGCACGGTGAGAACGCTCCGTCACGCGTGCGCAGTGGGTGAGGGCGCTCCGTCACGCGTGCGCAGTGGGTGAGGGCGCTCCGTCACGCGTGCGCAGTGGGTGAGACTGTGCCCCGCAAGTGCATGCTCGGTGTGGTGAGAACCAACAACTTGTGTGCAGGTGAGTCCGCTTTTCTCTGAAAACTGCCGAAACGGTCAGTATTTTTCCCGGGGACCTTGTCAAACGAAAGTGAATAAGTAAATTAGAAAAGAGCACAGGCTCGGCCGACCCTCATTTATTAACCAAGAAACAGCCTCTGTCTCCAGGAGCAGAGCATCGTGGGCTGAGATCAGAGCAGGGAGCTCAGGTCGCCCGCTGCTTCCTGGAAACAATATGCTTTGAAACAAGGCATCTGCCTTTCCAGCTACAATGGGAAGGCCTGCATTATTGAAACCTGCTTAATAATTTAGTCTGAAATAAATTTGCAACACAGAGGAAAGTGCCCCGTGCACCAGCGCAGTAATGAAATGCTGGTGAATTTGAGTTTGGGGTGTGTGTGTGTGTGGACGCCCACGCAACCTGATGCCTTGGTGGTCACTGAGCAGGGACTGGAGATGAATGCCAAAGCCAGTGGCCCGGACACGTCTCCTGGACCCCACGGAGCAGAGACTGTATGAGCTGTGTCCCTGCGTGTCCTCCAGGCTGTCTACAGGGATTTCCTCCACCCAGCACCCACTACAGAGACCGCAGGCTGCCACAGGGCATTGGCTCGGTGCTCTGCCTGGACAGGGCCTGCCCTGGGATTCTGTCTCCCTGCGCACCACCCAGTTCTGAGACCTGGGGGGTCCTCCGTGCCCCCTGCCCGCATAGCAGCCCAGAGCTGGTGACGGCAGCCCTTTCTGAGAGAGGATCCTGGGCCGAGATTGGAGAAGGGAGCCCAGGTCGCCCAGTGTTTTCCAGAAACATCCCTGTTGGGGTTCTGTGCAGCCCGGATCACAGCCACCCCCACTGGTCCGAGTGACCTGTCTGTCCTCCACAGGCTGCTTCTGTTGTTTCCCAGAAGCCTCTCTTTTCAGACAGTGGTGCCTGTGCCGTCCACTCAGGCTTCTTCTGACTCTGCCCTTGGCCCCCAGCCCTGGACACCCTTCTGCCAGCCATGCGCACGGCTCTGTTCTGCCTCCCTCAAGAGACTCCCAGATCTGAATGGCTGGCCCAGACTCCCCGTTCCTGAATGTCACCTGAACGGAAGCGCAGGGCGTTCAGTGTCCTGTCCTCCACTTTTCTCAGGTGTCCTGCCAGGAAAGGAAGGCTCATTTCCCCGCGGTCTTGAGCCCTGGTGTGTGCGTGTAGGTCCAGGGCTGGGACACAGGCCTGTCACTGCAGGCGTGCTGGCCTGGCCATGACCATGATAGGCTCTTGAGCCGGGAAGCTGAACTGTGACCCTGTGCTGCGTCGGTTTCTCATCGGTCCTCTGCTTCAGGGAGCCTGCCGGGAGAGGTGGGGTATGGGTCCAGTTGAGGGTCTAGGTGAGGGCCCAGGAGTGGGTCCAGGTGTGAGTCAGCGTGGGTCCAGGCGTGGGTCCGGGTGTGGGGGGAAGCGCTGAGCTCCCTGTGTATCTGGGTGGCCAGCACGGCTCGGCAGGGACAGTGCTCTTCGAATGATGGAGGTGGCGATTCTGTCGTCCCCCCCAAGTCCGGCCCAGGGGAAGGGGTGATTTGTTTTTTCCAGCTCTAAGCAGCCACTTCCAAGTGGTGACTCCGGGACCCAGGTTTTCTTCCATTTTAAGGCTCAGCCAGTCCCCAGTGTCTCTGAGATCCTCTGCTGGGTCCCTTCCATCCGCGAGGATGCCCCGCAAACAGCAGGGATTGGGGCTCCCTCCCGAGCAGCTTGGGGCCCAGCCACTGTGGGTGAGGACTGGAGTCATAGGTTAATGCGGAAAATCTGGGGCCCACGGAAGCCGACGTGGGAATGGTGGCAAACCTCCTGAGGCAGTTCCACAGGGTGGCTGGGTGGGAACCTGAGCAGAGACCCGCAGGGCCCCCCACAGACAGCCCAAGGCAGACAGCTGCTGTGTCTCACATGGTGAGGGCTGACGTGCCCCAGGAGGTGCCTGTTGGGGTTACAAGGCGTGTCTGCCAGGGGCACATGGGAGGGGAGAGTTGCTTTTCTGTGGGGACCCAGGGAGGAGGTGGCCCGTCTCCCTCCCAGTAATATGGCCAGAGGGCTCCTGGAGGCAGGGCTGGGTGGTGGGGAGCTCCCCTCGGCGGGACGTGAGGTCCTTCCCGGGGCGTCTGGCAGCCAGAGTCCCGCTGGGATAGTTGGAGCTGACCCTGCTGTCCCGCGATCGTCATTGTGACTGCACAAAGCCAGCGGCTCCCGGTACAGAGTAGTGGTGGCAGGGACGACTGGCCGGGCCGCTGGAAGCTGGTGTGTTAGCTCGCCGGGACCTCCACCAGCAACTCGGGGCGGGGCTGCAGGGGGGAGGCGAGGCTCTCAGAGGCGTTTGCTCAGCATCAGGTGGTGAGGTTGGAACCAGGGAGCCTCAGGTCCTGGGGGCTGTGCGGGAGGGGGCCTTGGTCCCAACAGCCAGCATGAGACACGCAGCAGGAGTGTGACCACAGGTGCACAGCTGCCGGAGGGCCCGGCCGGGCTGCAGACGAGAGACGGTCGGCCTCCAAGCCTCTCAGCTCAGCACCTGGACAAGTAAACGGGGAATTCTGGAGGGTCGGGGGGGGGGGGCCATCCTGGTGTCCGAAGAATCAGAGAACCTGCCCAGGACGGGACGGTGTGTCTGCAAGGATGGGGCGAGTCCTCCGAGGAGGGTGTGGTCCTGCAGCCTGTCCGAGGCAGAGGGCACACTGGATGGGGAGAGGGAAGCGGCGGGCACAGTCAGTGCCCGGATCCGCTGGGTGTCTGGGGAGGTACAGAGGCCTTGTACCCACGTGTGCATGCGCAGGGCTTGGGGTTCTCCAGTGGCAGAGGGGAGCCAAGGAGGGATTTCCACCGGGGAGAATCATGGCCAGACGGGTATCCCGGGGCGGATTGAGTATCTTGTGAACATTAGGTCAGAGCAGAGCCAGAGAGCAGGACTGCAGGGGGAGACAGCGGCGACCACGAGCTCGTGCGGGAAGTGGGGTGACCAGGGCAGGGGAGTCTGCAAGCTGGACGTGAGGATGGGGGGAAGAGAGGGCGGGGGCTGGGGGTCTGTCTCAGACAACGGGACGGATGGAGATCGTGTCGGTGACCTGGGGGGTGCAGGGAAGGGGGGGCTTTGTACGTGACGAGTGTCAGACGCTTGGCGGGAAGAAGATGAGACCGATCTCTAGCGAACGGCGGAGCCCCGGTGGGCTCTGTGGACACCACCACCAGGAGGACTTCCTGGTTTCCAGCCGCTGTGTGACGCACACGTAAGTGTTACAAACACAGGCTGGGCCACGTTTTGTTCATCCGTTCATCGGTTAATGGCCGGTTGGCCGTTCCCATCTTTTGGCCGCTGGGCATAATGATGCTGTGAACACGGCCGTGAAGTTGTTTGAGCACAAGGGACCGTTATTCAGCCGTAAATAGGAACGAAGCTCGGGACACCTGCCACCACACGGCGAACCTGGAAAAACGCTCGGCGCGCGAAGACAGTCACGAGGGCACGCGTTCCGTGCGATTCTGTTCCTGTGAAATGTCCGGAACGGGCCAACTCGAGGCGACAGAAGCCAATTCGTGGTCACCAGGGGCTGGGGGCGGGCAGCGGGGGTGACCCCACTGTGCCCGGGCTTCCCCTTCGGGGAGATGGAATGTTCAGGAACTAGACGGCGGTGATGTTGGCCCAAAACTGTGGACGTACCAAGTGTCGCTGATGGTGTGTGTGTTTCACACAATGAGAGCAGTCGTGCTGCGGGTCCTGGTTCCTGTGTGTGTGTGGGGGGGGGGGGGCGCTCACGCTGCAGTTGGTTCTGGTGAGTTTGGGTTTTAGGAACGTGCTTCTGGGCGCATCACAGACATGCGACGGGGGCACGGGTCCCACCCCCACTCTTTACAGGGGCCAGTGTCTGTCTGGGAGCAGGACAGGTCACGTTCAGTTATCCCCGACTCCAGGAAGCCCCCCTCCCGGTGCGGGCAGGCCGGTATGCAGACAACGACGAGTTGAAACGGGAGCCAGGGGCGCGGGGGGCCGGCCTGCACGCGAGCATCAGGACGCTCAGACTCGCCAGGGGGATGTGACGTTTCTGGGGGCGTAGATCTACCCGTGAGTGTCCTGCGTGTGGACGGACAGCATGGAACGCCGGGGCTCGCGGACACAGAGCCAAAGCGCGTTATTCAACCCATTAACTGCCAACCCCGCGAGAGGCGGGAAGGGTAGCTGGGTTTTGGGATGCTCAGAGGCGGGTGCCAGCAGAGTGGGCTGTCCGGCCCGGCTGAGGGAGTCACTGCTGGCGCCTCGGCTGGGGGCCCGCGAGGTCCCTCCCCCGGCCCTGCTCTCACCTGTGCCCCCGCGTCCAGGTCACTGCTTCCAGAACCATCTTCCTCTGACAGCCCGCTCCCCTCCTCCCTTCAGTAGGCGGGCCCCTCCCACACCCTCGCTGCAGCCTGTTCCTCCTCCTGTCCCTGGATATTTCCAGAACAACGATGTAGGTGCTGCTCACCCCCAGTGTGGTCCTGGCAGCGTTGGGCTCTGGGGACACGGGGACACGCACGGGTCACTCGCAAGGCAATCCCGCTTGTACCCGGCATCTGCCCTCTGTCCCTGGCATCACTCTGCCCGCTGATTCCGCAAACCCTTGCTCTCCTCACAGACCTTGACCCGAAGGGCCCTGTCCTCATGCCGCCACCCACCCTGCCGTGGCCTCCACGAGCCCTGCCGTGGCCCGCGAGTGCACATCCTGGACCACGGTGGATCTTGAGCAACTTCAGTTGAGATTTGCGTGGTGAGTTTGGTCTTTTCATCCCATAACCGCAGGGCCCACGTCTGCATTCACGCACCTCAAATACAACAGACCCGGCATCTTCCCACGGTAGAGGCGTGAACCTCAGCCGACCTTCTAGAAGTTTCTGGCTGATCTCCCACGGGTACCAACATGCTCCGAACGTGACCTTGGGGTTTTCTCCCTGAGCAAGGCCATGCCCAGCACCGTCCCCCACCTTTGTCCTGCCCACCGGGAGGCCTTGGGCGGGTGTTCCCCAATTGTCACCTCTTCTTGGTGTGGATCTCACCCTTTCTTCTGGGAGGAGAAGGAGGAGGAGAGAGAGGAAGATGTGTCCTCTGCTGGTGACGTGTCAGGTGACACTGGGGCACTTCACCGGCAGGGTGTCCCCCTTGACAGATGAGGCCACCGAGGCTGACGTCCCAGCCCCACCTTCAGCCCCCTGGCACGGATCCACATTTGGCCTCGCGTGGGGTCTGGTGAGCTCAGCGCCCGATAATCGGTGATCGGTTATCCACCGTGTTCGTTTGCTAAGCTGCTGTAAAACTACGACAAACACGTGGTGAAGGGAGCAAGAAACAAGACGCATCATCTCCGGGGGTCAGAGGTCCGAGCTGGGTCCCTCTGGGCTCAGGTCTCCGTGTCGGGGGGTGGGGGGCGTCTGTCCGGAGGCTCCTGTCTGCAGCTTCTCGGCCCTTCCTCCCCTCCTCCACCCTCGGGGCCGGCCGCCTCCACCCTGGGCCTGCCGGGTGGTCCTCCTCACGAAAGGACCTCTTTGGCCTTTGCCCTGTAACCTCGCACTTTCAGAGGCTCTGGTGGGAGGGGCACATCCCGGGCTCTTCTACCCACCAGCTCAGCCCAGCTCCGACAGGTGGGTGAGTTACGAAAAACAACTTCTTTGACGATGTCGTTAGAGATTGTTCCAGTGACGTAGACCCGTGGAGTCCAGGTGGGGAAATGGAGGGTAATTCACGTTACAGACAGACACGGGACGGGCACAGTCGTGACGTTGCAATATGAAGATGTATTCAATAATTTTGTAAATTTAATCATTTCATAAAACACCAAAATCCCCTTCGGCCACTGCCCACAGCACCCTCGTTCCCTTTGCCCACGGAGAACCTAACCACGAGGGTCTGTGCTGCTGCCCCCACCGCCACCCCCTCCCCCCGACTCCACTCACGGAGCTGCTTGTTACACCCGCGGGTCCCTGAGCTTCAGACCGAGACCCCAGATTCGAGCACAACCCGTGTCTCATGTCCCCCACGGGCACCCAGCCCCCGTCCTGCTTCCTGTCCTGCCCGTGGAAGGCCGGCCGTCTTCCCAGCCACCCGAGGACCACGTCCTGCTCTTAACCCCCATGCACAAGCCATGCCGCCCCCCACCTGCACGCTGGCGATGCCCTGCCGGGACCTGAGTGCCGGAGCCTGGCTCTGCACAGGGTCCAGCACCTGTACCTCCCTCTCTGAACTCCCTGACGTGTGTTCGTCAGTACTTACGGAGCACAGGGTGGTCGGGGCACTGGGGTGTGCAGAGGGAGCAGACCCTGTGTTCGCAGGGATGTCGGGGCCTCCCAGAGAAGGTCACGTTTGTGTCTTCAAACGTTTGTGTCAGAAGGAGGTGGGCGTCAGCATCCCAGGCAGAGGCTTGGTCTGGGCAAAGGCCCTGGGGCAGGACTTGCCTGGTGAGAACAGAAGGGAGAGAGCGAGAGACGCAAGGTCAGATCTCGCAAGACCCTGCAGGCGAGAGATATTCCCTCGCCTGGGGGCGGGGGTGGGGGGCGGAGGAGGAGGGGTCTGGGTTTCGCGTGACAGGCCCTCTCCCCTGTGTTGGAGCCGGGAAGCCCAGACCTTGGAGATGGCCCTGGGGTGAAGGTGCTGGAAACAATCGGTGCCTGGATTCTGGGTGTTCCTGGAGGCTGAGCCTGGTTTCCCGGTGGACTGGATGTGGGGGAAAGCGGGGGTCCCACGAGACACTGGGACTCTTGGCCCCGCCTCTCACTGACATGGGATTTCTCTCCTCGTCTCTGTCCTGGGGGCAGCGCTGAGGCTCGCTGTGACCCGTGGCCAGGTGAGGGGCGAGTGAGCCTCGGAGGAGGAGGCTCTGCCCTTCCCCGGGCCCTTGAGAACCGGAGTCCGGTGGTTTGGGTCCCTTTTCTGCGCATGGCCTCCCTTTCCTGGTGTCGGGCAAGCGCCAGCAGTGGGATCTGGTGGGGACACCGCAGGCTGTCCCCTCGTGGGGCGGGGACGGCGAGCCCGCATCAGAACTTGGGTGGTGGATCGCCGACGACACTCCCGGGCGCGTCCAGAGTCCAGACGTCCGCCGTCAGGCATCTGGGGCCGAGGCCCAGCCCTGAGCCGCGCGGTCCGGCAGCGAGGGGGGCTGGTCAGCACCGAGCTTCCCGCGGACCCCGCGGACCCCACTGCGCGTAGGTTTCACGCACAATTAAACTCTGTTAAGACGTCGCTGCCTTTATGGACACTTTAATTATTCGCTCCTCGTGTCGGAAAGGCACAGACATTTGATCTGCTGTGTGCGCGGGTCACAGACGTGAGCAGGAGGTGAGTGCGGCTGGGCAGGACCTCTCCCATTTGTTTTGTCCGACGATTAAAGACCAATTAAGACGGCTCCTCCTCGCGGAGCCTCTTGCCCGCAGCTCCCCTCATCGAGCGAGGAAACAAAGCCGAGCAAACTCCTTCCACGGGATCCGGGCGTGGCTGAGCTCTGCCCCGGGTGCACGAGCAGACGTGTCCGGCCCGCCAGTCCCACCAGCGTCCCCTGGGGCCGCGTGATCTGGGCTAAGCCCGCAATCAGTGCCTGGCCTTCTGTGCGCTGTTCCTTGTCGTGAGACTTCCTTCAAGCCTTGTGCGGTGGAAACCCACGCACGCGTTCGCGGAAATGACCCGTACTCACCGTAAAAACACGCATCACAGAAACGGGCATAGACAAAAGTCAAACTCTCGGCCGTCCTCTGGGGAGAAAACCGCGGAAGACCACGGGGCGCGTGCACTCTTCCAGATGCTGTGCATGTGCAAACACACACGCGCGGGTGAACTGCGCGTGCTTAGTGGCGTAAATAAGGCGACCACGCTCAGCAGACTGAGCCCCCAGGCGCCCCGTCTTGGCTTTGTCTCGACTGCTGTTTCCTGCCAGGAATTACACCGACTCACGTCCCGTTTTCCACCTGTCGTTTCCTTCCCTTTCTTCTTGTGTTTCCTTCGCTCACATGTCCCATCTGACCGTGTGAGCGGGGGTGCAGGTGCGGAGGACCGTCTCCCGTTGAGTGTCTACCTTATCGGTTTTCAGGTTGTTTCTCTACAAAGACCATTGGTCCAGCAGATTCCTGCTGCTTCCCCGCTTGTTGTGAATATACTTTCTCTGTTTCTTTTCTTTGCTTAGTTTATGTTTTAGGTTTCGAGACAAACGTAACAGCCGGATATATCAGGCCACCCTTACTCCCCGTGTGGCTGGTGACGTCCCTGGATTTGTTGATTTTGTTTGGGAATTTGAGAGTTCGACCATTTGTGTTTTCTGTTTTCCTCACACGTGAGCGGGTTTCTCCGTTGAAGCCCTCCCCCTGCTGCCCTCTGGGGTCGCGTCAGGGCTTTGTGGCGCCAGCCTGGCCGCTCCCTGCAGCCCGTGGGCCCTTCCGTCTGGAGCTCGGGGAGGCCCCGCACCGCGGCCCTCGTGACCTTGTCCCCCGGCCACAGCCCCCACCCACCCACCACACCCACTGTTGCAGGCTTCAGAGATCACACTTTCCTGACACAACTCACACGTTCACTGGCTTCTTTTTCAGTGACTTTTCCTGGTCCCAGCCTCTCCTCGTATGTTCTTATGGGTCCGGCCGTCCTCGTGTTAAGTCTGTCTGTCCTTGCTCCCACCGGTTACCGTCTCGGTGTCCTGGTGTGGCACTCGTGGCCAGTGTGCGCTCCTCGTGGGCCCCAGGTGCCCTTGGAGTTTCGGGGCAAGGTCAGAGGGCACGTTCTGGATCAGTCCCTGGCGTCTGGACATTGGCGGGGACACGACCCGCGAGGCAGCGACCACTCCCGACGCTCTCGGTTTCTGCCCTCGTGTCTCCCCCGCAGACTCCTGACGGGCCCCTTCCTCAAGGAGGGGACAGGGGACAGGGGACGGACAGCCGAGGCCCCCTGCTGCTGCCCGGCTGGGACGACAGAGCCCTGGCTGGATTTGTGGTGGATGGAACGCCATGGCTGGCCCTGAAGTCCTTCTTGGACCAGGAGCACACACACCCCCTCCAAGTCAGCACGAAAATGCAGCTGCAGTGAAAGATGGAAAATACAAGCAGGGGAAGCAAACAGAAAAGAGGGTCAACCTCACGGGGGGTGGCGGGGGCACCTGGAGGCTCGGGTCCTTGAGTGTCTGACTCTTGATCTCACAGTTCGTGGGGTCGAGCCCTGCGTTGGGCTCTGTGCTGACAGCACGGAGCCTGCTTTGGATTCTCTCTCTCTCTCTGCGCCCCTCCCCCGCTCTCTCTTTCTCTCAAAAATAAATAAACAAACCTAAGAAAAGGGTCAACATCAGTATTAATAAACAATCCTAACAAGAGTCATCAGATCTCTGTGGAATTGGAAATCCTGGAATATCAGAAAATCCAGGGTTGACGAGGGACCAGCCTCTTGATTTGCAGAAAGCCTCTACACATGAGAGGCCCGGCAAGGGACCCAGAGGCCAATCCGGCTTTATTTAAAAAAAAAAAATTTTTTTTTTAACGTTTTATTTATTTTTGAGACAGGGAGAGACAGAGCATGAAGGGGGGAGGGTCAGAGAGGGAGACACAGAATCCGAAACAGGCTCCAGGCTCTGAGCCGTCAGCACAGAGCCCGACGCGGGGCTCGAACTCACGGACCGCGGGATCGTGACCTGAGCCGAAGTCGGACGCTTAACCGACTGAGCCACCCAGGCGCCCTTCAGTCCGGCTTTAGAAGCCCTGCCTCCCCTCCTCTCTCACCCCTGCCCGGCTCTGAGCCTGCAGACGCTGCCTTAGCTGGTGTGCTTCCCCAGCCTGGGAGGACCCCGCTCCCCCTACTGGGTGCACCTGCTGTCGGGGGCTGCTCCCCATCACGCTGTGCTGGGCTCTTCATCAAGAACGTACCCTGGCGTCAGTGCCTGGCCACCGATCTGTTCCTCTCTTTGACAATTCTGACAATTAGCATTTCCTCCCCCAATGGCCCATTTCAACCAGATGGTCCGTATTTCGGTCTATAAATGGAGATACCTCCCTCCCGTGCCTGTGGATTTGGCCCGTCTTCTCTCCGCCCGGCACCCTGCTCGCCGCTGGAACCGACCGTCTTCCCAGAGAAGATTCCGGGATGCCGCCATCGCTCCTCCCGAGCCGCGACTTCTGCTTTCCTCTGAGTATTCGTTGGTGTCTTCCTCATTTCCTAGATTCGATGCTCCTTGTTTATCCTTGTGGTTATTTAAAAAAAAATTTTAATGTTTATTTATCTTTGAGAGAGAGAGAGACAGAGCACAAGTGGGGGAGAGGCAGAGAGAGAGGGAGGCACAGAATCCGAAGCAGGCTCCAGGCTCCGAGCTGTCAGCACAGAGCCCGAAGCGGGGCTCGAACCCACGGACCGCGAGATCGTGACCTGAGCCAAGGTCGGGTGCCCAACCGACTGAGCCACCCAGGCGCCCCTCCTTGTGGTTATTTTTAAACAGAAGTAGTTATGGAAGCAGCGAAATCTGGCCTGCCTGGAGCTTCCCCCCCAAAGCCCTCGGGGGAATTATTTTCTTAGCAAATCACGGCTGCAGATTTGATCCCCGCCCCAACCCAGGGCTCGGAGGAAGAGATATATTTTCTTCTCGCCCAGGTTTTTGTCGTTTTCACTTTCAGTTTGTTCATAATGTCCTCTATAGTTATTTTGACATTATCAGGGAACATTTTCCGTGTAATTTCTGATTTTGCAAGTTACTGAACTGTGTCTTGTATACGTGACACGATATATTATCAATTTTTCAAAGTATTTCTAGTGCAATTAAACCAAATGAATTACTTTTTAATTACATTGTTCTGAACATTTACAATCTCATTTCTGCTTGTTACGTCAAACCCAGAAATATATGGGCTACTGTCTCCCATAATCTTGTGTTTGTGTGTGTGTCTCCATCTTCTTGCATTTATTGGCCTATTAATATTGGAAGTTAAAAATGTTGGTGTTTTGTTTCAGGCATGGCCCTTGTAAGTAGCAAACAGGTACACTTTGTTTTGTTACAGTTGGAGCAGATTTTCTTTCTAATGCGTATTAGGTCATTTACATTTTGAAAGACTGTTTTCACTTGTGAGACACAGCATGTGCTTGGATATGTACAAAAGTAACAAGATTGTATCTACACTTTGAAACATTAATCATAAAATTAATACCTATGCAGGGTATCACCCAGCTTGGAAGCATCTGATCGCTCGAAAACCTGTCTCCCACCACACCGCCAGCTCGGCCCCGGAGTTAATGCGTTCTTGAACCTCTTGCTAACCATTGTCTGGGTTTCCTCCACAGTCCTGCTCCCATCAATCCATCCCTAAACATACTTCTTGACCTTGTCTTCCTTGGGTTTTAAAGGGAAGAATTTTGTTTATCATTCTTTGACTTGATCCGTGTGCCCGGCATTATTTTTTTTGAGATTCATTCACGTTGAATAGAATGAAGCATTTTCACTGTCACGTAGCATCTCATGGGTAGGCTTGCTACACTTTGATATTCCGCTGTTGTTGACAGACATTTCGGCTGTTTCAGATTTTGTGCCCATGAAATTAGTGCCCAGCCAGGATGGAATCACAGAGACCGGGTTACTCTCTGGTCTGAAATCACAGACAAGAGCAAGGAACAGACCTGACATATGGGACAACAGTTTTCCAGACGCTGGGAACCAAAGAGGGGCAATCATCACCGAAGGGAGAGACCCGAGGTGGGTCCCAGACAGCTCAGGTGAAGGCCTGGGGAGGGGTTGGGACAGGGGTCCGGTGGAACCTGGCTGCCCCGAGTGGAGCAAAGGGCCGAGGGTCTGGAGAGACCAACGCACGTGGCTTCCCAGGACACGTCCCCCAGAGAGGTGAGGTGTGCAGAGATATGCAGGGACTTATCAAACTACGAACGTTGGGACAGCCTCCTGACCAGGTACTAGAAGGTTCTGCTGAATACGTCGTAAAGCGAAACCCAAAGGATTGAACTTTTCCAAGTAGTTCACGTGCACCTCAGACCAATGCTCAGAATATTATAGGAACACAAAATACCTAGCATCCAACATGATAAAACTCATCGTGCCTGGTTTCCAAAGTGCCCGAGCATGTGAAAAAAAATTGAAAAAAAGCACATATAATGAGAAGAAAAATCAATCAATAACCAAAACAATTTTTTACATGTTTATTCATTTTTGGTTTTTGTTTTTTGAGAGACAGCGCGCAAGAGAGGGAGGGGCAGAGAGAGAGGGAGACAGAATCTGAAGCAGGCTTCAGGCTCTGAGTTGTCAGCACAGAGCCCAATAGGGGGCTTGAACCCATGAACCGTGAGATTGTGACTTGAGCCAAAGTCAGATGCTCAACCAACTGAGCCACTGAGGCGCCCCCAAAGCAATGTTTAAAAGGACAAAACCGGAGGGATAGAACTACTTGGTTTCAAGACTTTTATGAACCTCCAGTAACGAAGCTACATGATGCTGCCTTCAGGATACACAAGTAGGTCAGTGGGACAGAATGGAGTCTCGACATAGAGGTAGAGATGTGGATCCAAGGAGCAGGTGTAGACCTGTACAGAAATAAATAACTGGTTTTAGCCAAAGGTGCAAAGATAATCCAGTAGATTAAAGACGGGTTTGTCAACGAATGGTGCGTAACCATTGACTACACATCACTGTGCAAAAAGGTGAACTTCCGTTCACAGCACGCATCACATGGGAACATGCACCCAGAATGGGTCACAGACTTCTTAAAGGGGAAATCTGAAACTATAAAACAGAGATAAACACGGGAGAAGATATTCGTACTTGGGTTGGGCACATATTTCCTAGATGTGAAGCCAAAGCGTGATTGACGTAAGAAAGATTCATACAAAAACACTGACTTCTACTTTTGAAATATACCATTAGCAGCATGAAAATGTACACGACAGACTGAGAGACGATACTTGCAAATTACCCGCCTCACAGAGAACTCGATTCAGAATATACAAAGAACCCTCAAAAACCAATAAGGAAAGAAGAATCAACCACAAAAAATAGGCAACGAATGTCCCGGGAATGTCTTTAGACGGCCACTCAGCACAGGGAAGACGCGCCAGGTCATTAGTCGTTAGGGAAATGTGAAGTAAACCCAGAAAACGCATGTTAGAATTGCTAAAACTGAAAACAGAAGGTGACGGGACCAGTGAGTCTGTCCATTGGATGGAACCCCAGTCGGCATCGAGGGGGGAGCTGCCGACGCAGGAAACAACGTGGATGAACCTGAGAGCGATTCCGCCGAGTGGAAGAAGCCAGCCCTGAACAAGTGCTTCCCACGTGGTCCCGTTGACGGGAAACTCGAGGAAACGCAGCCTGGTTTCCAGAGCAGGGAGAGGGTCAGCGATCAGCGTGTGCCGGTGCTGGGAGGGGAGCCGCAGCGGGGCGCATGTAAGGGAGCACCAGGGGGCACTGGGTGTTGGGTGGCAACCAGTTTGACAGTAAATTTCATATTAAAACAAACAAACAAAATAAAATCTTAAAAAAATTAAAAAAATAAAGACAATAAAAACAGTAACAAAAAAAGGAGCCCCAGGAAGCGTGTGGGGAATTTGGATAGGACTCTGCCCTCCTCCAGCAGGTGATTTCACAGGTGAGCACAACCTCCCCTTTTGAGTTATGCGCACGTTACCTCGTTTCGGCGACACCTGCAGAAAGCTGGTACGGAATCACGGCTCTCAAGACTCTTGGCTGCACCCCCCTCCCCTTCCCCACATCGTCCTCCTGGGAGTGGAGGAGTCGCCTTTTTGCGCAATTAAGTTTAATTTCATGTGGCTGCTCTTACAAATTTCCATACGCTTGGTGGTTTAAAACAGCCCAAAATTACTCCCCTGCGATCCTGGAGGTCAGGTCTCTCGGGCTGACGAGCTGTGGGTGGCGGAGCCTCTGGGGAGAATCCCTTCCCTCACTTTTTTCCAGCGTCCAGAGCCACCGAGTGTCTTGGTTTGTGGCCCTTTCTCCGTCCGCAGAGCCGGAGACAGCCAGTCGGGCTGGTCATCTCAGGGTCCTGACACTCTTCTGAGTCCCCCTCCACATGCGAGCATCAGTGATGACCCTGCACCTGCCCGGATGACCCAGACACTCTCCCCATTTTAACCTCAGCTGGCAACTGATATCACCTCAACCGTGAACGCTGCCCAAATTGTGGTCCGCCACGTGGCCTGACCGATGCCCTCGGTTTGGGGACGAGCACGTGGACGCACGCGGGGCCATCGTTCTGCAGTCGCACTTTGTGAGGCAGCAGGCACTTCCCAGGGTGGGGGCCGATCCCACGGAGCGAGTGGAAGCTCCCACCACCTTTGCGCAGGTTTCACCAGGCTAGTGAGCGTGAGGTGCTGCCTCGTTCCCGCCTTCCTTTGCTTTCCTCCGACAACTGGAAGGAACACATTCTCATAGAACTTATGAGCCGCTCTCGTCTTCTCTGATAGTGTCACGGCAGATGTGTCCACGGACCGTGGCCAGCGTTTCCAGAAGCTTTGTGCCTTTCCCGTCGCTGTCGAGCACACACGTTTAATTTTAACGTTGCCAAGTGGGTCAGCTTTCGTGCTTTCCGCGTCTTCAGAAATGTCATCATTCCTCTAAATCGTTAGTGTCTCGAAGGCAGTGGCCACTGACTCTGCCTTTCACACGCAAGTCTGATCCGGCAGAGACGGATTTTATGTGCGCTGTGTGGTGGAAATTCAATTTTAGTTAAACTTCAGACTCACCTGTTCCCTGTGACAATTTGGGTTGAAGTTGTGTCAGGTCAACAGACACTGTTCCAGACGACTGACACCTTCGTGCCCCTGAGTCATCCCGTGGGAGTGCGTTATATCGGCCACACATTCTGTTGTACCTTCCGGTCTTTCAAGGAAGTGACGGTGTCCCCTCCTGTGCACCAGATCCTACATTTATTCGCTGTTTTATTCGCAACTAATTTAAGACAGTCTGTTAAGAATCGCCCCGCCGTGCACACATGATGCCCATTTTTGTTCTTTCTGGTCTGGTTCTCACTGCACAGGCAGGACCGCCCTGAATGGCTCCCCGGGATCCCGCTGACCACATCTTTGGGAGAGGCCACCTCCACGTGGCCACCATCCACGGGGGAGGCGTGTGGTCCTCCTCACAGGTTGCTTGTGTGCATTTGGCACTGTGTCTGCTTCTTACGGGGTAAAGGAGGCGCCCGCCTAATCCCAGGTGTCGGAGAACTTTTATCACGAATGAACGTTGACCTTTTTCTGCATCGACTGACATGCCCGGAAGCTGCTTCAACTTCATTTCCTTCATTGCTCAATTCCATGTGTTCCTTCTCTGATGTGACCGGCCTTCCTTCCTGAGGCAAAGCCCACCTGACCCTGAGTACTTCTTTCTCTATTCGGTTCGCCGGTTCGCGAGGGTTTTGTTTGTGACTCTGCCGTCAGCGTGGGAGGGGCTAGCCCCACGGAGGCGTCGTCTGGTATGGGGGTTCTGGTTCCGCTGGCCTCATCAAACGAACTTCCATCCTCTGAAAGAGATCACATGAACTCGGAGCCATCTGTTGTTTCGCTCCTGGAGGGCGCGTGCGGGCACAGACATACAGAGCACACAGACGTACGTGTGCATACGCAGACCTTTCTAGTACGTGTAAACTAGGCGATTTTTATGCAGCTCTGTGTCGACGCCTGACTGCACAGGTAACACCCATTTGGAGCATTTAGGGCGTGTGTTATCACTGTATTCCTGATATCACAGGTGTACCTGGCATACAACATGTGCTAGTTATTACCTGGCGTCCTCACGGTCTACTTTATGCGCACGCGGATTGTATATGTCACTGTCATCACTTTCTTGTCCTTGTGTCCTCCCTTTACGGCTGTCGGAAGCATTCCAGTCCGGCTCATCCCTCAGGTTAACAGTCCCTGGTGACACCAATGCCGGTCTGATGGACGTGGGGTTGCTCCGACCCGCAGAGACGCCTCCCGACTCGCTGGCGCCTGGGCTGGAGCCCTGCCCACCCCCCTGCAGCACCTCGGGTCCCCTCTGCGTTGTTCTCCAGTCCCTGGATTTGCCAGTGTCTGGTGAGAGCTCTCAGTGTTTCTTGCCGGTGGTTTCCTGTTACTTTGGCTTTAGGATGACAGTGTCCACACGCACTCAGCTGTCTACACCCGCATAGCCACTGTGCCAGGGGGTTCTCATCCAGGAAGAGGAAGCTACAGATATATGCATCATTGTTCCAGAAACGTCTCCCAAATCCCCTTCTCTTGAACAGCAGGCCACACAGCCGATGCTCCCGTGCTCCTGCTGGGGACGATGGTCCTCTCCTCAAACAGCTGTGGCCTCCAAGATGCCTTCGGAAACCCGTCGCCTTGGCCAGGGCAGACCTGTCACGTCAGGAAGTTGGCCCCGTTCTCATCCAGACTTTGCATTAAAAACCCAGCTTTCAGCAGACCCCAGACCTCGTAAATGAATGAATGAACGAGTGATGTGAGGTAAGAAATGCTCAAGCTGGAGGGAATTTTTCTTAGCTGTTCATCTCTGTCAATTGTTGTGACATCCCCAGATGATGACTTCAGACTGTCTGTCACACTGGCTTTTGATTGCTTTTTCTAAAACTGAATTTTGTATCATTTGTCAGTATCTTAGTAAGAAGACAGGAGAAGGTTCAGTGGGGACCGTGGGGACTTCGCTGTCCCAAACTGCACAGCAAGTTATTCCCTTATTCCCTTATTCCATTTCTCTCCATCCATTTGAAGAATCTGCATTGCCCAAAACCGCTGGCCCGGGCTGCTGGTGTGGCTGGTCCTTGGAGGCTCCCAGCCTCCCCCCTCAGCCCTGCCCAAAATGGTGCTTAATTTTCTGCGAGGACGGAGCAGGTGGGTCGGGGCCGCACAGGTCTCCACCTTTGGGAGCAAATCCCTGACGCTCTCCAAGCAACTGTCCGCACAAACGGGCTTTTGGGGACAAGTCCGCGGTGAAGAGGGATGAACACAGAGAACGGTTTCGGAGCCTCAGGCACGTGTGGCACACGTGTGCACACGTGTGTGAAAGTGCAAAGAGTTAATGAATCTGAAAGAATTTGCAAGATTATAGGGAAACACTTCTTTCCCTCCTATTTCTTGATAAATTTCTCAGCCCTCCTCACCCGCAGGAAGCACGTATAGAACCCCTTACCCCTCTCTGCCCCAGGGAGGGGACGTGCACAGGGACACGGATGACCAGGCATTACTGGGGAGTCTCTGGGCCTCATTACTGTCCGGCCATTACTAGTCCCAGAGCAAGAGCTGGGCCCTGCCTGTGGATGGCCAAGGCGGACGGCCTCCCGCTTCCCCTTATCCGTGGAAAGCACGGCTGGGGAAGGGCCCAGAGCCTGCTTCAGCAGATGGGCTGGACCCTGAGGTGGGCCAGGCGCCCACACGGCTGGGTTGAGGACCCAGGCTCCGCAGGGGCGGGTGGGGCTGAGCCTGGCGGTAGGAGGAAGCCACACGTGGCCCCTGCAGGGGTCTGTCTTGATCCGCTGCCGTGTGGGCTTATGGGTGGTGTGGGCGGGCTTCCGTGGTGGGGGCGGGCCCTGCCCACCCCCGGTGCTCACAGTGAGCGCGTGGGCGGTGGGCAGGCCTTGGTGGGGGGGGGGTCCTCCGCGGAGAAAAGGTGGGATCACGGGAGGTCCCTCCTCCCTCTGTTCTCTCTTCTTCCAAGTTCTTCATCGTGAGCGCGCACGTTGTAATCAGAGAAAGTGCACAGCGCACCGCACCTCCGGATCCATTCAAGGTGGACGGACACGGGCGGTGTTCCGAATCCGGCGGTGGTAGAGGCTGCTGGTGTGAACGCGGCCGCACGTATCCCTTTGAGGCAGAGTTTCTGTTTCCTTTGGGTGACTACACAGTAGTGGAGTCATTGGATCTTTGCAGCTGTGGTTTATATATAAGATATATATGGCCTATCACTCAGCCATGAAAAAAGAATGAAATCTCATCGTTGTCAACAACACGGATGGACCCAGAGAGCACCGATGCTGAGAAAATCAGTCGTCAGAGGAGGACACATACCGCATGACTTCACCCATGTGTGGAGTTTAAGAAAGGAAACAAACGAAGAGGCAAACAAAAAGCAGGCTTGACTACAGGGGACGAACAGGTGGCTGCCGGAGGGCGGGGTGGGCGGGGGCAGGGACAGGTCACGGGATGAAGAGGGCACTTGTCGGGATGTGCGCTGGTGACGTGCTGGGTCACCGTATTGTACTCCTGGAACTAATCCGACACCGTGTGTCGGTTCCACTTCCAGAAAGTCAGAAAAAAAACAAAAAAGAAAAAACAATTCCTTAGCAATCCAATCTCTGCAGTTTAAACCACTATTACCCAAGTCAACTTGAAAACTAATGTATTCGGGGTGCCTCGCTGGCTCAGTCGGTTAAGCATCCAACTTCGGCTCAGGTCATGATCTCGCGGTTCGTGGGTTCGAGCCCCGCGTCGGGCTCTGTGCTGACGGCTCGGAGCCTGGAGCCTGCTTCGGATTCTGTCTTCCTCCCTCTCTGCCCCTCCCCTGCTCGCGCTCTGCCTCTCTCTCTCAAAAATAAATAAATATTTAAAAATTTTAAAAATGTATTCCTAGCCACGTTTTACAACTGGGAAATTTGGTGACAAGCCATCTAATATATGTGTGTGTGTGCACGTGTGTAAGCAAGTGTGCGTGCGTGTGCCTGTGCACGTGCACGTGTGTGTGTGCATGAGGTTGTGTGATGCAGAGACAGTCCGGGAAATGCTACCCACATGCAGCAAAGGTTGTCAGATTATTTATTTTTCCCAGTAGTTAATGTCCAGCGTAATAAATATACGGTTCCTCTCAGGCCAAATAACATGACAGTCACGTAAGAGGCTAAATGGTAGAAACTATTAATTAGTGACGGGAAGGAGTTTTAAAGGTAACGGAAAGAGTGAGGGTATTGGTGGCACAGAGGGCACGTGGCCTGACTCGCTGATTTATAGCAACGCTGTGGGGTTTTCAATTCCTGTGTGTTTTCATTATCCCCGAAATGGTGGCGAGTGACTGCTTCTCCGTCATCAGACCCGGACGGAAAAAACGGTTTGTCACCAGGCCCCTCCCCCTGGCAGGTGCGCTGTCCTGGGTCACTCAGAAATGCGCCCGGCGGCCGAGCGGCCACCTGGGCTGGGCTCCGGGGACGGTGGGGCAGCGCAATCACAGAGCCTTTCCTCCCGGGAGGCTTCAATTAGACACTACACGTTGTCTCCGACTTTCCGTTGTGGCGAGTGGTACTGGGGAGATGAACAGGGTTGTGGGGATTCAGCACGTCACCCCCACAGGGGGTGCGTCCCCCCCCCCCCCGCCGTGCGCACACCAAGTGCGGCTCGTGTCTCGAGTGGGTTCTGTTCCCTCCCACGAGTCTGGGCTTGCTGGAGCCACAGAGCACAGCAGCGGCACCGGGACCTCTGAGGCCAGAGCGTGGAAACCGTCCCTGTTTGCGCGGTGCCTTGAGTGCTCGCTCTCAGATCGTCCCACCTCCAAAGCCGGCTGCCATCCGTGAGCAGCCAGGGCCCCACGAAGAGGTCCCAGGCCATCCCGCTAGCTGACGGCCCAGCTCGGCTCCCTGGGAACGCGCCATCTCGGACGTCCAGCCCAGCGGACACTTGGGAGGACTCCCATCCCAGCTGCCAGTACGCACGCGTACGCGCACACGCGCACACGCGCACACGCTGTGGCTGGTCTCCAAGCAGGACTCCGGCAAGAACCATCTAGCTGAGCCCTGTCGACCTGCCACGTCGACGGAAACGGTGATTCATGGTTCTTGTAAGCCACCAAGTGTCAGGGTGGAAGTTTTTCCCAGCCAGAGATAACTGGATGGCATCCGACCTGGTCTTGGGTGTCACAGAGGGCTGCTTGGCATCTCTGGCGACATTTCAAAGGTGAGGAGGATTAGGGAGGTGGGGACAGGTCTTCAGGCAGAGGCGCTACCAGTGCAAAGGTCCTGAGGCAGGGAGAAGGTCAGCCTGTGCTCGGAGGGACCGGCAACGGGCGGAGGCCGTCGGACGCAAGGGAGTGAGGTCACAGTGTAGCGGGATTCTCGCGCAGAGAGCCGTGACATCCAGGCTTTTCTTTCCAGGAAGCAGCTTGATTCCGGCCTGCACCGCTCAGTTGGGTTCGTACCCGAAGAACTGAGCCCAAACTCCACGTGGCGTAGTTTTTCGTGTGGTTTTTTTACTTCTTTGCCTCCCGTATTTGGTAACACGCAAACACGCAGTCTGACTGAGTGGCCTCCTGTCACGAGGTCGCGAGGCATGCTGTCACATACGCGGGTGGCCAGGTGCCTGGAGGCTTTTTCTCCTCCCTTGGGGGGCCCCTCCCACTGCAGAGCAAGGGTGAGGCTGGACGGCCGGGCACCACGGCGTGTGCGCAACCAGATTGTCAAAAGCTCATCGCAAAGGTCGGTAATATGCTCGTTTTTGTGTTTGTTGTTTTAGGATGTTCTCTCCCCCAGTTCCGGGAAGAACAGAGCTGGGTGGAAAGTCGTGGGCAGAGTGCGGAGGGTAGCCTGTGGGGACCCGCGGCCTTTCCCACGGCCGTGTGGGCTCCTGCCGGCGGCTGCCCCTCGGGAAGCCCCGGGCAGCTGTGAGCCAGAGCGGTGTGTGGCCTTCCCGAGTGCACAGGAGCACCTGAGACGCAGGTGTGTGCGTGTGTGCGTGTGGCACACGTGGGTGTGCATGTGTACGTGCGTGTGGCACACGAGTGCGTGCGGGTGCACGTGCCTGCCCTGGGCTCCTCTGGAAGCCAATAAAGCAGGTCCTGGTAGGAAAGAGAAGCCGCATTCCGAATATCAGCAGATAGTTTCTCATGATTTCACATAAGAAGGTTGTGAAACTAGAAGATAAGCCTTGAGGCCAGACGTGTGTGTGTGTGTGGTGTGTGGCCGGCGGCCAGCTCCCAGCATCTGGGGACAGGGTGAAGTCGCCCGAGGAAGACGACTGTTTTGCCCTTGGGGGTACAGGGGGGCCCGGTTGCAAATCCAACGCAAAATGTCGACTACGATCTCAAGAGAAATCTGCTGGGTGGTCGACCGAGGGAAAAACCCCCAGTTTTGTAATCGTCGGAATCACCTGGTTTACAGGAAATGACCACATGTCATTTCTGAAGTGACACCTCGTTTCCCAGACAGAAGCAGAGGCCGCCGCCCTGAGTCCCCGCCTCGCGGCTGTCCTGGCGTCGAGAAAGACTGTCGACACCGGGCTGGCGCTCCAGGCGCGTGGTCGGGAGCCGCGACCCGCTCGGCGCCGTGGGGCGGAGGCCGTGGGACTCTGCTCGGCAAACGCTCCCACGCCGTTCGTCCTGTGCCCCGGAGGCGCTTCCTGCCGTGTGGGGCGGCGCGCGCGTCCTGGGGTTTTCACGCGCGAGCCAAGGGGGGCCGGGAGCCGTGCTGGGCCAGTCCCGCGGAGAGGAAGCTTCTCTGAGCCTGCCGTGCCCCTGAGCAGCCCCAGCCAGCAGCGGCTGCCGATTTGCCCCAGAAACACGCGGGGGTCAGAGCCCTAAAACCGCACTGGGCAAGGGCCCCGGAAGGAACCGCGGGATCGCCGGCAGGGACGCTGGTGTCTTTCCTGGGCAGATTGGCTTCACGTTGAGTCACCCACACGACAGTTGGCACTGAGCCCTGCGCGTGAAGTACAGGGCTCCCGGGCCAGGGGCGTCATGCCTGCCTGACCGCAGACACGCTCACACAACACACACGCCTACCTTTGGCACTGCGGGCAATAACGAATAGCTCGTTAGACGGGTTACGGAATTTATCTTGAAAAAAGAGCTAAACAGAAGAGAATTTGAGGCCCGGGGTCCTGAGGCTGGGCAGACGGGGGGTGGTGGTGCCACGAAGGCCCTGGAGAGAGGTGGCGGCAGAGACAGACCAGCCCTGGCCGCGGGGCTGCGGGTGGGCCAGGGTGTCCACGGGAGGGTCTGGCGGAGCCGCAGGACGGAAGGAAAAGCTGGAGAAAGATCACGTGTGACGCGGGGCCAGGAAGAAGCCGGGCTGATTCTCCTGTGGCTCCAAAGCCACCTTCTCAGGAGATAAGAGCAGGGCAGTTATTAGAGAAGGAGGAAGACGGACAAGGAGAAAATGCAAGGGAGAAGGAGGAGGGGGAGGAGCGGGAGGAGGAAAAAGGTAATTCTGATAAGCAGTGGAGGGCCACTGGAGGTTTTTGCGTGGGGACGTTTGCTTCATAAAAGATGGGGCCAAAGAGACCAAATACAACCTCTACGTCAGACGCCATCGGAAGTGGACAGAGCATGAGCCAACGAATTTTCTGGCACCGCTCGTGAGATGAACACAGACAGTGACGACTGATGGGTGGGGCACAACCGGGGGGACGATGGGGGCCCCAGGCAGAGCCCAGTGGAGGCCCTGACCTGAGGAGATGGACCTGAGAGTTGGGGAGACCAAGGCAGATAGAGTCCTAAGACGGAGTGTGCTGGGGCCCCCCAGGAGAAGGAAGGGCCGGGCGTCGACCTGCAGGGCTGTCCACCCCCCCCCCCCCAGTAGCCGTGTGAGTCCCAGTCAGCACCTGCAGCTCAGCCAGGTGCCCAAAGCCAGGAAAGGGACTACCTGGCCTGGAGCCCACAAATGACCTCGAACTGTGCCTGTCCCACCTGCCAGACCACAAAGCAGCCGACCAACCCCAGCCTCACGGGCCGTGGGCACAGCGTTCACAAGGGCCTGCCCTCGTGGTGGGAACAGCCCACACATCGAACGGTGCTTTGTTCTGCTCAACAAATCCTAAAAGCAAGACCCAAAAGGACGGAGCTGTTTCCAAGAAACTTAACTGCGCTCCAGAACAAAGCTTGGTGGTATTTTTAGGAAGCCAAAAATATTCATTACCCAACAAGGAAAACTCTACAATGTCTGGTAGCCAGTAAAAGATAAATGGGCATATGCAGGGAAATATGATTCATAAGGAGAAAAATAAACTAATTGGAAATTATTCCCCAAAGACACAGATGTTAGAATTAGAAGAAAAGGACATAAAAGGTCATTTTGTGATGAGAAAGGGGGTTAAAGCATCAAGAGAATGTAACGCTCTCTTTTTAAAAATTTTTAAGTATTATTCATTTTGAGAGAGAGAGAGAGAGAGAGAGAGAGAGAGAGAGAGAGAGACAGAGACAGAGTGCAAGCTGGGGAGGGACAGAGAGAGACGGAGACACAGAATCCGAAGCAGGCTCCAGGCTCCGAGCTGTCAGCACAGAGCCCGACGCGGGGGCCCGAACCATGAACCGTGAGATCATGCCCTGAGCCGAAGTCAGACACTCAACCGACTGAGGCACCCAGGCCCCCCTGAGAACGTAACACTCTTAAACCTTTATGCACCCAACAATAAAACTGAGCCTCAAAACTCATAAAGCAAAGATTGACAGAACAGCAAGAGGTCGATAAATATAGAAAAACCCACCATTATAATCAGAGATTTAAATATGCCTCTTTCAGTAATTCATGGAACAAATAAACAGAAAGTCAGTAAAGATCCAGAAAATTTGAACAACGTTATCAAGTAACTTGATCTAATTGACATGTGTAGACCATTCTACCAACTAATAGCAAAACACACATTATTTTCCAGTCCACATTAAATATTTGCCAAGAGACCATATTCTGAGATATAAAACAAATCTCAGTAGGGACTAGATGGCTCCGTGGTTAAGTGTCTGACTTTGGCTCAGATCATGATCTTGGGTTTGTGAGTTTGAGCCCTGCGTCGGGCTCCATGCTGACAATGCAGAGCCTGCTGGGATCCTCTCTCTCTCCCTCTCTCTGCCCCTCCCCCACTTGTGCATGGGCGTGCTCTCTCTCTGACTCTCTCTCAAAAAATAAATAAACTTTCAGAAAATAAAACAGATCTCAAAAAATTTAAAAAGATTCAAGTCACGGAAAGCGTGTGTACTTACCACCGCGGAATTAGATGAGAAATTAATGACAGATACACCATTTCTAATAACTCATGGATCAAAGATAAGTCAAAAGGGAATTTAAGAGATATTTGGAATGAATGAAAGTGAAAAAAAATCAAAATGTGTGGGATGTCACCAAAGGAGACTTAGGAGATTTATGGCCCTAAAAGCTATATTTGAGAAGAGAAAGATCTCAAATCAATGACCTCTCTTTCTACCTAAAGAATTAGAAAACAGTAAACAGAAGAAAGAAAATAATAGAGTAGAAATAAATGAAATAGAAGAAAACAGGGAAATAATTGAGAAAATAAGAGAAGCTAACAGCTGGTTCGTGGTGAAGGGCGATAAAATCGATAAGCCTCTCGCCATGCTGCTTATAATAAAAAGAAAGAAGGCGTATATCACCACTGCTGGGGAACAAGAGGGACACCACAAATGCGGAAAGGTCACGAGGCTGTATTAGCAACAACTTTATGCCAATAAGTTAAACAACCTTGATAGAATCGACAGATGTACAACAGACGGAAAAATCACTCAAGAAGTCCTAGATTCCCGAGTGTCCCGACAGCTAATTTACATGTTGAATTGAAGCGAAAAATTTTTACGTCAAAGGAAAGCTTGGGCTCAAATGACTCTCCATGGGGAATTCTTCCAAACATTCAGGAAGAAATAAATACGGATTCCACACACATTCTTCCAAACATGTTCCCCAATTAATTCCGTGAGGCCGCTGTTGCCCTGATAACAAAACAAAGGCACTACTGTAAAGAAGGCAATGTCCCTCACGAGCAAAGAGACAAAGATTCTAAACACAAATTTTGCCAACTGACTCCAACCCGTATATAAAAGGATGTTATATCCCGACTGGTGGAATTTAGGCCAGGAATGCGAGGTCTTCCTTTTTCCACATCAGTCGGTATAATTCACCCTATTACTAAACTTCACGACGACGACAACAACAACAACAACAACTATATGATCATCTCAATAAAAACAGGAAAAACACTTGGCAAAATTCAACACACATTTCCTGATAAAATGCCTAAGTGGAGCAGGTACAGAAATGAACATTCTCAGCCCGAGCAACCTATTTCCTACGAAAACCCACAGTTCGGGAGCCTGGGTGGCTCAGTTGGTTGAATGTCCGATGCTCGATTTCAGCTCGGGTCATGACCCCAGGGTCGTGGTATTGAGCCCGTGTTAGGCTCTGCACTGAGTGCAGAAAACGTTTAATATTCTCTCTCTTCTCCCTCTGCCCCTCTACCTGCTTGGTCCAGGCATGCTCTCTCTCTAAACTAATAAGAAAAGAAATCCACAGCTAGGATCATATTAAATACGGAAGCAAGATCAGGAGTGACAGAGGGTGTCTGATCTCAGCACTTTTGTTCACTTTTGGACTAGAGACTTTGCACAGTGTAATAAGGCAAGAATAAGAAGTAGAAAAGAAATATAACATATCCGTTTTGTGAAGGAAGAAGCAAACTGTATTCACAGACAATGTGGTAATCTATGTAGCAAATCCAGTAGAATCTTCCAAAGACCTACTAGAAGCCATGGGTGCACTTCGTAGTGAATTAAAAAAGAATTTTTAATATTTATTTATTTTTGAGAGAGAGACCGACAGAGCATGAGCAGGGGAGGGGCAGAGAGAGAGGGGGACACAGAATCGGAAGCAGGCTCCAGGCTCGGAGCCGTCGGCACAGAGCCCGACGCGGGGCTCGAGCTCACGAACTGTGGGATCGTGACCCGAGCCGAAGTCAGATGCTCAACCGACTGAGCCACCCAGGCGCCCTTGATAAGTGAATTTTAAAAGACTGCAGGACACAAGATCAAAATACATTCATCAGTGGGGAGGGTGCAGAGACATTTCTGATGGGAAAGAAGAAAGTTGTAACCACTTAGGAAAACCGCCATTACTTTGCAGCGAGCTGTCCCGCATGATCCAGCCCTAGGGGTCTCCCTAGAAGAAAGGGCGCCGTGTGTCCCCACAAAGACTTGAATATGAACATTCACGACAGCTTGCTTCGTAATGGCCAAACACTGAAAACAACCCAAATGTCCATCAATGAGGGAGTGGATAAAGGACCTTTGGTGTGTGCATACGCTTTCCGGCAAACGCACGAGGTATTGACACGCGCGATGACACGCGTGAATCTCAAGATATTGGTGCAGGGTGAAAGCATGCGGACAGGAGAACATGTGTAGGTCGTTTATAAATTGCAATAAATGCCAACTAACGTCAGGAACAGAGCAGCCGGGAGGGAGACGAGACACGGAGAGGGGCGGGAGGAAAGCAGAAAGGACCGGTAGGAAGAAACGGGAAAATCCACAAGAAACGTCGGGGGGATTCACGCACTCATTCTCCTGCTTGTGGTGCTGGTTCCACAGACGCGCACGTGTGACAAAACTTAGCAAGTGCACACCTGACGTGCGGGACCTGACACGTCAATTTCCCCTCGAGAAAGCTGGCTTAAAGATATGACAAAAACGGGGGTAGCGTGTTTAATTTAAAAATTCTGTGGTTACAGGGGCGCCTGGGTGGCGCAGTCGGTTGGGCGTCCGACTTCAGCCGGGTCACGATCTCGCGGTCCGTGAGTTCGAGCCCCGCGTCGGGCTCTGGGCTGATGGCTCGGAGCCTGGAGCCTGTTTCCGATTCTGTGTCTCCCTCTCTCTCTGCCCCTCCCCCGTTCATGCTCTGTCTCTCTCTCTGTCCCAAAAATAAATAGACGTTGAAAAAAAAAAATTTAGGGGCGCCTGGGTGGCTCAGTCGGTTAAGCATCCGACTTCGGCTCAGGTCATGATCTCGCGGTCCGTGAGTTCGAGCCCCGCATCGGGCTCTGTGCTGACAGCTCAGAGCCTGGAGCCTGTTTCCGATTCTGTGTCTCCCTCTCTCTCTGCCCCTCCCCGTTCATGCTGTCTCTCTCTGTCCCAAAAATAAATAAACGTTGAAAAAGAAATATTTTAAAAATTCTGCGGTTGCAGTCTGGCTCCGGGCTCTCTTAAGGTTAAGCACCATCAAGCTTTGCACGGTTACATTCTGTTATTAGGTGCAGATTTTAAATTTTGCAAGAACGGATCGTCCAGGTGACTAGACCACAGGATTAATTCCATCACGGCGAAGACAACCAGACTTTCTCATCCAGCCAGACCACTTCTGGGAGCCAGACCACGGGGTGTCCCAACAAGCCGGACACGCGGTCACCCTCCTCATGGCCCACATTCCTGCCCCCGTCAGTCTCCGCAGGGCATCCCAGTTGTCCCTCATTACCTGCATCCGGACCAACCCCCCCCCCCCACCCCGCACCTGGCTGGACCCACACTCCCCTCCCAGATTCCAGAGCCTTCTGGGACTGGGATGGGCACAGGGTCCCCTCACATCCTCCCCCACGGCCCCAGAAGGCAGCCTGGGCTTCCCCCGAGCCTCTTGGTGCTCCTGGCACGTTACAGGTCCTCAATAAATATTTGATGAGTAAACCGTGGACAAGTGGTGACCTTCCCGGATGTAGAGTTGAGTGTGTGCAAACACTGTCTTACTTCTGAGCTGATTTCCGTAGCGTGGACACCTAGGGCGCAGAAACCGCGTCTCCACCTTCGCGTCCCCAGGGCTGGCACGCTGTCGTGTGTGGAGGCCGTGGACGCCAAGCCCAGAATCCTGAGAAAGTGCCGGAGTCTGGGCTTGGCACTGAACGTAGACACAGCGGCCTCCCCCACATGCGCTCATCCAGCGCTTTCCTCCCGAGGGCCTGGCTCCTTGAATTAACTTGTCGACGTCTGCGTCGTCTGGGCTTTCCCCCGCAGCGTGCACAGTCATTCAAAGAACGTTTCACTGTGTTGCGAATGGGAGCAAAGGTCTTTTTAAACAGAAGGTTATTTTACTTGGGTATTTGCTGGAGATTCCCAGCTTAAAGTTAAACAGCTGGGGATTCTCCACGGAGCCCGTGGGGTTTCCATGGCAACGTGGCCTTAGAAAGGCAGCGGGGGACAAGCCGCTCCGGATCCCTCGGGCTCTGGCACTCGGTGGCCCCAGCAGGCTGGCTGGCGGGCAGGGAGAGGGGGTCGAGAGCCCAGACCTTGGCGTTTTCTTTGGGCCTGGACAAGTCGGGCCCCTGCCCCAGAGCCCTGTTTCCCGAGTGAGTTAAGAGCCGTCTGTCCACCAGCCCTGGTCAGAGCCACGCGTGCGTGTAGACGCAATGCTGGCCTTCAGGGGGCAACGGCGCCTTCCTCTGGGAATAATCCCGCCCTCACAGTGGCATAGATGGCCGTCGGTGGGGACCTTCTGTACACCGGGCACTGGTCCGCTCTGTTCCCACCAACACCCGGGACTGGATATGACGATCCCGCGTGCAGAGCCGTGACCTGGGGCTGGGGTGGGCACTCCTGTGAATGCCTTATTTTTCTCCCGCATAGTTGGAGGGCAGAATAATCATGCCACTGGAATTAAAAACCCACCTATTATTTCATAAGTTAAATAAAGAAGTCCTCAGGGGATTTGGAGGTGCTGAAGACCATCCAGGGAACAGCGGGACTGGGACCCACGTACCCGTGGCCGTGGCAGGTGCGGGCTCCCCTGGGAGGTCCTGGGCAGGGACACGGGGACATCAGGAGGCCCCCGTGTGATGACAGGGGACGGCCTGGAGGGATCGCGCACCGGGGAGGAAGGAAGGGGCTTCCTGTCGTCCGGCTGGAGACCTACTGATGAGTGGACCTCAAAGTGCCCACGGGGCTCGCGAAGCCCAGCCGGGAGGCGACACCGCTGGGCCACGTGGGTCGGCGCGGGTGGTGCCGAGTCCCCTTGAGCAGTTTCCCTTTGGCTAGTGTGCCCTCTCCCCGCAGAGCCGGACCCCAAAACGGGACCAGGAGTGACACGGTGGTGGTGCGAATAGAGGCCGTGGAGCACAAGCTCGTTCCCTCGGCTCTGCGATCAATCTCAAAGTTCGGAAGGTGCGAGTACGGTTCTCGTCGAGTTGGAAGAGCTGTCCCTGTTCCGGTCTCCGCTCTGGCTGGACAGCAGTGCTACAGGTTCCCTGAGACGCAGGTGGGCCTCACGCAGACGTCCGTCATCCCCACCCAGCGCCGGGTCCCGCACGGTGACGCGCTCGCTCGAAATCGGCCCGCACAGGGTGGGGGCGCCTCGCCCGCCTCGTGAACGCCCTGCTTGTGGGGACAGGGTGGGCGCAGGGAGGGTCCACAGAGTGGGGGGACGTAACACTGGCCCCGACGTTTGGTGCCCCGCAGACCTGGGTGCGCGTGTCGCGACCCCGCGGCCTGTGCGTCCGCGCCCACGGTCGGCATCAGCCTATGTTCCATCCCTTGTCTAGTCTGACAACGATGTTGTTTTTGGGTGCGGTTATGACCCACGTTTCATTAAATGGAAGGTAAAATGTGCTCGTTTCACAATCTTTAGTTTTATTCTTAAAGGTAAGATGTAACCCGCGGGCCCATAAGCCACAGCCCTTGGGCCAGGCCCGCCCACAGCCCGTTTGGGGACAGAAACCTCTCCCGGGACGTGACTGTGCTCACTCAGCTGTGTGTGCTCCACACGTGTTTCCGTGTTCGGTGCGGACGTACAGGCCACAGGGGCCCCGTGGACGGTCCCCGTCCCCGAGGGCGGTGACCTGTCCCCAAGGGTGGGCAGGAGAGTGCTTCACGCACACAGAACACGGGGAAGGGGAGGATCTCACTCCCGTGACGGTGTTATGTTACCTACACGCCATCTTGCTTGCTCTCTGCCTGGCTGGTTTGGGAAGAACTGGCCACGTCGGGAGAGGGCCTGTGGACAGGCCACGTGGCTGGACACGGGGGGGGGGTGGCGGCCTGGGGAACTGCAGCCATGCCCGGACACCAGCCCATCGAAGCCGTGAGGTCCCCAGTGTGCGCTGTTCCGAGCCTCTAACTCTGTGCTGACTTGTTTTGCAGCAGCGGGAAGGAACGCGGCCCCCAGCAGCGAGCCGTGTCTGGCGCAGACACGACTGGACACAGCGGTCAGAATCTGCGCCCCGACAGGGAAAAGCCTGCCAGCGGCCTGGGCCCGTGCACGTCCCTTTCAGACCTGCTCGCTTCGCTCCCGGGCGGGGGCCCCGACGTCCGCCCTGGGCCCGGTTCTGGGGAGGCCCGGGGGCCCCCGCCGGCATTCGGAGACCATGGGTCTGGACGTCGTGCAGGGAGGGTAAGCGTGCGGCATTTGGGGCGCGTCCCTGGTCAGTTGCCGATTTCAGCTCCCACACTTCCTTGGGGCTGACCGATTGGCCGGCTGGTTACATTGTTGTGTCACTATATTGCCAGCCGGGTCCGCAGGCCGCGCGAGAGAGCCGTGGCCGCCCCGCGCACGTCGCCGCCTGCTCATATCGGAGCCGAGCGGAGTAATTAGGCCCGGCCGGTGGGGGCCCGCGTCCGACGGCTGTTAGGTGACCAGTGAAATGTGAAGGGCGGCCTCAGAGCTGGCGACTGTGATCAGAACTGATAACTCTCATTCCCGCAACGAGGGGAAATAGCTTCGCTTTATGTCTCTGGCCGCCTGCCAGTAGCCGTGCTGCTCGGGACGCATATTTCATTCGCGGAACTGCCCAAGTGTGACCCCCGCGAGGCTCCGCGTCTGCCCGGCCCCTCGGGGCACCGTCACGGCCGAGCCCTGGCCGGCCGCTCTCTGGGCGCGTCTCTTGTCACACGCGCTTTATAAGTGAGGCCGAACGGCTTCTTTTCTTTTCTCTGATATGTCTTATTTCCCCCCCCCGAATGTTCCGTCTCAGTCTAAATCGAGGACGTAAATCTGCAGGTGCCCCGGCTGCTTGCTCCCCGTGCCACTTCCCCCGGAAGCCCCGACTCCTGGCCGCGTCCACCAGCACCCCTAAGGCGGGACAGCGCCGCTGCCCCCCGCTGGCAGCCCGGGTCTCGCAGGGGACATGAACCTGACCCCGTGCCCGAGGCGTCAGCGCTGCCGTCTGCCTCGGCCTGACCCGACGTCAGCGGACTCCTCCCCAACCCGGGCTGGGCTGGGCCGGCGCCCGAGTCTGAGCAGGACAGAAACGGGGGACCGTCTGTGACCAGGGTGCGTGCGAGGCCCGCTGACCGCCTCCCCGCCCGGCTCCCATGCTGCCTCCCTCACGAGTGTCTGTTTGCCTCTCCCTGTTTCTGTTTCGGAGACGCTTGCAGATTCTGGCCGGGGCGTTCCCCCCTTCGCCGCTGCCTTTGTGCACAAATTCTCTCGTCATCGACCCAATGTGGCGGGAGCAGGCGGCGTCTGAGGGGACGCTGGAGTCTGGGTCAGGTGTGAGTGGAGCAGGGTGGTCCCAGAGACGGGTGCGGGCGGCCCGCTGGCCCCGGGCTTTGCCGGCCTTCCCCTCGAGCTCCGTGGGGCACCAGTGAGCACGCGGCCATCGATGGGGACTCAGCTGTTTGTTTCCCTAACGGGCGGTCGGGACGCCTCCGTCAACCCGCTCGGTCCACGGGTTCTGAGTGGAAACACAGAGGCCGACGGGCCCGTTTGGGAAGAACTCGCATCCGCATCCCGGTGACCGAGACCAACGGTGGCCAGTCGTGTCCGTGAGTGACTTACCGACTCCTGCTTCCCGTCGAACGGTCACGTGCACGCGGGTGATAGCAGGCATTCTGGGAGAGGCTCGTAACAGAACAGCAGTTTGAAGCCTCGGGTCGCTCTCGAGAGGCAGCGCGGATCCCCGACGACACGGCCACGCCCCCACCTCCAGGTGGCCAGAACAGCCCGAGGCCTGACCTGCTCAGTCCCCGACCCAGCGGGGCCCCGTGGCCAAGGACGCTCCTGGGGCTCTCTCTTCTCCTCCCGGAGACGGTGCAGGGTCCGAGCTTTCCCGTAAGCAGAGCCCTGCCCCTGCGGGTGTCCTCGCCGTCAGCTGTGGACACGGTGCCCCCCAGCCGCAGGGGTGACCATCCTGCTTGTCACAGCCCGTCCTCTGCTGTCCTCGGGTGACAGCACGTGTCCTTCCCAGGCTGTGTGGCGGGAACAACGCCTGGGGCCTTCCTCCCGAACCAGTAACCTCAGTGGCATCGTGGGGATGACACGGGACACGTCCCAGTAGGGGCCTCCCCGCAAAGTCCTCGGCAGCAGGTCACGAAAACCAAGGAAAACCTGAGAAATGCAGGCAAGAGCCCGAGGGGACGCTGTTGCGAGGACATGCTAACGCCCACGTGTCCAGGGGGCGGGGGGGGGGACATCAGGCCAAGCCAGGGAGGCCCAGGCAGAGTGGACCTGGAGACACAGGCAGGACGGAGGCTCCCGTCGTGAGGAACGCGGGCCTTGGCGAGCGGCCTGGCGGAGGGCACCCTGCTCTGTCTCGGCATCGTCTCTGCAGACCTAAGACGGTCCTAAAAGTTGTGGAAAGGTTACTGAAAACAAACATAAAATCCATGATACAAAGGTGCTGCCTCTGGGAGAGCAGGGGACCAGCTGTGGGCGGACCGGGGGCACGGGCAGAGGGGGGCCCGGAACAGCAGAACCTGTCCCCTCAGCCTGGACCCGAGCCCTAAATCCCAGTGTGGCAGGGCCACTCCCCTGCGGCTCCCGGGGACGGTCCTCCCTGCCCTTTCCAGCTCTGGTGGCCCGGGAGCCCCTGGAGCTCCTGGGCTGGTGGCCGCGTCCTCCAGCCCCTCCTCGGGCTCACGTGGCTCCTCCCCGTGTCTGTCCACACCCTGTCTTCTTTGCCCGACTCAGTGTTCACCGGCCTCCAGCCCTGCCTCATCCTAACCCCGTTCCTTCTGCACAGACCCCGCTTCTGGGGTTTGTAGGTGCGGGGTCAGGACGTGGGGGGGGTCACAGTTCACCCCCCCCTACACCGACCACGTGTCAGGTATTGGCAGGCCTGGGCCCCAGGCCACACGGCCAGTAAGGCGAGGACAGAATGGGCTTCCTAGAAGCTCATGGGTTTCTGTGAGCCACATTTGGGGTGGGATCCAAACACCAGTCCAGTGAGGACAGAACCGGCTCCTGACCAGATGCGCCCATCGGTCCGTTCCCATCCGGGCTGGGCCCTCAGCCTTGCCAGCTTCCCTGGGCGGCACCCGGCCTCCCCACAGCTCCAGCCGGCTGCTTGTAGGCGGACGGGCGCTCAGAGGCCCTGGGCGGGTCCTGACTCCCACGCGGGCACCGACCCCCACGTGCGCCTGTCCAGAAGCCCGTGGGATGGGCTTTGACCTGCTCCTTCTCTGGGCAAGTCCGTCCGTGACCAGGGCACGTGCGCACATCAGGGACACCCCACGTGTCCCGCGAAGCCGCCACAGGCAGGCCGAACTTGGGGACATTTGGGCAGGGCGTTACTTTTCAAATTAAAAACAAAATGAAATTTCAGATCATTCCCCTTGCTGTTGTATCACATCACGATAACGCTCCAAAGGACGGGCTTTTATACCCACCCTGTGTTGTACGCGGGGACACTGCCGGGCACGGGGACCGCGAGTGCCCTCCAGGTCGTGGGAAAGCGGCGGGGCCCCTTCTAGGCTGCCCTCCCGCCTTCATTTCCACACGGACTATCCTCTGTCTTCCGCTGAGTGTGGGGAGCACCTGGGGCCTCTCCGCGTCCCTTGCGAGCTTCCCCCAAAGACAGAACCCTGGAGCCTCCTCCCTACCTGGTGGGGACACCTGTCCTGCGGGACAAGGGCTCCACCCTGCGACCCCATTTAACATGACGCACCCCCGAAAGGCCCCGTCACCAAACACAGTCACATCGGGGGACAGGGCTCCAAGAGAGGCTTCTGGGAGGGGGCACGATTCAGTCCATAAAGACGATCTGGGCTGCGCTGCGTTTGAGTCTCTCCACGCCGTACGGTCCTTGCTTCCTGCCTCTTCCAAGGACAGGCCGCGTGATTACGGCCGGATGAACCTGATGAAGGATGTTGCCTTCCAGTGGGAGGTCTGAACGCTGCGCTCCAGGACTGTGCTACAAGGCCGTCCTGCTTAGGGATACGTGCTATTAATTCAGCAATTAATTTTCTCTTTGCACTAAATTCTTGTCCCTATAGCCTTAATAGGACTGATTATTTCAATATTAAAGTGGCAAATTCATTATATTCTAATGATCTGACATCAAATATTAAATCTCATTATACGATTGGCCGGGGATTTATGGCCGCCATTAGCTGGCTCAGGTGAGCAGCCCGCCTCCCGCAGGGACAGCTGGAAAGTCCACCGTGTGCACCCCCGTCTCCGGAGTAAACTGGCCGCGGCAGCGTCCGGGGGAAACTGCGTGGTCTTTGGGGCGGAGGGAAGGAGGCCTGGGGACAAACGCTCGACTCTGTCGCTTTCACCAGGCACAGGGGCAATCCGACGCTCCGGGAGGGTGATCGTCCGTGACGTCGAGAGGGCCCAGGGGGGCTTCTAGAAGCTTCCAGAGCACAGTTTTCTCCCTGACTCATGTGCCTTTCTGCCCGGGAGGACCTCTCGCCTCCCATCTGCCTTCAGGTCTGTGACTACGGTCAGCCTCCCTGGTCCATGCCATGGCAGGGCCCCTGTGTGATGTCTGTGTCTCTCACAGCCTGGGAGCCCCTGGGGCACGAGGACGGTCCCCACTGCGTCCTGCCCCTGCCGGGCTGGCACCTGGATGAGAAACAGGTGCTCCGGGCACGGGACCCCGGGCCTCTGCGCACGGGCAGCTCCCCCGAGGCACCATGCAGAACGGTCCCAGCAGGCACATCGGCCCGGGGGCCACGTGAGAACCCCCGTAACCCGGCGAAGCTTTCTCTAGGCTCCCACCCTGCAGTCCTGCTGTAAGACGAGCAGGCTGGTGGCACCCCGGCCTTGTGGATGTTCACCTGCGTGGTATACAACTGCCTTGTAGAGAGGGGGGCGCAGGTGAGCCCAAGGCCCCGGGTCCCCTCGGAAAGCCAGAGGAGCGAGTCCCGCCTCTACCCTCGCCTCCCTGTGGGGGAGCCGATGGCTGATCAACGCGAGAGGCGTCCAGGTGTGACTGGCAATGTGCCGCCCGTGGTGGCGCTCACCGTGCCCTCCTCCCGTCAGAGCACCGCGCAGGCGCATCTGCTCAGGGCCATGGAGTCGCCGGTGACCGTGCGCAGCCCTCGCCCGGACGAGCGGCGGCCGCGGGGGAGGGAAGGGATGGGCGCCTGAACCAGCTGCCCTGCAGTGGAGGGGCCGCTGCTCATGTACAGTCCCCAGACCTGCACACTGCCACGGAGGGCGCCCGGCTTGGACACCCTCACCTGGACGCTGATGGACCCCCCGCCCCGCCGTGGGCATCATCACCCTCGCCTGGACCCCCCGTGTACGTCATCACCCCTTGCCTGGACGCCCCCGTGGGCGTCATCACCTGGACCCCCTGTGGGCATCACCACCCCTCGCCTGGACCCCCCCGCCGTGGGCGTCATCACCCTCGCCTGGACCCCACACACTCATACTGTGTCCTTTCTTGGCATTTGGGGACACCCACTAAGGTGTCACCTCAGCTGAATTTCCTGCTCTGC